>NC_134488.1:121412217-121742217 GCF_040206685.1 Ascaphus truei | reverse complement strand
ATAATTATAGCAAGTGCTTACTATGGAAGGTACTTCTCACTTACAAAACCAGTTTCACTTCAATTAGGCCACGACCGTGCGAGCGGCACGATCAAAATGCCGTAAGGCAAAGATCGCGGACAATGTGAGGGGGGCGCGGGGCGCGTGAAATCAAATAAATTTCATTTTGAAGCGCGACAACTGGGTCACATGCATGGTTCAACCAATGAGGGCGAACCGTGCACGTGATGTCACGGGAATGCTTCCCGGCACGCCCCCTGTCACGCAAACCTGTAACTGTGGAAACGCTCCAGCTACAGGTGAGCGTGACATCACGCGCTCGCGGGCACGCTCGCTCTGGGCACAATGGCCTCGGCCTTAGGTGTAATGCTCCTGAGTAATTTGATTGAATAAAGAAGATATCTTGTCACTGGAGGGGCTCACACATGGGCTCACATGGCCATGTGAGTATATATTTATAGTGTTATATACCCACCCCCATCCTCTGATCCCTGAGTGAGGTCCACTCACAACAGGACTGCTATAGTCTTGAATTGTTGTGTGGTTTATCTAAACATTGCCTGACTGACACTGTACTATATTTTTTGTATACCCATTTCACATGTGCGCTCACCACCTCCACCATTTCCTCTAACGTTTGAGGATTAAGGGATGATCTTATCCTGGTTGAGCTGCCAAATCTACGAAGGGCTAGTATCACTACTTTAATCTATTTTGTACTATTTTTGTATTGTTGTATTTTTGCTACTGTGTGATTGTATGAACTAGCCAGGACAGGGGTGCTACCCCTATATTCTGGGAAGGGAGCGCTGTAATATTCTCCATCTTGTAGGAGGTGCAAGCATAAGCAGCCTATCCTGTTATGGGAGGATCGAGCAGAGAGGTAAGTAACTCCCTATTCTCACACGAGTCATCATTAAATGGACGGACCAGGAAAAAAGAGTCAGCCCGTATCGTACTTGAATAAAGAACAAACAAAAATGCCGAAGTCTGTTTATTGATTGATTGTTTCGTTATTATCCAGACGTATTATTACTTCTGTCCATATACATGATAAATGCATATTTGTTAATGAGTGTACATTAACACATAATACTGTACTTGACGTATAACTCCAAAATATGCATACAAATCAGGTAAGATTGATGTGTAACCTACTGTCTAATGGAGTTAAATTGAGTAATCCTGAGATTCTGCAATCTGCAATATGGAGGAACAGGGTAATATGGAAAAACGAGATGTATACCCTATTATAATGTAATGAAGTAAACCACAAAATATGCCAAAGGAATAATAGTGATAATAATGTGTAAAAAAATCCTATTAAATAATCATTATTATGCATAAGTGTAGGATTGTGCTAACCTATTGGGTCCGCCCTAAAAAGGTCAAAACGGATACTCTAAAAATTAATTTACACAAATATACCTGGATACCTCTGACCCCAAAAGAGAAAAAATTAATAAAAATGTGCTAGCAGTGTTAATATACAATATATAGTGCAGTGCTAGTGTGTTTATTATAACAGTGTAATAACATGTATATCTAACGAACATATTATTAAATGTGTAGGTAATATTAACCAATGGCATACAAGGTGATATTCAGGTGATAATAAATCTCACGACATCCCTAAAGAAATGAGGAGTAAATAAAACCCTCATTGAGGCCATGAGGAGTGAGTACTTTCAGAGTAGGAATCCATCTGCACTCACACTGTAATAACTTACGATCCCAATTCCCCTTATGGGGACCTCAAGATATATGTTCAATGCTCATGAATTGAAGAACTGCAGTATCTCCCTGGTGCATCTCATTCACATGTCTGGCAATTGGTCTGTCACGTTTGTTATGGACAGAGCCAAGCTTCTCCAATATCCTGACATTTAATTGTCTGTGGGTCTCCCCTACATATAGTTTACCACATTGACATGAAATGCGATACACCACTCCTGTTGAAAGACAATGAATAAAGCTTTTTTATTTTGTAGGTCACTCAGCGAATTCTTTAGTTATCTTGATGAATGAACAGGCTTGCAGCGTCCGCATGCATATGACCCGCACGGTTTAGGGCCAAGCCGCCCTTGTTGTTCTTGATTGAAAATTACTATGTACCAGTCTATCCCTAATATTGCGTGATCGATGGCATATCATATTAGGGATAGACTGAAGAACGTGTGAGAAGTCATTATCTTGTAGGAGGACATGCCAGCATTTCTGAAAAATTTGGCGGATTGATCCCCATCGGCTATTAAAAGTACCAAGAAAACAAATAGTATCAGTGATGGGGTCATTTACGCATTGGTTATTACTCAAGAGTGTAGATCTAGGGGTATGTAATGCTCTCAGATAAGCTTTTTTAATAACATTTGTCTTGTATCCCCTTTTGAGGAAATGACTGGTCATGTCCGCCGCTTGTGTCTTAAACTCAATCAAAGTTGAACAATTTCATCTAAGACCAAAAATTGGCCTCTAGTGATACTGTTAACCATATATGTGGGATGATGGCTGTCTGCCATCATTAGGCTATTAATTGATGTAGGCTTACTACAGATAGTCGTCTCCAATTTGCCGTCATCTTGTTTAGTAATTGTAAGATCAAGAAAATTGATCTGTTTTTTAAGAACATCAAACATAAGTTTTAAATTATGGTTGTTACAGTTCAATTTATTGATGAATTGCCTGAGTAGATCCACAGTACACTTCCAAAGCAGCGGATCATCATCAATGTATCTGGACCAAAGATCGATGTGATCGGTGTAGATAGTATTATCTGAGCAAGGAAGACGTGAGTAGGACATACAGGCTGAGGAGGAAAGACAAGAAATATTGCTCTTCTTTTGCCCTTTTTGCATTGCCATTGTATTTGGGGAGTGTTAATAAGAGAAGCTAGAAAGAGTTAAGAAAGGAGAGGCCAACTCCAGTCCTCAAGGGCACTAACAGGTCAGGTGTTCAGGGCACTCCTGCTTCAGCACAGATGGCTCAATCAGTGGCTCAGTCATTGGCTTAATAAAGCTTTTTTATTTTATAGGTCACTCAGCGAATTCTTTAGTTATCTTGATGAATGAACAGGCTTGCAGCCTCCGCATGCATATGACCCGCACGGTTTAGGGCCAGGCCGCCCTTGTTGTTCTTGATTGAAAATGACTATGTACCAGTCTATCCCTAATATTGCGTGATCGATGGCATACCATATTAGGGATAGACTGAAGGACGTGTGAGAAGTCATTATCTTGTAGGAGGACATGCCAGCGTTTCTGAAAAATTTGGCGGATTGATCTCCATTGGCTATTAAAAGTACCAATAAAACGAATAGTATCAGTGATGGGGTCATTTACGCATTGGTTATTACTCAAGAGTGTAGATCTAGGGGTATGTAATGCTCTCAGATAAGCTTTTTTAATAACATTTGTCTTGTATCCCGTTTCAAGGAAATGACTGTTCATGTCCGCCGCTTGTGTCTTAAACTCAATCTAAGTTGAACAATTTCATCTAAGACCAAAATTTGGCCTCTAGTGATACTGTTAACCATATATGTGGGATGATGGCTGTCTGCCATCATTAGGCTATTAATTGATGTAGGCTTACTACAGATAGTCGTCTCCAATTTGCCGTCGTCTTGTTTAGTAATTGTAAGATCAAGAAAATTGATCTGTTTTTTATGAACATCAAACATAAGTTTTAAATTATGGTTGTTACAGTTCAATTTATTGATGAATTGCCTGAGTAGATCCACAGTACACTTCCAAAGCAGCGGAGGATCATCATCAATGTATCTGGACCAAAGATCGATGTGATCGGTGTAGATAGCATTATCTGAGCAAGGAAGACGTGAGTAGAACATACAGGCTGAGGAGGAAAGACAAGAAATATTGCTCTTCTTTTGCCCTTTTTGCTCTGCCATGGTATTTGGGGAGTGTTAACAAGAGAAGCTAGAAGGAGTTAAGAAAGGAGTGGCCAACTCCAGTCCTCAAGTGCACTAACAGGTCAGGTGTTCAGGGTATTCCTGCTTCAGCACAGATGGCTCAATCAGTGGCTCAGTCGTTGGCTGATGGCCCTTGATGATTGGAGTTGGCCACCCCTGAGTTAAGAGAGATGCTAATGGTTTCTCTCTTTTCCTTTCCCTAGCTCTGAAATAAAAATAGTGGCAGAAAAAAAACGATCCGCCCGACACATACTGTATGAATCACATTTATGCAAAAATAGAACAAGGCAGAGCACTGCCAAAAATGTGAAGGAGGAAGCTCACAACCATAAAATTAAATCAACTGAAATACAAAGACAACACAAGCGCAGACGCACATGGTGAAGTATGTAAAATAAATATATATATATTGTTAGGGTAAGATATCTGCGTACATCAGATTCAAAAGTATTCAGCATTTCATGTACAATGACATGGGTTACCCGACGTTACACAGCCACCGCTGGATCGAAGGATGTTCACTTGGAAAGATCTTTGCCTGGGAGCACACCGCCACGGCACTTGGAGAAAACCCTCCGCTCGTCTCCAGGGTGTAGGTAAGGAACTCTTGCAGGTCAGGGCCGTCGAAACCGCCGCTCTGCCCGGCTCACTGCCGATGGGACGCCCTCAGGGATCAGAGGTTTTAGAAACCGCCACCAGGCTGGTTCGTCAAGTGTCCCGTATGTGATTCATGACCAGCCGCAAAGTGAGGATGGCCGTAAAGTGAGGATGGCCGTAATGTGAAATATCGCGTCACTTCGGTAATGCCAGATTCCACAAAGTTTTGAAAGACTCAAAATAATATCAGCACGCAGATTATGAACAAGATAGTCATAAGGGCTTATAACATCTATCCAACGCGTGTCGTAGCGTAACCTACTTCATCAGGGCATTGGAAACGCGTTGGATAGATGTTATAAGCCCTTATGACTATCTTGTTCATAATCTGCGTGCTGATATTATTTTGAGTCTTTCAAAACTTTGTGGAATCTGGCATTACCGAAGTGATGCGATATTTCACATTACGGCCATCCTCACTTTGCGGCTGGTCGTGAATCACATACGGGACACTTGACGAACCAGCCTGGCGGCGGTTTCCAAAACCTCTGATCCCTGAGGGCGTCCCATCGGCAGTGAGCCGGGCGGAGCGGCGGTTTCGACGGCCCTGACCTGCAAGAGTTCCTTACCTGGACCCTGGAGACGAGCGGAGGGTTTTCTCCAAGTGCCGTGACAGTGTGCTCCCAGGCAAAGATCTTTCCAAGTGGATATCCTTCGATCCAGCGGTGGCTGTGTAACGTCGGGTAACCCATGTCATTGTACATGAAATGCTGAGTACTTTTTAATCTGATGTACGCAGATATCTTACCCTAACAATATATATATATTTATTTTACATACTTCACCATGTGCGTCTGCGCTTGTGTTTTCTTTGTATTTCAGTTGCTCTAGGGGTGTTCTCATCCCTATCACTATAGCTGCAGACGCCTATCTTCATTAAAGAGGTTGTTTTTTCAACTATTGTATCACAAAGGTGGTTAATGGGTTAAACGGATTATTCTACACTAGAGGTATATAGTTGCGCACTTATATTCGTTTGCATAAAATTAAATCAGTTTTATTGGATCACATAGGACCCTCGATACAAAAATAACTCACCTACGCGTTTCAGGCTAGCACGCCCTTTATCACTTTGATTAACCCAAAACACGTAGGTGCGTTATTTTTGTATCGAGGGTCCTATGTGATCCAAAACAACTAATTTACTGTTATTGTTGTGAGCCTCCTCCTTACACATTTTTGGCTGTGCCTTGTTTCGATTTTTTCATACTTCCATCCCTGTGGAAGAATCTGCACGCCATCTGATCAACGCTAAGGACTTCATTTGGACATGACATATGGACACCCACTAAGTGAGTTACCTCAGCGCTGTTTTCTCTCTTATGATTCATGTGTGGGACATGTATATTGTACCTTAATATGTGTGTGGGCCATTAGCAACAGTAGATGCTAGTTTCCCCCTCCCCTCCCCCCCTTCCCTGGCTATGAGTCCAGCTGCGGATTATTCATTAAATTAAATGGATAGAATTAACTCTTGAAGCACCAGTTTTCTCAACCTGAATCACATTTAAGGAAACTTTATTAAGATGTTTCTTAAATGTAACGAGATTCTAATGGATGAACCCAAAAATCTGTGATACAAAACTTCCATAAACTGACCTAGATAAACAGAAACCTGTATATATCGAGGAAAACACAGAATAGTGCAGGTTGAGACATTGAGATGCAAAGGATTTAAAGCAACACTCTCGGTGACTGGTGATAATTTTTTGTTGTATATATATTTGAATTTGAATCAGGGGGTCTCTGGAGGTGAACCGCGTTAATGTCAGCTCCAGGAACCACCTGCTTCCCAAGATACTAACCTCAGAAGAATAGCAGCTCCAGATGGACCTGCGTGACATTTAAACTGAGTGGAGTTACCGGCACCCCCTAAGGAGGTAAGTATCTCCGAGGGCTGACACTACTATCTCTGTATGTCCTTCCTACTTACCGAGGGCTTAATGTATCAACAAACACCGATGCAATACTGGAGCAAAGCAAAAAGGATAAAAGAACAATAATCCTATTACTCTCAGTTTTTTTTTCTTTAATAAATCTTGTGCTATTTATTGGTCCCCTGTTTACTTTAAAACAAAAGCCCCCTCACAGGAAAGTTACATTCCCACTGTCATCCTTAAACTCCCGGCTCATGTCTCGTACAAACGAACGGCGATTACGAGTTTGCAATAAACGTATAATGTTTGTCTAAAAATGTATTTTGCAGGTAGTGAAACCATTGCTTGGACCAGCATGAACATTTTTGTATAGATGTTGGCGCACATGAGCTTTTCAAAGCCCCAGGATCGTTCCCATACAATACAGTCTATCCCAACACCAACCCCAAACTGAACCGGCTGCCGCCAACGTTCTGCTCCAGTGAGCCCCACGAAGCAGCAGCAGCAGCATTTTATCAGCTACACAAATGAATGGGAGTCATTTTCCAAAGCATCAATGCTGCAAAACTAAAGATTCACTAAAGAGGAAACTTTGTCTGTGATACAGCTAGGTTTTACCCACTTTCTACCCTAGCATTGCAACTGGAAGACATTGATAAATACAGGAGCTCCCATTCATTGTAATGGGCAAAAGTCACTTAAAAAATCCGGGGCTACTTTCTAAAATCTCCTGGCTGCAAAACTGAGGCAAAGTCTGCAAAAGGATTGCACCAGAATTAACAAACTGCAAACTCCCCATTGCTTTCCCTGGGATTCCTCTTGTTTGATGAATTTGGCTCTGTTTCTGGCACTGGTTTTGCAGCCGGGAGACATTAGTAACTAGTCTCCCTGATGTTATTTGTTCCTCTAATCACTGTGGTGGGGAAACATTCCGGGGGTTGGGAAAGTTAGATTTGAATATAGAAGGTGCGTGTGTCAGAGAGTTTATAACCACAATACACACGTGCGGTTCTGTGGCAAAGGGCTCTGTCTCCCAGATGCGAAAACGGGGGAAATACTGCACCAGAGAGACTTTGCTAAACAGATCCCTTTGATACATTGGGGTCTATTAACTAAAGTCTCCCGGTAGCAAAGTAGGCAAACGAATCCCATTAAGCAGTAGGAGGTTTTGTTTGCTAAATCTGTTGCAATTCTTCGCTGTCCCAGTTTTGCAGCCGGGAGACGATAGTAAATAACCCCCATAATCTCTATTGTTACTTCAGGTATAAATTCAGGGCATTATTTATCAAAGTCTCCCAGCGGCAAAGGTTCTACAAATCCAAAACCCAGTTGAATTCTGGGAAACCCGAAACCCAAAGAACAACCCATATTTAGAACCAAAAGCATAACATTAGTGAAAGTGCCTGAATATTTCTCTCTTTATTACATTTATCAAAGTCTCCCAGCTGCAAAAAATCAGGACTATTTTACTTTCAAAAGCCTGCTCGTTTGCACCATTATTTGCAAAAGCTGAATAGCTAAGAGACTTTGGGAAATAATCAAAATAAATGGGAATCTCACTGCAATCTCTGTTCTAGTCGGCTATGCCAAATGTTGCTTTCATTCCATGTCTGAAGACACTTACCTGCTTCTTTCATCCACAGAATGGAACCCAGTTTAACTAGTCCAGGACACTGTTTATAAAGGGTACAATTGCATGCTCAACACAACACAAGAGGCTATTTGCATATGATAAAAAATAACCTTGAGGAGAGAAACACCCCTTACAGATTACAGGAAGAAAACAACCCAGCCCTCTCCAAGCAGACTGGCATGAAACCAAGGTCCAACACCATTTGCCAGCGGTAAAGCTAGGATCCTATTATGAAGGCCTTTATGGTGGGTCCATATCTATTGGTCTGTTAATGTAATTTTAGCATTAGACATGCACCATACCCACATTATTATATATTTATACATGTAGCCCTTGTTCTCCTGTACCTGGGAAGGAACTACCGGTACTGCTATTACCTGTCTGGCAACCAGGAGGCATGAGCCTCCGCCACTGGGAGCTTGGGGTGATATCTGGTCTGTCTTGGTGCAGCATCTCCACCTGTATGGGATCCCAACGTGGTGGGATAGGCCCCTTACAGGAACAATACCAATAATACACACACTCAGGTATTTAATAACAACCTTTACTGAACACCCAATAAACATTACCCTGTATCACACAGTATAATAGGCCCAACCTAGAACCACCAGTGAGTGTCCCCGAATATCACCATTACACTGATGTCCTTCTCCCCCCGTCAGAGTCCACCCACAAGTGAAGGAGATAGCGCTATCCCGTGGAGTGTTGGTGAACTTGTTGTGGTAACTGCCAGGTTGATCCAGCTCCCGTGTACTGCAGATTTACAAGGGGGAGCCGTCTGATCCAATGTTTTTGTTGTCCGCAATGTTGTCCATCTCCACGTGGGGTGAATTCCCGCTGGATGGTATCACCATAAAGAGTGTCTTACAATGGAAATGGTCTGGTCCCAGACCACAGACCACAGTCACTGCGTGGCGTCTCACCAGTGCTATACCTGACTATAAGCAGCTACTGGGGAAAGGTCCCTAGCTATGGGCTTTCCCTGTAGCAGCCACAACCTATTGTGAGTCAGGGCCTAAGGGGGGGAGACCTAGCCCAGTGCAGGGAACCCTGCTCCCTGGACACTACCTGCTCCATTGAGGTTCCTCTTCCAACTAGCATGGCCCGCTGATTGCGCCAGGCATGTTGCAGGGAAATCCGAGAGCCCTATTGGCTACTGTGGGCAATGTGTCTCTACTCCAAGAGGCTCATGGACTTGTAGTTCCCTTACAGAACTATGGGTGTAATGGCCACCGTTATAATGGATCCTGCGCATGCACGGGGTGTAGCAAGATGGCTGCCGCAACTGTAAATACCATCTGCGCATGCGCAAGCTGCTACGACGCATGCGCAGCATTTAGGCAAGATGGCAGCGCCCTTGGCGGAACGCCCGCGACATGCTCGCCGACTCACAATTCCCTGCACCACTGCAATCCCCACCGGAGCCATCTCGGCAGCCATCCCCCTCACGCAGCCCGGAGGTAAGAGGGGGACTTGGCTACATACATTTAATAGTTCCCCACTCGGAAAGTGACCTCCAATTTACAGCAGTAAACAAAGAACCTCCTATGCACATCTAATATAGCAAATTATTTTGTTCATTTCTACATGTTTTTTGTTTTCATAAGCATGGGTCATTTAGTTAAATCAAATTGTACTGTAATATTTTATGTAATTCTATTGCTATCGTCAGGGCTCAACAAACTGTCAAAAATGTTGCTTGCCTGAAAAAATGCACTGGCCCCCCCCCCAATTTTTTTTCACCCCCCTACTTCTCTCACCCCCCTCCCACTGTCCAGACTTAGCAGTGGCGGCTGCATCGGCGTGGTACAGCGTCTCCCGGCATTCTTATGCAAGTCCTGTGTCTCCCTCTCCAGCTCCCGTGAAAATGGCCACGCAGCGTCAAATGACGCCGTGTTGCCATGACAACAGGACGCTACGTGATGTCACAACGTTTTGGGCTGATATCAGCTCATCGGCTACCCCTTCTAGACAGTCAATTCTGTTGCCCAGTCCATGCAAATCTCTTCTCAGTTCCGACACTACTTTGGTCATTTCTGTTTGCATCTTTTGTAACATACATTTCGGTAAGTTGTCAAGATTACCTTTTTGTAGTGGGTGTGGTACTTTCATCCATACCTTCTGCAGCCACTGCTTCAGCATCTGCTTCAGCCTCTGCCTCTCCCTCTGATCCTGAAGGGAGTCCTGTGTGGCCGCCACCTTGGGGATCCTGCTGTTTCCGCAGCGTTATTTTCCCCCCAAAGAACTTTGATTCTGCTGTGGTTGCCTGTTTCCTCTCCCTGATTCGTCCGCAGCTGATGTCAGCAGTTTGGCTCTCTGCCCAGACCAGCGATCAACTGTTTTTATTCTGCCCGTTGATTGGAGGAAGAGCTCTGTATTAGGCAGTCATCTTGTTGGCCCGCCACGCATGCGCCCTCCAACCTGTTCCTTTTTATAAAGTTACAGTAGGTCTGTTGTGATCTCCTCTACTGCTCTATGACTCTCCCCAGATTTTGCCATTGCTTTTCTCGTCGTATAAAAATGTTGCTTAGGTTTTTTTTGTCCTTTGCAAATATGTGGGGTTTCAGAGTTTATTGTGTCCAGGCAAAAGTTGTGCAATTGCTAAGACATCATCCGGTGCGGCTTGCTATTGGACCACGTGATGATGAGATTTAAAAAGCAGAGAGATGCCGGCACAATCCTTCTGATGTCTGTATCTCTGGAAGCAGGGGTCCCCGGAGCTTAAGTAAATGGGGTTCAGCTCTGGAGAACCCCTGATTCAATCCCATGTAAAAAAATAAATGTTGCAAGAAAAGCACTTGGATGCCTCTTTAACCTCTACCTTGTTCCTCACTATATTGTATATTTATTATTATTGAATATATTATACTACTTTTTTGATAAAAAAAATTCTAAGATGTAAATCCTGAATGTACCCATTTGAACCCGCGGAGATGTATGTTGTTGATGGAATATTTCTTTTCCCACTCCCCTTACTATTTTCTGCTCTCATCCATATTCCCTTTAAATGCTTTCAATAAAGTTTGAGTTAAAAAACAAAAACCGCATAGCAGAACAAATGTGGATTAAGGTCCCTGATGAGTACTACTGTATTTGCTATCCTTCCTCTCATTGTGGTAGTGATAGGTGATTAGCTACTGCAGGGGTGCTCAACTCCAGTCCTCATGCTCCCAACATGTCAGCTTTTCAGGATATCCCTGGTTCAGCACAGGTGGCTTAATCAGTCGCTCAGTCAAACATTGCATTACCTGTGCTGAAGCAGGGATATCTTGAAAAGCTGACCTGTTGGTGGCCGTTGAGGACTGGAGTGGCCACCCTCGGTTTAGGGAATCATTGTTTCTGAAAGAAGACTACTCCTGAGCCAGTGTGACTATATATTAAGAAGTTCGACTCGGTGGGTATAGTTACTTCCAGTTATGTTCCTGTGTCACTATTAACTTGGTAGAAGCGGATGACCCAGAAGTCTTTGGGGTCATGTATTTTTCTTTGAAAAAGCCCTCAGGGTGAAACGCGTAAGAGTTGCGGGGGGGTGCCTTCCCCTCTCTCTTTTTTAACTTCCATGATGCAATAAAGAATTTTCTATGCCCAGCCCAGCCTCTGCTATTTGTTGCGCGGCCGTGCCCGCTGTATTTTCCTCCCCGAAGAGGATTCCCTGTTAGTATTCATGTTGTGTCTCAGTATCCATTTCTGTGTGAAAGAATGTGTTTGTTTGTAAGGATGAGTTTCGCTGACAGTAGATTTCCAAGGCCGTGCCTGTGGCTCAACGCCCAGAAGTATAGTGATTAGATGTATTATGTTGTTGTACAGAATTATAGAGATAAGAAGTATTCTGTTGTTGTTCTGAGCTGTTTGGAACCAGTTTTTTCTAGCTTTTAGGGACCTTGAAAATGATACACGTAGTATAGTGAGAAGCCCGCATGATCACCGAATGTATGCGTCACGTCATTATAATCTGCCTAGTAAACAATGTTAGTCTTTATAAGCCTGCTTGGGACCTCCCCTTGCAGAGTCTCTGGTGACTTTCCTGTATGGTCATAATGTATCGGAGAATAATAAATGACTCAATATAATGAAAAACAAAAAGAACGATTCCTGTGCTCCTACCAATTAGGCTAAAATATAATAATGTTCTCATGAATACGTTAAAAAGCCTGCTGCCAACGTCAAGGCAAAACCGAGTTTGCAGGTACCTACACTGACTATATGTAATTATTGTCCCATGGACTAGTGAAAATGTGACAAATCCCTGAAGGGGTTAAATAAAGCATATGCTTTTGTGACTAGTGCAATTAAAAGCTGGTTACAGCCAGTATCATAGTTACCTTACTATAGAGGTACACTTTTGGTGCACAAATTCCCTGGTGTGAATATAATAAAACATACATATATGTCTTTCTGTCAGCCTTACACATTCGCCTACTCATGGAGGGTGATGTGCAGACTGTCACCTGTACAATTTGGAAAATTGGTAGGGGCTCTTTCCCGAAGGGAGGAAAAATACACCTCCATGGAAATGCTATATAAAGCAGATGAGTCAATAAACCTACCCCTATGACATTTCAGTGACACTATATTAAAATGCCCTTATGGAGTATGCAGCAAGGAAAAGGATTGGCCTAATATTTGTGGAAGACTGTACATATTACCGCACTCCTCCCTGTAGAAGTTTGCTGCTGGTAAAAAGATAGGTCTTACACATAGAAAAAAAAAAAAAAATTAGGCTAAAATAAAATAGTGATCTCATGAATAAGGGTTATTTAGTTAAACCCTTTTTCCACAGCGTTTTAATGAACAATGGTGACAGAAGATAACAGGGTAACAGAGAGAGAGACTTTTGGAAAAGGACTCTCTAATTTTGGTGCATGCATTAGCTGAAAAGGGCATAAAGTAAATAAGCAGAAATAACAATTTTGCCAATAAATATTTGAGGAATCAAATCTCTAAAGGAAAGAGATAGAATCACACCTATCCAGAATGCTGCAAATCCTTACTTTAATTCTAAGCCTAATGCCAGATTAACCAAGTATGAGTGCATACTGACTAGCACTGATAATGTCACAGTCCATTGGTGCCCCCCCTTGTTCTCAATAGATTGTTTTTGTCTAAAAAGCCGAAGTGGGGGTTTAAAAGGTAAGTGCCCTGGACTTAACGGGATAGTCCCACATGTTTACCAGATTCCCAAGAGGGGTCTTCCCCGCCGGGATTGAGAATCTCAGGTTGTCTCAAGTATTGCGAATCTCAGTGGGGAACACGCCCTAGGTATAGGTCCAAAGTAGGGAAAATAAGGTTTTCCCCAAGACGTTTTGTTAGGTTGTCAGGTATAAATATGTTAAAAGGGTTATTTGCTTGAGTAATCCCTGTGTGCCTATGGTAGTATAAATTGCAAGTTCTTACAAAAATAAGAATATTATTAATTGCTCGCAATTAAGTTTATTTTTATTTTAAGGTTTAAACCCCCACTAAAACACAAACTAATCAACACTGGGCACAGGAGGGTTTGGGTGTCCGTGGAGAGAGAGGAAGACAAAGAAAGGGCAAATGCGGGAAGCTCATTTGATCTTTGTCATTTTTCTAATCAGCCCGGTCACTGAAAAAATAAGGGTCCTTATCGTACTGGCGAGGCAATGGTTTCCCTTAACCAGATGGACATTCTCTCCCCCCCCCTTAAATTTCCACCTCAAGAGTAGAGAGATAGAATCAGAAGCAGGGTGAACAATAGCAGCCCAGAACAGTGGTGCTCCCTTTCACTTCAGTTCTGAACAGAAATAACAGGCAGAACACATTCCAGACACGAGAGTTAACTAGAGCGCAAATTAGTTTTAAAAGTAGGTTTTGTTGTTGTTTTTTTGTTAAGTTGGTTGGCTGGCTGTGTATGAGAGAAGTGTGAATTATGTTCGTTTGTGTCTGTGTTCCGTGTTTTCAGAAGTTAAGGGAAAATCCCTTTGTATGTTTTCTGTTGGTGTGTAACCAGTAAATACATTTACAAATGTAATATTTTAAAAGTATTACACAGTTACATAGTTACATAGTAGATGAGGTTGAAAAAAAACATAGGTCCATAAAGTTCAACCTATGCTAAATTTAGACAACAGATACTTTATCCTATATTTATATTTACTTATTGCTCCAGAGGAAGGCAAACAAAAAACCCCATTAAGGGGAAAAATTAATTCCTTCCTGACTTGGCAATCGGATAAATCCCTGGATCAACATCCTTCCCATGTATACTTATTTTGTATATCCCTGTATACCTTTCCCATCTAAAAAGATGTCCAGCCTTATTTTGAACAAATCTATTGTATCTGCCATCACAGTCTCCATGGGTAATGAATTCCACATTTTAACTGCCCTTACTGTAAAGAACCCTTTCCTTTGTTGCTGGTGAAATTTCCTTTCCTCCAACCTTAAGGGATGGCCCCGAGTCCTTTGTACTGCCCTTGGGATGAATAGTTCTTTTGAAAGCTCCTTGTATTGTCCCCGAATATATTTGTAAATAGTTATCATATCCCCTGTTAGACGCCTCTTTTCTAATGTAAATAAATCTAATTTAGCCAGCCTCTCCTCATAAGTTAGATTGTCCATCCCCTTTATTAATTTGGTGGCTCTTCTCTGCACTCTCTCTAGTTCCATAATATCTTTTCTTAGGATTGGTGCCCAAAATTGTACTCCATATTCAAGGTGTGGTCTTACTAGTGCTTTGTAAAGGGGCATAATTATGTTTACTTCCCTTCCATCCATTGCCCGTTTGATGCAAGATAAGATCTTGTTTGCCTTTTCAGCTACTGCATGACATTGGGCACTATTGTTGACTGAAGTCAACAAGCAATCCTAAAACCTTCTCCATCAAGGATTCCCCCAATATATCTCTATTTAATTTGTAAGTCGCCTTTTTATTCTTGCATCCCAAATGTATAACCTTACATTTATCAGTATTAAACCTCATCTGCCATTTACCTGCCCACATTTCCAGTCCCTCCAAGTCCTTCTGAAAAGAAATTACATCCTGCTCTGATTCTATTATCTTACACATTTTAGTATCATCAGCAAAGATGCAGACTTTGCTCTCGATCCCAACCTCAAGGTCATTAATAAACAAGTTAAAAAGCAGGGGTCCCAGTACCGATCCCTGAGGTACTCCACTCACGACTTTAGCCCAACCTGAAAAAGTTCCATTTATAACAACCCTCTGTTTTCTGTCCTTTAACCAGTTTTCAATCCAGGTGTATATATTATTACTGAGTCCAATTTTCTTTATTTTGTACACCAACCTCTTGTGTGAAACCGTATCAAAAGTCTTTGCAAAATCTAAGTAGACCACATCAACTGCATTACCCTGGTCTAAATTCCTACTTACCTCCTCAAAGAAACAAATAAGGTTAGTTTGGCAAGATCTATCCTTCATAAATCCATACTGACTATTACTAATAATTTTGTTTTCCATTAGGTATTCCTGAATATTATCCCGTATTAAACCTTCAAGTAGTTTCCCTACTATTAAAGTCAGGCTTACAGGTCTGTAATTTCCCGGTTGTGATCTAGCTCCCTTTTCAAATATAGGCACCACAGCTGCTTTACGCCAATCTTGTGGTAATGAGCCTGTGGAAATGGAGTCCTTGAATATTAAATATAATGGTTTGGCTATTACTGAGCTTAACTCCTTGAGAACTCTTGAATGTATGCCATCCGGGCCAGGTGCCTTATTTATTGTAATATTTTATTGTCACGTGAGACCAAGACTAACACACCAGGAATCAATTCACCAGACAGAAACACAGAGTTTGTCAAATTAATTTATTGGAAAAATAAGTATCCACAACTATTTTACAGCAAATCAACACACACACACACACACACACACACACACACACACACACACACACACACACACACACACACACACACACACACACACACACACACACACACACACACACACACACACACACACTGGGAAACTGGGGTATCCTAAAAAACCTGGGTGCAGGGACATCCCTAATTAGAGATTTACCATGTGCCCCCTTTCAGTAAAATCCTCTGCAGCGTCACCCCGTTACAGCTCCTTGTCAAGCTTGTCAAGGAGAAGAGACAAGAGAGGAGACAGGAGAGGAGACAGGAGAGGAGATCAGGAGGCGTGGTGGAAGCATGGCCGTGAGCGGTCGCCATCATTGGCTGAACCGCTCATGGGACGTGGCTGTTGCCTGGCAAGAACAATTTCAGATGTGTGCTCTCCCGTCTGCCGCCCTGCAGTTCCAGTCGGCGTGCACGGCGTACTAGCAGGGTTGCCGCCTCTCCGGGTTTTGTTGGTATGTCTCCAGGCTACGGGTTGTTCAGGCAAATCTCCAAGTGGGTGGGCTGGGCGGCAGTGACGCGCACGCATTAACTCATGTCGGCACAGGAAAATTGAAGCAGGGTAGCAGAGGATGCCTGAGGTGGAGAGCGTGGCACGCAGAGTGCACCCCGCCCCCCCCAACCCAGAAGTCTTCATTGATTTCCATTGTCTGCAGCCAGCTACAAGTCCGCGCTCCTCTGTGGCTGTCCTCCAGTTCGACGCCACCTTATAGTCCTCTCTGCTTCACTTGCCTCCGGTTTCGGCCGCCCTGCTTCAAGCTCCCTGCCAGGTTTGTGACACTGATTTTATTGTATTTGTGCATTAATGTGTCTCGGTCTGAGAGCTGTCATTCTGCCTTGTTGTTTCTCATTTTGGGGGGGAAAGTCTCTTGTGGCTTAAGAGAAGAAAGACATACATTTATTGTATTCCACATTAATGTTTAATTGTAATATATTTGCCAGTGAAAATAACTTGACTGCAGACACTATTGCCCTTATGCCCAGCCATGCACACCACCACCATTAAAACAACCTCACAGGACTTGGATGAAGAATGGTCACACTCACAGCTTTATTATAAATTTACAATTTGCAGACAAAAAAGGGATCCTTGCATTCCCTGCCCCAGTCTTCAAGCACTTCAGAGAATGCTTTTTTGTTTGTTTGTTTTTTAAGAGGGTGAATCCATTAAGGTCTATGAGGTTAGCCTTGTGTGTAAGCGGGTGATCCTATTAAAGTCGATGGGGGTATCTGATGTGTGTAACCAGGGTTTGCCACCTCTGCGGGGTTGACCCGGAGACTTCGAGTTTTGCATACCTACTAAAATGCCATATTAAAAAAAATTATAATTCTATAGCAGGATTGTTGTAAGACTTTCTAATGAAATGCAATGGTAGAAGAATTGAGGAATACATTAAACATCATATTGGTTTGCGGTATAGATTTCCATTTCTCTGTGTTTGACTTTGATGCTATTTGTTTACTGCATAATTTGTCTACATTTAAAATTGTCTATAAATATGTATTGTGAAGGATTTCACGTGCATTGTACATTGCTCTCCTGTGTGATAATATTATCATCAACCATAATAACAATAACTGCAGCAATAAATAATATGAACTCGTCATTATATTTAATAACAGTCTCAGGGCCATATTCTCTAAGCAGTGGTAAGCCTTTACGTTTGTGGTTGACTCATAATAATATTTCTTGAATAAATCATTTTTTAAATGGTGTTATTTTTATTTCAATTTTTATCCTTAACTGGTTTAAATATTTTTTAATACAGGCTGATCTTCAATATGGATAAGGCTGAGGCAGGACCATCGGGAACAAAAAAAAAAAGGAAAATTGATTATGATGCATAATTCCTAGAAAATGGTTGTAAATTGCAGAATACAAGTCACAGCTTTTGCAGTCTCTCCATGCACAGGTCAAAGCGTTACAGCCTACCTGTACATCCAAGAACCTGAAAGTGCTCCTACTGGAGCCTAAAGGATCCATTTACTCAAGTTATCAAAGAACCAAAAGAATACGAACTTTGAATCTTCAAACTACTGCTGAATTATTGTACAGTTAAATTTTATTTTTCTATGTTTAACATTTTAGATACTAACATCTGGCCGGACATTGAACGGGAAGCTACCAAACAGACCAGTGGATCCTGGTTGGGTTACTATTAGGGGTTACTTGTGTTGTTATTTTTCTTTATCTGATAACTAAACGAAAATTTTAAGAAAATGATAAGGTTCCAGATTCTAATATACCTATGGTTGTTAGGCCATTTGTTGATAGCAGACATATGTGTTGCTGGATATAACACATATGGTGGCACTCAGTATTAATTTTCACCAATAAAGAAATAATAAGAATAACCTTACAAAATAGAAAGTCCCTAGATTATTTACTTGCTGCCAAAGGAGTGGTATGTGCATTAATAGGTGAGGATTTTTGCCCCTATTTACCTGACAATACTGCTAATATTACACATGATATGCTAGAGATAAAAGAAGTATTAAGTAGTGTCAAAGCTGGAAAACACTTTGAAAGTATCATATAGCTGGGACTAGGCACGTGGTTTGGACCACTGATGCAAGGACTGGTTATATGTGTATGTGTTTTTGTCGTCATATTCATTGTTATCTCTTGCATTAAAGGATTATCACCAAAATGACCTCTCAAGTTGTTCCCTCTAGGCCCCTCCAAGAAGCTATATATGAGGACAAGACAGAAACCCCTCCAATGCAACAATAACCTCCTGATGTGATCCAACAACAAATAAATGTCTGTCAGGAGAAGGAAAAACCATTGAGAATGGATATGGAGTGGGTGAGACTCCAATGGATTGAGGTACTGGACCATGGATTACACCAAGGAACACTCTACTAGGGGTGGATACCTTACTTTCCAAGAATAAAGTTATACATTTCTCACTGAAGATTTTAAAAAGTATAAAAGAGTGGAATGTTGAAATGGACTAGGGGGGGGTCTCTGGAGAAGAATTATGAGAAGAATTCAGAATCCATTTTGTTTGTCATATCGTGTCTCAGTATCCATTTCTGTGTGAAAGAATGTGGTTTTTTTTGTACGGGTGAGTTTTGCTGACAATAGATTTCCAAGGCTGTGCCTGTGGCTCAACGCCCAGAAGTATAGTGATAAGATGTATTCTGTTGTTGTACAGAATTATAGAGATAAGAAATATTCTCTTGTTGCTCTGAGCTATTTGGAACCAGTTTTCACTAGCTTTTAGGGACCTTGAAAATGATAGATGTAGTATGCATCACATCATTATAATTTGCCTAGTAAACAACGTTATTCTATATAAGATAGATAGTTTAGACACAAGTTCCAAGTAGCAGTGCTCAGTGTGGTGGAAACATAATTGATATTAATATTTAAAAAAAACACACATGATAGTGTATAAAAGAAGCCAAATAATGCTGGGTGAGGTATTGGACCCAGTGCAAATCATATAAAGTGAGAGTTCAATAAGCTATGACTGTCCATAGGGTGGAGACAAATACTTGTATAAGTATATAACAATCTGGTGCAGTACTCCACCAGACAGAATATCTCAACAATGGCACTGTTACTGGTCAACAACTCCCCCTGTATGATGGGGGAGAGACAATACTCACATACAGCGGCTTCGTATGTTTGCATGCATCACGCCAGTCAGTCGTAACAGAAGAACAATCCTAGGTTTAGATGCCGAGCACAGCTGCAAAAATGGGGCCAGCGCCAATGGAATAAAGTTAAAAGAGGTATTTATTGATGAACATAGTAACGGGGAACAAAAACACACTCTGACGCGTTTCAGGCAAAAAAGGGTGTTTGCCTGAAACGCGTCAGAGTGTGTTTTTGTTCCCCGTTACTATGTTCATCAATAAATACATCTTTTAAATTTATTCCATTGGCGCTGGCCCCATTTTTGCAGCTGTGCTCGCATCTAATCCTAGGATTGTTCTTCTGTTATTCTATATAAGCCTGCATGGGACCTGCCCTTGCAAAGCCTCTGGTGACTTTCCTGTATGTTAATAAACACACAAAATCCCAGCATGCTCAAGAAACCCCAAAATCCACCACATAAGCTTGCCCCTCTCCCCTTTCAAAGTTAGCAGGTCTTTTTCTTTTTACTGGGTTTGGACAGATCTAATGTGGTCATTCTCCCACAAAATAGAGGTAAGCGAGAATTTTAATCACGTAGTGTTGGGACCTGCTAATGGTCATGCCTTGATGTGGCTTGCAGGCTTATAACAAAAGGGTTTAGCTAAATTACCCTTTTTCAAGAGACTATATAGGCATTTCCCTGTGTATTTTTGTCATATTGGATGTAGCATTGGGCTTTTCTGTCTTTTGTTGTAGACTTTCCTGTATGGTCATACTGTATCGGAGGTCAATAAATTACTCAATATAACAAACCTGTGTTTACTCCTATCTTTATGAATGAGCAGACAACGACAATTGAGAGGAGTCTTTATTTATTCAGGTAATTTCCTCATTATGTTGGTCGGGATTTCCCCGATACAAAGAGATTGTGTTTCAGTAATCTGGATTTAACATCATTGAATTATTTGTTTTTTAAGTGTAGTGAAATAAATCCTTCCGCTGACTCTGTGTAACCTGTACTCAGTACCCTGTACTGCAGGCAGACCTGTCCCTAGGCATACCTTAGGTAAGGCATCGCCAAGGGGCGGCATGTCTCAGGGGGCAGTAAGATGGAAAGTGTAACAGCACGGCAGTTTTTTTTTGTTTTTTAATAGATAGTATTGAAGCAGGTGGTCTCCGGAGCAGAACCGTATTAATTTCAGCTGTGGGTGGTCCCTGCCTTATGAGATACTTACCTCCTTAGCGGGTGCCGGTATCTCCTACTCAGGTTTAAAGCCCCATGTCACATGGGCCAATAGGAAGTCGGCTTTGACATCACTGCTTCCTGTTGGCTTATGTGATGGGATAGCAAAACCTGATCAGGAGATACCTCTATAGGGATGCTGGTAAGTATCTCAGAAATCAGGGGGTTCCTGGAGCTGAAATTAAAGGGGTTTAGCTCCGCAGACACCGGGCTTTTTGGGAGGTAGTTTTGTTGTTGGGGGGAGGGGGGCATCCTTATTAGTTCTTGTCCAAGGGTGGCACATATCCCAGGGTTAATGCCAGAAAATAAAGTAATATATTGTATATCAAAAGGCGGGATGCCCTACAATGTATGCATTGCAAACAACACTAGACCATGTGTATATACAAAATGACACAATGGTTGAAAATAAGAGGGATGGGGTGGCATTGGGAAGAGAACACACAAGAAAAGGGAGGGAAGGGAGGGAGAGAGGACGAGGAGAGGACAAGGAAGGTGAGGAGAGGAAAGAGGGTGGGAGAGGACACAGGGTGAGGTGAAGACACTGGGGAGTATAAAACACCAGAAAGCATGAGTAATCTGAAGGGATGAGGGGGGCAACGTTTCGGGGTGGAATGCCCCTTCTTCAGTCCAGTTCCCACAGACCCACAGGGCCTGTGGTACTTCCCTTATACCCCACCTACTACTGATCCCTCTGTTGGAATAAAAGTGCGAATTGGGTAGTGTCAGACAGTAATCAATCTGAAGTCATCAACAAACTGAACCAAGGACAAATTCATATCCAGCAGCAAAATAATAACTATGTTTTAGGCACAACTCAATCCTCTGGGAGCAGCTCTAAGCAACACTTACTGATCAGTCTGTACACTGATCACAATATCTGCCAGAGACCCAAGACTGATGACTGTACACACGGATAAGCAGGTCTTTACTGTAGTATCACCTGAGGTACAAGCACATGAGTCTGCTAATCGCACGGTGTCAAAATCCTGGTTTCAGGGGCATATGCAGTCAGAATTAAATAATATGTTATTAAACAATTTAAACCGAATAATGTTACGTGTCCCTGAAACTGTGGGTCCTTATTGTGCCTCTAGCTCAGAAGCTGTCAGCGTTAGCCTGGTGAATGTTAACCTACGCTCAAATGAACACAGTAGCAAATAACATGGCGTTAATGCAGTTTGACTCTGGTTCAAAGATTGGCACTATTTTTTCATGAGATGGTAATGAGCTAATTAGAGATTAAATCATATTTATCATAGGTCCACTAAGCAGCATTATGGTTCATGATACGAAATAACAACGCAATGTTATTTAAGTCCTACGAAAACATCAACTATACTTTGGGTGTGGGTTTGACTGTTTTTTTCTTTGTGCGTTCTATATCTACAGGCCAAACGCCTTGACAGATTCTGATGAAATGTTGAGGTTACCTTCCTGCCATCCTAATTTAGATCTTCCAGAAATTTCAACCAAACCAGTGCAGCCGCCATCTTGTAATTCCTGTTTTCTATTTTGAATTGATAAAAAACATGTAAACGGTACATCTCAACGACTGGATTCTTCATAGAAAACATATTAAATCAGGGGAATCGCACTTCTGTGATAGTGAAATGGCTCGTGTCATAATTAATTATTCTTTGATTGAGTCTTAGAAGATATATGCTTGTTCTTGTGCAGATGAAGTGTAAGAATAAATTACAAACACATTGAGAACGTTTGTATCACTTTATGCTCTAAAGAAGTACAAGAAGAACTCTGAAAGGTTCTAAAACAATTGTATCTAGTTGGGAATCAGTTTCATAGCAAACACTCACCATTAGTTAGCATTTTTTTGTACTGAACACTGATAACTGTAACTTTATGGTTTGTAACTAATTAAGTTTCTTAATGTACAAGAGAATGTTGTATTTGTATTTGTATTCATTAATTTGTGTTCATTTATACTATTTATAATTGTGGGGCCCAAGGTGGCATGCTCCCAGCGGGCATCCCCTGTAAAAAAAAAAAAGAGGAATTTACCTAGATGAGCGGCCCTACTCCAGCAGTGTCACAGAAGTATGACGTCACAGTGTCACGTGATATCACGTTGCCATGGCAACCCACGTCATATGTTGCCATGCTATGGCAACGCTATATTGTGGAATAAGTGATATAAGGCGCAAAACAACAATTAAATAGTGACAATTGTGAATAAATCTATAAGAAGTGAAGTGTGATGA
Organism: Ascaphus truei; assembly: GCF_040206685.1. NCBI lineage: Eukaryota > Metazoa > Chordata > Amphibia > Anura > Ascaphidae > Ascaphus > Ascaphus truei. Next base: position 121,719,223 of record NC_134488.1, on the reverse strand, counting down.
TTAAAGTCCAACCACCCAGCTCAAACCTCACTGGTGGGACCTGTTTCACGGGTTCCAAAGATTCAAGTATTTTTCTCAAACATCCAGGGGGAGCATATGGGGAAAGAAATAAAAATTTAAGTGCAGACGTTTCTATAAAGTGGAATGATATAGTCTTGGCTCGTATAAATGTATTACTCACAAGATGTATGAGTTAATCAGGCAATTGGCAAATTGGGTTGCCACCCATCTGTGTCTGGACCCCCCTTGTTAGAGATACCGTCAGCAGGATGATGTATATATAATAGAGAGAGAACTACATAGTGCGATCAAAAAGGTACAACTTTATAATTTAAAAAACGGGTCAATAAAATGCGCACTTACAATGTGCCAGTAAAAATCATGCATGTATCTCACAAATGGAGAAAGTAGAAGCTCCCCGAACTGCTCACCGCCTCCCTCGGGTGTTTGGCTGGCTTTCTCTCACGAATCTGTGTGCTGGTTCAGAGCCTCCCTCACGGCGCCCATCCAGGAAGATGACGTCACGGCTGCAGGGTTGGTCAGCTACGGGTCGCGTTTGAGTCCAAAATTGGTACACTCTACGCGTTTCGCCCAGCTTGCTGTAGCTGTTGTCGGCTTCGTCACACTCCTGACGAAGCCGACAACAGCTACAGCAAGCTGGGCGAAACGCGTAGAGTGTACCAATTTTGGACTCAAACGCGACCCGTAGCTGACCAACCCTGCAGCCGTGACGTCATCTTCCAGGATGGGCGCCGTGAGGGAGGCTCTGAACCAGCACACAGATTCGTGAGAGAAAGCCAGCCAAACACCCGAGGGAGGCGGTGAGCAGTTCGGGGAGCTTCTACTTTCTCCATTTGTGAGATACATGCATGATTTTTACTGGCACATTGTAAGTGCGCATTTTATTGACCCGTTTTTTAAATTATAAAGTTGTACCTTTTTGATCGCACTATGTAGTTCTCTCTCTATTATATATACATCATCCTGCTGACGGTATCTCTAACAAGGGGGGTCCAGACACAGATGGGTGGCAACCCAATTTGCCAATTGCCTGATTAACTCATACATCTTGTGAGTAATACATTTATACGAGCCAAGACTATATCATTCCACTTTATAGAAACGTCTGCACTTAAATTTTTATTTCTTTCCCCATATGCTCCCCCTGGATGTTTGAGAAAAATGCTATGGCAACGCGACACTGCAGGAGGCAGCCCACTGCGGAGAAGATAAGAGGACATACACGTACCCACTACCCAGACAACCCCAGTCTTACCACTCTGCCGGTCCGGAGGCCCCGCTCTCCTTCCTCCTGTCAGCTCCAGGATCCAACTTCCGACCAGTGGGGGGAGCTGGAGGAGGAGCGGACCATCGCTCCCTTGTACAGCTCCACTCTCCGGTCGGGTGAAAGTTTGGTCCCAGCACCGACAGGAGGGAGCGTGGGGCCTCCGGCGGTGCCACCTTGCCCTTAGGCGGGTCCTGCATCAGGTGGAGAGGCGGTAAAGGGACTGCAATCGCCCCTGGCGGAGGCAGGTAAAGTCTCTGAGGGGTGGTTAAGGATGCTCATACATGCGTCTCCAGCTTGTTGCAGTTGCAATTACCAGCCAAGGTTGAGAAGAAGATCTGAGAAGAGATATTGAGGTATCTTTGTTGCAAGGCTTTGGTGGGGTCTATCATAAAGGCAGATAGGACAAGCTTGTTTCTCACAGAGCTGGTTGGCAATGTTGCACCAGACAAGCTGAGGTAAGGGCTGAGTTTCAATCTAAGCCAGGGGAAGGTTGAAATTGCCCCCCTCTGAAAGTTGAGGATGAAGTTTTTGCTCATAGACCTGGTTGGCAGTGTTTCACCAGATAAATTGAGATAAAAGCTGGGTTCAATCTCAGACAGAAAGAGGTTAAAATTGGGCACCTAGGAGGGATCATATAGGTGTTAAAGGGGGGGGGAGGGAGCTGTGGCCAGTACCTGCACCTGGGGCTGTAGTGACCTCAAGTTTAGCAGCAGTGGGAGATGGGGCTCCGCCTTGTGGCAAGGGTCAGTTCTTGAATGGGTGACTCCTTCTGCCTTTGGCAGAGAGGCTGTGATGGCTATAACTGGCCCCTCAATGGGCCCATCTCACACAGGAAGAGTTTCTGATGTTCTGTGGGTACAGTAATTGCCAAGTGGTTGTAATTTATTGGCGAGTCGGTAGGACTCATTGGGCTTTGGGTACCTGGGACCCTATTCTCACAGCTGATGTGGAGTACATCTCTCTAACATTGGGGTAGATGATTCAGCAGGGGCTGTTATGGGTCCTTGTGTGTCTGGCTCTATGAGTCTAGTTTAAGGTGGATAAGTAGCCCCTTTGGGTGGTGGCTTTTGGGGGTTAAGTGAGATTTAACTTTGCCAGATGGGGCTATATGCTCTGGTAAAGCCCTGTTGGATGGGACTGGTGAGTGGGCAGGACTCATTTAAGTGTGACTTCCTGGTGCCCAATGTCGCTAAACACCAGGGCCGGTGCAGTGCCCGTCTTGCTGGCAGCTTGGTGGGGGTTGCAGACCTTGCATTGAGTATCATTGGCATTTACCCGGCGGTTGCACACACTGGCAGGGTTGGCACTTATCGGGTTACGTGATATATCTTAATAAAAGCCGCAGCTTTTGTACCTCCAGACCTTTATCTGTGTTTTTGTTATAAGTATTATAGGGATATACACAGGGGGAGCGCAAGGTCCATCGCAGGCTCCATACTCATACTTCCTATATTCTGTCCTTAGAACAAAAGAGAAGAACATGAAACGTTGCTCAACAGCGGTTTATTTGATTAAAGCAAAGCAACAAGTTGGCAGAGGAAAAGAATCATCACCGTTATTAGCTGTGTAAGTTGAGTCTTGCTCCTGGTGTTAGTGCTGGGCCTTGTTTTTGTTAGTTTGTATGTGTCTGCCTTTCTGTGTTGTGCACAGTTTGTTTTCTGTAGTACATGTGCAGTCTGTGTTATATTACATATGCTATTCTTGCAGACATGCTAAACACAGCCTGTGTGCAGCTTGTGTAGGACTCATCTCAAAACGACATTTACTGTATATTGGGAATTGAACAGTTGAATAATATTACATAATAAAGAAGTGCAACCTTAAGCACAGGGTGTCTGCCCTATTCTCGCCCACCTTTCTCTGTACAATCACCTTACATGTGGGAAGCAAAAAGGGAGGGGTCTGAAAACATGAAAAGGAGAAGTATGAATGTGAATAATGTAGAGGGGAGGTGGTAAGTAGAGATAGGTTACTTTTGGGGCAGAATTGGAGCGGCCGGTTCCTCTGGTCCATGAATTTCAGTGGATCAGTCTCATAAATGGCAATTCAACATTTGCAAAAAAAAAAATTAACACCGACAATCCATCCGCGGATTCCGCTTTCCTCTGATGAATTTCTAGAATCCAATCTGCAGATTCTTGCTGAATCAGCATATTGAATTCTAAAAATCCGTCATCGGAATGCAGAAAGCGGGAATGGATTGTTAAAATCTATTAGCAGATTGTATCCAGTGGCGGTTTTGGATGAATCCGTGCGACTTGAAACTGTAACAATCCGTCGGCAGATTTTATACGACGAAACGGATTTTGAATGGCAAATTTGGAAAACTCCCAGAAATGGATCTGGACTGGTTTGTCCATCTCTAGTGGTAATCTTCACTCAAGTACTGTAGCCTTCCACCCAAAACAAGGGGTGTTACTGCTACTTCCTGTCATGCTACTTTGCAAGGTTGCACTAGGAGAAACATAGCCACTACCAGGCATTTGAGTTAATCTCTCATCCAGTTCATCTGTTAATAGGTTGTATAGTTTAAAAAAAATGTTTTGCCAACTGGAACACATTAATGTTCTTCTGTATTTGGTGTGACTGTTGGCTTAATCCGTTGATGAACATGAAACAGGCCTAGTAATGGTGGGATATGGTGTGTGGGCACATTTCAGGGACCTTAGGCATCTAGACTGAAAGACTGAAGATTGCGTTTGACGTTGTATATTCCTAAACATCAAACGTTTTAATTGCAGCAAAGCAGTTCTTCAGCCTGAGTGTAAGTAAGAAGGAGGATGAAACACACACACAGTGAACAGCAGAGCTGGGCATAGTCTATTGTGGTTTCATAGCAGTTCTTCCTTAATTGGTATGTTTGTATATTCTGGACGAGGTTCAGTGTAACATCCAGCTTCAGGAGGTCATGAGATACATATGGTGAGAAGAAGAGGAAGAGGCAGGATCCATATAGTGCTAGGCAAAAGCTGTGTATAGTGGGGGTGAGGAATTCTTCACACCAGACTAGCGGGAGAAAAGGAATAAAGGTAATTACAACGTGTACAATACATGGATAATGACAGTAGGGGATTATTTTGAGAGTGCAGTCTTCAAAAATGAGTTTGCTACAGAACACGTCTCTCCAACTTTTCAGTGCCAAAGTTAAAATAAAGGACATTCGGTGTTTGAACATGGGTGCTACATTGCAGAGGTGAATGTAAGGGGGTTCAGGGCAGCTTGTAGAGGGCTTCAAGCTGTACAGTATACTTTCAGATACTGGATGCTACAAGGCATAGGTATGTGTAGGGCATGTTCTGTTTTTTTTTAAATAAGGGAGACACATAAGATATAATATTGTTATTGTTGTCCACCTGTATATAGGAATTTTTAAGGAAGGTGTGTGATTTGTAAAAGAAGAACAATCAAAGAGCATTACCATGTGGAGAAGTATCTTGCTGCCCAGGAGCGGATGCTATGGGTGATGCTGCTTGCCGGTTGACCATTCTTCAGTCGCAGGTCATCGCTACCGTCTCCATTGAAGTTCCCACAGGCTCCACATATACCTCCCGCTAGTCTTTCTTTCGCAGTCACCGTCAACCCATCTTCTATATCTAATGTCACTGTGATTTGGTCAACAATCTCGATAGCCACATAGTTCCTGGACACTTTAACCCGAACAGAACCATTCCCGATGGCACTGGGAGCCTGCAGCTCCCTTCCATTCAACTGCAGAGAGCAAATAACAAGTGTTATTCAGATGATAAAACTGCGACAACTCGACTGTGAACTGACTCCACCCTAGTGGCTAGAGATGGGCGAATCGTTTTTGCAGATTTGGATCCCCCGCGGATCGGCCGATTCTTTCGATCCACGGATTTTAGCGAATCGTCTCAAAAAGGGCGATTCGTCTTTTTCTGCTTTTTTTAATTTTTTATCACCGACAATCCAATCTGAGGATTCCGCAATCCGCTGGTGGATTTAAGAGTCCAATCCATGAGCAGATTAATTTATCCGCGGATTGGATTCTGAAAATCCACAAGCGGATTGTATCCAATGCCGGTTTTTGATTACTCCACACGGATTGAAACTGGAACAATCCGCCGTTGCATTTTCCAGCACGGATTGGATTTTGAATGGAAAGCTCAGGAAATTCCACGAAAAGGAATTTTGACATTTTCGCCCATCTCTCGCAGTGGCATATTTAAAGTGCAGCACTTCTGTTCACAAATGCTGCTATATATATTTTGGTGATATATATTTAGCCACTTTTGCTAGCGGGAAATGTGGCTAGCTTTCACAGAAAGTGAGTAGTCTGCTCTTTGTCCTTTGCACAAGTTCTGAATTTGGCTGTGATAATACTAAAAAGTGTAAGAAATATTTTTTTTATTGCGTTCATTAAATTACTATCGGCTGTAACATGCTACAAAACTTTACAAGTGTCAGAAGAGGAGAAAATAGTCATCAGAAATGTAAATATATATGTCGTGCCCTATTGTATATGTTTGATAAACTTATGATTGGCCACTTCGGACCAAAACTTAATTTTTACTCCTGGGAGTAAAATATAAATATTATTCTAAAAATAAAATATAAAACACTATTAAGTATTAATGTATGGCCAGATTTATTTCAGTTTTCTCATACATTTGCACTACTAAAATATTTTTTGCCAAGACCAATGGAGGGCTGTCTACTTTCTTCCCAGGACTAGGGTTGCCAGGCGGCTTCTCCAAAAATACTTGACACAATGGTGAAAGGTACAACATGATCGACACATACACGCCTCTCTCCGCTCCATGCTTTTTCCTCCTCTCCTTGGTCCCACACCCGTGCTCCTAACACCTCCTCCTGATTGGCTGCTGCTTGGTAATGCAGCCATCAGAATGGAGGAAGCTGTCTTGCCCCTAGCAACTGCCCTGCTCTCTCTCTGCTCAAGGAAATCCCGCTGACCTCCAAGCCGGACAGATCACTATGTCAAGAGAGGTAATACCGGTATACACATACATGTCCAGTATTACCTCTAATTTTTTATGGACAGAGGTTATTCAAATACAGGACAGTCCGGTTCAATACTGGACACTTGGTAACCCTACGGCCAGGACATCCCTTTGTTCATCCTTCTTTAATTTCTCACAGCAAGACTCTGGAACAATCTCTAATCTAATATCTGACTTGACCTATCTATCCACCATCAAACAATCACTAAAGATTTGCCTTCTTTTGAATAGTCAATCACTACATTTAATGTGCTCTCTTACCTTTACCTTGCATATGTGATAAATATGATGTAATACAGCTTAACAAAGGCCATAACAAAATGAATATTAGTTCTATACTGTAGCTGATATCCTGTATTTGGCATTATTATCCTAGAGGTCAATCTATCACAACATGTAGATGTAGTCATAGAGGTAACTCTGGATTTGGACATTGTCTTCCCGAAGAGGCAGTAATAAGCTGGTTAATTTTGCACTCTGTCTCCTTACAGACTAAGTTTGTGTTCGGGATAAGCAATAATAAAACACAGTCCGGTATTACAGATGCACATCTTACCCAGAATTCCCTTGCTCCGTTCAACGTTATGAGCCCCTGTGACGTGAAGACATGCAGCGCCATTCCTCGTTTTGAGCCTCCACTGCAGTTGCTTACAGCGACTGCCACAAGAAACTGGCCTTCTGTGCTTGTATTACATGATGAGGCTATCACGGACGCCCCGGCTGATGGGAAAGCACCAGAGACGCCGTCAAAAGTAGAGAAGTGCAAGCCAGCAGTGAGGGTGCATTGGGCATCTCGTGAGTGACATCCACGGATCCCATCTCTCAGCTGGCACTTCTGAAGTGCCGTACAATTGAATTCTTGGCAGGAGAGAGATCCAGCTTGGCAGGTGCAGCGCTGACTGCAGTCCTCAGATACCACGGATTCATTAGCCTGGAATAATGACATATATGTTTTGCATTGCAGATACCTTTAGTGCTTAAAGCAGGGATTGTCAACATCAGTCCTAAAGACCCCCCCAACAGGTCAGGTTTTCAGGATATCCCTGCTTCAGCACAGGTGGCTCAATCAGTGGCTCCCTGCTTCAGCACAGGTAGCTTAAGCAGTGGCTCCCTGCTTTAGCACAGGTAGCTCAAGCAGTGGCTCAGCCTACGACTGAGCCACCTGTGCTGAAGCTGGGATATCCTTAAAACCTGACCTGTTGGAGAGTCTTGAGAACCTCTGGCTTAAGGAGCTTTGGTATTCTTTGGTGTGATATTTGTAGTTGTAATAATCAGCGTGGTGTAAATGGGGCTTCTATGGCTGACACACCCTGTACTGTCTCATTAAAGTAATTTTACGCATTAACTTATTAACCTTTTGCTATCCTTGCTGCACTGGCATTCTCCAGGAGACAGCGAGCCTCAAGTCCTACAGCTGCCTGCCTTCCTTTTGGCTGGGAATACAGAATCCCTTTGGCAAATAACCTTTCAGGTTGAAGAAGACCATGCACCCCAGCAGGGGGACCAGTGCAGCTTTATTTGAAACTAATTTAGGGATAGGAATTATACCCAGGAATGCGGGTTTTGTGCGTGTAGATTAATAATATATAAAATTGTTCTCACTCTTTGTCATATTTTGACTAATATGTGTACCCAGAGTTTGAAGTGTAAACCACTGCACCTCTATCCAAATTACCTTATCACATCATTGCAACTAGTCAAATACTCTTACTTCACTTATTATTTATGTGCACCTATACTTATTATTTTGTCACACTATACTGTACATCTTAAATAAACCTGCTGGATTGTTCATTGTATAATCCTGTGTACAACATAATACTGGTCCCATTTATTGACATTCTTTTAGATACATAGGATATACGCATGCCAATGACATCAGTAATATAATAAAAGTATGTGAATAATATTTTTGCATTTTATAGCACTAACAGTATACACAAAGCTGTACACAGGCACACTGAGTCCCTGCCACAGCTGGTAATTAGGGTTAGGGGATTTGGGCACAAGGAGATACAGTAGTTACTTTCCCAAGATCACAAGGAGTTGGCAGTGACATTCAAACAAGTTTCATCCGCTGCAAAGGCAATGTCCCTACCACTATAATACTCCTTAATAATATGGATTATGTTGAAAATGCATTGATTTTTATTTCTATGAAAATAAAATATTATATACCGTACGGTGGCATACTGTAATATGGTGGGAGTGGTACATGTCACATTTGTAGCTGTGACGTGACATGCTATAGAGCAGTGATTCCCAACAGGGGGTTCAGAAATCCCTAGGGGTTCATTAAGAATCTACATGGTGTTCGCCCCCAAAAATCTGTAATGGTGGATCCCAGGCAGAATAGCGGGTTCCTGAGCCCGTGTGGGGACGGCGCCCTTAGCAAGGCCCCAAACTGCACCTTAGTGTGGGGAGTATAGCTGTCAATCATAGCAGGAGTTTCCAAAGTCTCTACCCAGCATGCTTTCCAAGGCATTGAGGGGCGTGACTTTAGCATCTCCCACAATAATTGACAACTATTCCAGCCATGCTGCCAGCACACACTGAGGGGCAGTTTGGGGCCTTATCCAGCATGTGTTCCCCCCACAAGCTCAGCACACTAATCTGCCTAGGATCAGTCAAATGGTTTTGTTAGCAATAGTCTGATGAATAGGCAATACAATGTATTAATTAGGGGTTCTATACATATATATACATGTATATTTTCTAATATAAACAATTTGATGTAAAAAAAAAAAAAGAAAAAGGTTGGGAGCCACTGTTATAGAGCAGTGTGCCTTTGGACAATGGTCTGTCAATAGTATGTCTGTCTAAAGACTGGCATGTTATAGTGACACGTGTAAAACTAAATAAAACAGGGAAAGCGTGCAAAAACGTAGGCTTGGGTTACTTGCTAATTGATATAACATAGCCTTCCGGCAGTTACTTCTTTTCCCTGGGCCTTTCCTCTGTAGTCCTGTTAGTGCAGCCAGTGGAAAGGTTACTTCCTTCTTTAGGCCTGTGCGTGTGTGTTACAGCCTTGAATGATGTAATCAGTATTCAAGGGCGGGCCTAGCAACTTCTGAGGATGTCAATCTGAGGGGTGGATATTGGTTGGAACGCCCCCTGATGTGTGTGGGCCAATCTGTATCCGGCTCTGGCTTGCTATGAGTCAGAGCTAGAGACACTCCCCAAAGATACTAAATTGTGACATCCTCCCAAATTAAGTCAGTTGAGTTCTGGGAGAGTGTTCAAGGAAGAAGGCAGTCAGATCAGAGAGAGAACAGTCTCTCCCTCCCACCCATGAGGGGCTGGGAGGGAAGGGAACTATGCTGCCTGAGCCAGGGCTCTGATTTAGAGAGAGAGAGAGAGAGAGAAAGAGAAGCATGAGATGATCAAGAGATAAGACATGCCTGTTCCCTGTACTGTGAGCTGACTGCCAAATAAAACCATCCAGAAAAAACCATGCTGTGTATTCCTGTCTCTGTGTATGGAGGAGTGTCAGTGGGGGCCCATCCCCTGAATATCCACAGAGGATCCTGCGGGCTGGAGGCGTAGCACCAATTGAGACCAGGTAACCTGTTCCTCCTGTCCTGTTTCTCCCCACACCACCGCGGAGCGCTCAGCCCTCCTGTTACCTACAGGTCTGTACCAGCACCAGAGTAGCAGAAAAGAGCATACCCACCCCCAATCTCACTTAGGGGTGGGGGTAGATCGGATACATTAATGACTTGCCTTTAGCATATGAAATAAATATGTAAAAGTCAATGTACATATTCAATCATCTCGAATGTTCTTACAGACAGTCAAGGTCAACTTGGACTTTTATTGTACTACTTCCAAAGCTATGGATAAGATAATAAATTAGTTCATTATTAGATACACAGTATTTCCTTAATGCGTGATATGTTAAAAGGAGTACTTCCATCTTACCTTTAAATACCTTCCAACATAGAGACAACCACATTGGTTCAGACTCACACATCTGTTCCCATCAAACACGTAGCCAGGGTTACACTCACAGCCCTCAAAACATCCATCTGTGCAGGTGCTTGGGGCAATGATGCCAGAGCAAGTGAATTCACAGGTCCGGGTGCATGACTCATAATGACTATTAACTGGACAGACCATAGCTGTGGGGGAATCAAGGGAAAACAAAACATGATGGGGGTTTCGGGTGCAGATCATGCCTGACAACAGCATGCCAGTTTCATTGCTAGACATGTAACTTGCTTTTCCATGTAGCATGGGTGCATACACTTTTATGTACGTGTGAGTTATACACTGCCCGCACATACAAACTATATCGGTTTAAACCTCTATATTTGTATGCAAATATGCTAGGCGCTAAATATTTGTATTTGTTTTGTATACACAAAACTGGTAGTACAATCAAAGTTGATTTGCAAAACTTACAAATACAGTATATTACAACTGGCAAATGATTCATGACTTTTGCAAATATAGCATGATGTTTGTACATTATATACAGTAATTTGTTCCATATTAGAACAAAGTAGTGCATTTACCGCTATATTGGATGCTGTATATTATAAAACATTGACGTGTGAACACAGATACTGAAATTGTAGGGCAGAGTAAAAATAAACCAGGAGACCAATAAATATATACATTTGCATTAGATTAAGGAGTAACAAATCCAGATTAATAGGAGGGTTGATGAACAGAATAATAGAAAATAACTCACGGCAGCTGGTTGTATTTCTCCAGGTCCCAATGATGACACCGGCGTTCTGGCATTCTGTGGTATAGGCTTGCAGACTCATGCACAATGCTTCCTGTCCCCCTTGCCCGGCACACATATCATATACACAGTTTTTAAAATGCCTCTCTGGGGGCACCAAGGCATGACAATCCCTGAATGGGCCCTGTACATCTGCTATCAACCTACAGCTATTGGATGAATCGGCCTCTACTTTTGGGTGGCAGGTTGGGCATTGCCCTTGGGTGCATCCCTGGCAATTTGAGCCATCACCAGCTACTTTCCAGGATGCACCAAACTGAGCGGGATCCTTAACAATGCTACCATTTGGAAGGCGGAAATCATCGGAGATGTTACGGTTGAAGTTGCCACAGAGCCCTTGGGTGAACCCAGCAAATGAGCTGGGGACCGAGACAGAAACGTAGTATACGCGGTCGAACAGGACTCTCAAGCCAATCATGCTCTGAAGAATCAGGTTGTTTCCTTCTTGGTTGACCCAGACTTGACCGTCATTGGATCGGTATGGCACGTTGTAGCTTTCACTTTTGACCTGAGGGGGGAAATGCAATTTAGCTGCTGTTGTTAAAGCCTACTTTACTGAAAGGTTTTAAGGCCTAGCAGGGGAAGACATAACCTTTCTAAAACTACTATTATTATTATAGGGACGGTGCTAAAGAGTCAAGATAGCTTGATAAAGGACTATTGAGCCCAAAACATTGCTGTTTGTTTGTCCTGTAGGTGACCCCTGTGCTTCAATAAATGTATTTTTTTTACCTTTTATGTGCTAAGTGGTGTGGACATATCATTACTGCTTGTGGGATTTTTGGATGCAGATGGTGGCATCCAGTCTCACTGACGCTATAGGTTTGATAACCATGTGAATATATTCAATAAGAGACTGCATTGGCGTGTTCAGCTGTTTAGAAGAATAAGTAACCTTAGACCATTCATGGGCCACAGGTTTCACCTATGACCCCCAAATACTGGCCCCCTCAGAAGCCCCCTCACCCTTGTCCTCCTGTACAGAGGGAGTGGAGATGTTACTAGTGTAGATAGACAGCTCAGGGTGTGGGAAAGAACTACTGACAGTGTTAATCTCTAGTTTGCAGTGTAAGGAGAGGAGTGGGACACTATTCCTCAGTGTGTCGTCATTAAGAAGATGGGAGGAATGGGGAGGAACGGGGAGAAACTCCTACCCACAGATGCAATGTCCCTTCTTCCTATGCACCATATATATGTGGGTAATATGTGGCATTTGAGATATATCATGTTGTCAAAACTGCCAGCAGTGCTTATCTAATCTAAATGAGTAAAAAGAGAAAAGCAGTGTACCGCCAAAAGGGAGCCAGGTTTAGAAAAAGTATAACAAAATCATTATTAAATGATAAAAAACATCAACCAAAGGAGGTGTGCAAAACTGCTATGCATTTCGCACTGCTCTCTGCACTTTATCAAGGAGTTCTTCCTTCAGGGAACTCACCTTCAATCAGTGCAGGACATCTCACTAATCCTAAATTTTACCCACTCCATGCAAGAGTACATCCATTTTCTGATTCATTTATTATCCTTTTATTATTTATTTTCTTGGTCCTATTACTATTCTGAGCACCCATAAACCACCTTTTGAATTGTTTCTACTTATCTAATCAAAGACTGCATAGCTCTGAGATGAGGACAGAAATACCGTAAAGATGATGTTACCTCTAAAAAGGGTGGCACAGTATTAGCACTACTACCATAATCTCATCAACAAGATGAGGAATACAGATCAGAAAATCTTTTACTATGTGTTAAGATAAGAAGAATAGCTGTATTAGAATTTCATCACACACCAGAATTGTCCAGTTGCTATTCCTCTCCATCCGAACGACGTGACCTCCAATGTGCACAGTGACCGATTTGGTGACTGCCACAGTTCCATCTCCATAGGGTTCATTCTCGACCACCACTGAGAAATTAACTCTGGCGCTGTTGACTTGAACTAGTGTGTAGGCGCAGGTGCCCTGGAAGTCGAACATGTAGCCGTCAAAGGTGATGTAGTGAGGATCTCCTGATGCCACGCATTTCCCGACATCCTTTGCATGGCACCCTTGTATGCCCTGTACCACTTTGCATTCTTCATTAACCCCACAGGCGGTGTTCTGGCAAAGGATGCCACCATTCTTCCCACATTGGCACTTCTCATGGCACAGGCTGTCAGTGTAGAATTCATCCCCTACTTTGTAGTACTTCTCTTTGAAAACACAGCCGCATTCTGCAATAGGAACACAGTTCTTTCCACTCCGGACGAACCCGTTGTCACAGTAGCAGCCTTCAGTGCATGAGGCCACACATAATTTTGGAGAGGAAAGACCGTAGCAGGTGATGGGGCATCCATTCCCGCAGAGCTCATAATGACTATTTTGAGAGCAGATAGAAGCTGGGGAAATAAATGTATAAATTATAGTTTTACCTTCAATCTTGAATGCTATTTAGGAAAGACAACTAACCATGTTGATTCTGACGCCCAATGCTGCAATTCTTTAATAATATCCCCCTTTCTGATTCATCATAAAATATTTTTATACACCCTTGGCAGCAACAAAAAAACAGAAAACACGCCACCAAAGAAAACCCCAATATCCCTACTCTGTATCCTTATTCTCTAGGCAAAAAAAGAGATGTGCAAAGAAAATCCTGATCGGACAGTGTCAGAGCAGTAAGCATGAATGAAACAAATATGAATGCTTGAAAGCAGCATTAGTGCTATATGTATCATCTCTTAGAAAAAATACAGATGCAACTGCCGGTTGTAGACCGCTTGCCAAGGAAGATCAGTGACCATCTCGCAGTAACTCGTGAGATGGTCCACAGCAGGCTGTATTGGCCCATCGCAGCCCGGTAGGATTCACACAGCTTGAGTGCCATTCAAATGCAGGGACCCTCGCTGTGTTAATACGATGGGCCTTTACTCTGGCTGCAGGAATCTCACAACGTGGGATGGGTTTAAATGTAGAATTCTCAAGGCAAGCAGTCTATAGAACAACCGGCAGCTGCAGCTGTAGCTCCAAACATTATCATAAAATATAACTATTCTGTTCCTGATTTTGAGTATCCTGCTTAGCTTTGTTTGAACCTTTTTTTAATCAAGTCTCTGATTGACCTACCACTGAGTGACTTAAGATAAAACACAAGGCTGTTCTATACTGAAGTATGAAATAGAACTTACGGCAGAACATTGGTGTCCTCCATTCCTTGATCTCAATGCCTCTGCGCTGGCATTCTAAAACATAGGATGCAATGTTGCTGCACACAGGGGATTGGTGACCCATATACTGGCATGCATCGAAGATACAGTCTTCAAAGTATGGTGCTGGGTTAACAATGGCATGGCATCGGCTGAAAGGTCCATCGGATTTAGTGAGCAGCCCGCAGTGCTGCTCACTTTTGTACGGCTCCTTTTGTGTATTACTGCACATTGGACAAGTGGGGCAAGCTGTAGTACATCCTGGTATCTCCCTCACCTTCCAGTGTTCTCCAAATTCTACTCCAGTTGGGGCTATTTTTCTATCTCTTAGGGTAAAATCATCAGAGTGGTCTTGGTTGTTGTTGCCACACAAACCGTTTACTGCTGCTGCATAGGTACTGGGAAGGATCACACGTACAGAACTGGACCAATCAAAGGTCACAGTGACGTCAAAATCTGTCTTGATAACCAGATTCATCCCGCTCATGTAGGCAACGACCTTTGTTGTGCCATGATAGTAAGGCAATTCAGTAGAAATCCCATTTACCTACAATATCAAGAAATGTTTGCTGTTAATTAACTATAAGGCAAAACCGTTACATATTTCCACATCTCATAATCTCCTCCTCTACAACAGGAAACATGCATTGTAGATCTTTCTGGGGCCGATTTTGTATAAATGTGGCACCAGTTTTACAGATGGGAAATGTTGTCAAATTATCTTCCTTATCTTTACAGAGAAGGAAACAGAGACCATTGACCTACTCACTCTGTACTGATCCTTTGTAGACAAATATATATATATTTTTTAGTTTTTTTGCGTATGTCTAATTGTAACAAGCTTTTTAATGGTTTTTGGAATGATTTCTTCCTTTGTCTATATTGTTGTGACAATCCAGAGAGAACCGCTTGCATGCATTGTATTTCTTTTCTCTAAAGTTTACAAACTGTATTTCATTTCCCCCCACATTAAGTAATATATTTACTGTGCATGCATTAGTTGCTTAGTATATTGTTTCTAAGGAGAAACAAATAAGTAAACGCATATGTTAATAATGTCAAACATAATACAATACATGTGTTTACAATGCCTGCTCCAAAATATAAAGTATATGTATATAATATAGTATAAAGTGTTTCAATATAAAAACATTCAACATTATTTAAAATTGCTTTGTTTCTTACATGGTTTAAAATGTAAAGTCTCACTAGTACAGGTACTAAAGCATTGTTTTTATCACAGTTTGCTATTCAAAAGCCTGGCAATGGTAGGACTAATTAACCAAAATGAGATTAGTTGGTTGGTCCTGGTAATTTATGTAAAAACTCATTGACTTTTGGATTATACTTGTCTGACTAATCTTACTGTATGTGCCTGGTTAGAGAGGTAATTGACCTTGGCTGTGTTTTTGTTAATCATGGTTATAGATTTGCTTGACCTTCTCATGCTATGTTTGTAATGAATATGACATGATTTTCCCCCTAAAAAATATACCTTTATCTTCTGTGGATTGTCCTTGCTCATGGTTATAGTTTGGTTGTAGACTTCCAATGTAACATCTTTGGTGAAGGAGACTGCTTTGTTGCCACGGTGATTATTCTGAACATTGACCGTGAAATGGGTAAGAGTTGAGTCATTGGATGTGACTCCAACCAACCGGTAGATGCAGGTGCCCATAAAGTCAAATCTCTTTCCATCAAATGTAGTATAATGAGGGTCACCAGATGCCATACAGGTAGAATATTTGGTAGGATAACATCCACGTATTCCATTAACCACCATGCATTTCTCACTGGATTTGCAGCTACTTTTCCGACATTCTACTATTCCCAGACTTGGGTCACATTTGCATCGCCCTTGACAGTTCTCATCTGACCAGAACTCCTGGTCCGGTTGGTAATACTGGCCATTGTATTTGCAACCACAGCTTTTGATGGGAACACATTTGTCAACGCTGAGAACAAAGGTGTCATTGCATTGACAAGTTTCTACACAGGGTTTCAGGCATTTGGCTGGAGCGGTTCTGTCAAAGCAACTGGCTGGACAAGCATTGCCACAGGCCTCATAATGACTGTTCGTATCACAATTCTTGGCTGTAATAGTATTCAGGAAATAACAATTACTATAATGGTAGATCAAATAAACCAACATAACTATTGTAGATAGATATGTCTCCATCCTGCTGTGTACCTGTTTTTTTCACGTGTATTCATTGCTATGCTCATATTCACTACAGATTAGCATAATTTATTTTCTCCAGTTTCTCCTTAGGCCCTAATAGAAGACGGTACCAATTTGGCCCATAGAGTAGATAGAAAAAAAAACTTTGTAATAAACAGAACAAGAGGAAGGTAGAAGTGATACTGTCACAAGGAACAGGAATGGGCTTCTTTGGGCGCAATAGATTGATATGAGTAATAAAGGCAAAAGACAATAATTGGTGTAGTATGTCTCAATCTACTGTGCCCCAACAAGTCCATTCCTGTTCTTTGTGATTTTTCGTTTGGGATTCCTGTGAGGTTCCTAGGCTGTTCTGGCTGCAACCAGAATTAACTACTACGCCTGAGAATATATATGTTTGCATATTCATTTGTTCATTCATGTTTTGTAGATCACTTTGTATCATGCACTAAAGTCACAATCTATATGTTGTAGTAAGATATATTAGAGCTGATTCACCACTTTTTAGAAGTGATACAATTCCCCCTTTTTTTTAAACTTGTTTTTTATTGTTCTTTTTACACAAGTTATTTTTGGGGTGGGAGGGAGAGGATGGTATAAAAGAAAAATAGGAGGGGGGGAGTGATATTGTACCTTTAATGGATAACTGATGCTTATATAGAGTGTAAGCTTTCAGGTCAAATTTGGTCCCTTCTTCAGACATATTACAATAGAAGCTGATATAGTGCAAGGTCTCTCTCTCTCTCTCTCTCTCTCTCTCTCTCTCTCTCTCTCTCTCTCTCTCTCTCTCTCTCTCTCTCTCTCTCTCTCTCTCTCTCACTCTCACTCTGTTCCCCATTTGTACATGAGTTTAAATTCACATGTTTTTACAGTATGCCTCTTTGTGTATTGGATTTTAATAATAAATAATACCAATTACAGTATATCACCACAAACACATCAAGACTGCAACATGCTGAACTATTTTTCTTGTGGATATTGTCTGTCTTACTATGCAAGTAAGTCTGAAGCAAGGATATCCTGAATATCTGACCCGGTGGTGGCCCATGAGGATTAGAGTTGGCCACCTCTGTAGTATGTCCATGAAATGCCCCAGCACAGTCTGGTACGTACTGTATGTGGAAACAGGACAGACCCTGAGATAAATGATGAATAAGCATTCACAGAATCAGAAGGAAAAATACAGACACACCAGTGGGAGAAAACGTCCCAACGTTAACCTTTTCAGTGTCCTAATGACGTACCAGGTACATTATAGGAAAAGGCTAGTTTTGCAGGTGCTAAATGGGCAGGACACCCTCGGCCTGTTTGAAGCCATAGTGGAGCCCTCTCTAGTTCTGTTGAAGCCAGCCGTGGGAACAGTGGAAGTCGTGTGATCACTGCGGAAACTATCACATGGCTGCAAATGCCAGAGATCCAATGGCACGCTGGTGCTGCTGGATCTTAGGCACTAAAACAGCACTAACAACTCACAGAACACTGTGTTACATGTGCGCTTTTAGCCTTTTTAATGTATTGTGCTCTGTATAAATGATCTTATCATATCAGCTTTTATTATAACCTGAGTGGTCATAATAGCTTGCCCATTTTATAAACATCAGTTAGCCATTAAATTTATTTATTTATTTATAAAATATTTTACCAGGAAGTAATACATTGAGAGTTACCTCTCGTTTTCAAGTATGTCCTGGGCACAGAGTTAAGACAAATAATACATGGTTACAAATAGTTACATAAATGAACAGGGCATACATTATATACAAGACATTGCATCCACAGTTAAAGAAAATATATATTATGGGCGTATAAAACAGTTACAGACCAGATTAAAATGTGTGACAGCCTTAGATTTGAAAGAACTTAAACTGGTGGTGGATGTGAGAGTCTCTGGTAGGTTGTTCCAGTTTTGGGGTGCACGGTAAGAGAAGGTAAGATTAAAGGTAAGATAAGATACCTACTTTTTAAATTGTATTACAAAGGCTAATTTCTGTCATTAGACTCTACTTACCAGTACAGCATCATCATCATCATCATCATCATAATAATTATTATTATAAAAATAATTAATTTATTCAAGCATCATCCTTGTTCTTTCTCCTCTTTTTGTCCTTACCATCCCCTAATATATCTGTGCTATTTTCTTTGTACAGTACTTGAGTAGCACTCTTGTTTGAGTCTCAATTATAAATTCCTGAATTATTGATACACCTTCTATACCAAACCTCTGTTAAGATTTATAGTGATATTATCCCTTTCTTTGCCCCATTAATAAATGTGTTGTACTCACGACAGTCAGACGGCGTCCTCCAATCATAAATTGTAACCCCTTGTTTCATGCAAGTGCTGGCATAGGCCTCAAGTGCTTGGCAGAGAATGACTTTGGCACCATCGTTCATACAGAGATCATAGAGGCAACTGTCAAAGAAGTTATCGGGATTGATTTTTGAGGGGCATTCTCTAAAAGGTCCATTAGCATTTTTTACTATGATACCACAGTATTGCTCTCCTCCATACTGATTCTTTTTACTTTCTTCACAGGTTGGACACGTCCCAGGGACCAGGCATACGTCCCTGCAGAACGGATCACGGTCATAAACTTTCCAGGATCCTGCCCAGTCTACAATGGAGGTCATTTGGGTACCGTTGGGTGATTTCTGATCATCACTAGGATTTTGGTTGAAGTTTCCACAGAGACCAGATGTGGTGTTATAGTAGCTGCTGGGGACAATGATCACAACATGCCAGTTCCACTCATAAGTGACAATAAGGCCAAAATCAGTTTCCACAATCGCAGTAAGTCACTTTGGCTGACATTCACCTTCCCATCTTCCAGACTGATCGGCAGATTTGTTAACGCACTATTGACCTGTACAGAAAAATGAGGATTTATTGGAAAGAGTGATCTCTCATATATCTCATATTCAACATGTATTATGTTCTAGAACTCTTAATAATTCAATGTTTTTTTTAATACTTCAATAGGCTTTGACTGTGGTAAAAAGTAATTGGCGTGAAATATGGGCCTTTTATTCCCAGTTTGTGCTGGCACTTTATCAACAAAATTACTGTAATTTATATATTTTTTTCCACGTATTAACCATGGAGTGCGATTTTTACTATTTTTCTTTATTCTACAACCAATCTTGCTTAGTACCCTAATTTGTGGAACTCTTCCAGTAGCGTTCACAAACCTCCCTCCCTTCCTTATCATCTGTGTTAGATTCAGCTTTTCATGGAAGTATTGACTACTGTTACAATATGTATTTACTTTCACTTCTTGCTACTGAGTTGAGGTCCCTAAGCACTTGCATTTACTTCTACCATTTATGTATGTCACCCACCACTTAAGCTCTTTAATGTTTAATTTTATTTTCGATGCTCAAACACTTGTGCTGCATTATCATTCCCACATCTACTATATATTTCTGAAAGTGTCCTATGTGTCCGGGTCTGTATGTGTCTCCCTGTGCCCCTCCCCGTGTCCCTAGTGGCCGCCCGCCAGTTCCCCCCACCCCCCCCCCCCCCCCCCGCACACCTCTCATTGGCCTGAGGCGGAGTGACGGGCCAAAGGAGAGAGAGAGAGACAGACACAACACACAGTGTCACACACACACACACACACACACACACACACACACACACACACACACACACACACACAGTGTCACACACACAGTGTCACACACACACACACACACACACACACACACACACACACACACACACACACACACACACACACACACACACACACACACACACAGTGTCACACACACACACACACACGGGGGGGGTGTTACATACATTAGCGGGGCTCACAGTGTTAGCAGCACATCTCCGCTCTCCCGTGTCTCCCGCGCTTTCACAACCCCCCCCCCCCTCCACGTGGAGCGGCGGACGGGTGAGGGAGCTGCCGGACGGGTGAGGGAGCTGCCGGACGGGTGAGGGAGCTGCCGGACGGGTGAGGAGCTGCCGGACGGGTGAGGGAGCTGCGGACGGGTGAGTGAGCTGCCGGACGGGTGAGTGAGCTGCCGGACGGGTGATTGAGCGGCCTTCACCTCCCCTCACCCCCCTTCACCTCCCCTCACTCACTTCCCCTCCACCCCCCCCCCCCCCCCCGGCGCCGCTACAGTCAGCGGGGGAGCGGAGTGATCACCTCCCCTCACTCACTTCCCCTCCACCCCCCCCCCGGCGCCGCTACAGTCAGCGGGGGAGCGGAGTGATCACCTCCCCTCACTCACTTCCCCTCCACCCCCCCCGGCGCCGCTACAGTCAGCGGGGAGCGGAGGGAGCGAGCGCGCGCCAGGGACACAGCGGGGGAGCGGCCACAACACGCTGCCTCCCGCCTCAGATTCACGTGGGAGCAGCGGGATGGGTGAGGGAGCTGCCGGACTGGTGAGTGAGCGGCCGGACTGGTGAGTGAGCGGCCTTCACCTCCCCTCACCCACCCCTCACTACACTTCCCCTCCCTTCCACATCACCTCCACTTCACCTCCCCTCCACCCCCCCCCTTAACCTCCCCTCCACCCCCTCCTTAACCTCCCCTCCACCCCCCCTTAACCTCCCCTCCACCCCCACCTTCACCCCCTCTCCACCCCCACCTTCACCCCCCCTCCACCCCCACCTTCACCCCCCTCCACCCCCACCTTCACCCCCCCTCCACCCCCACCTTCACCGCCCCGCCACCCCCACCTTCACCGCCCCCTCCACCCCCACCTTCACCGCCCCCTCCACCCCCACCTTCACCGCCACCTCCACCCCCACCTTCACCCCCCTTCACCCCCCTTCACCTTCCCTTCACTCCCCCCTTACAACCTCCCACCTCCCCCCCCTTCCCCCCTTCCCACCACCTCCCCCCCTTCCCACCACCTCCCCCCCCCTTCCACCTTCCCACCACCTCCCCCCCTTCCACCACCTCTCCCCCTTCCCACCTTCCACCACCCCCCCCCCCTTCCCACCACCCCTCCCCCCCCTTCCCACCTTCCCACCACCTCCCCCCCTTCCCACCACCTCCCCCCCCTTCCCACCACCTCCCCCCCTTCCCACCTTCCCACCACCTCCCCCCCCTTCCCACCACCTCCCCCCCCTTCCCACCACCTCCCCCCCCTTCCACCACCTCCCCCACCCCTTCCCACCACCTCCCCCACCCATTCCCACCTCCACCCCCTTCCCCCTTCCCACCACCTCCCCCCCCCTTCCCACCTTCCCACCACCTCCCCACTTTCCCACCACCTCCCCCCCTTCCCACCTTCCCACCACCTCCCCCCCTTCCCACCACCTTCCCCCCACTTCCCACCACCTCCCCCCCCTTCCCACCACCTCCCCCCCCTTCCCACCTTCCCACCACCTCCCCCACCCCTTCCCACCACCTCCCCCACCCCTTCCCACCACCTCCCCCACCCCTTCCCACCACCTCCCCCACCCCTTCCCACCACCTCCCCCCCTTCCCACCACCTCCCCCCCCCTTCCACCACTTCCCCCCCCCTTCCCACCTTCCCACCACCTCCCCCCCCCTTCCCACCTTCCCACCACCTCCCCCCACCTTCCCACCACCTCCACCCTCTTCCCCCCTTCCCACCACCCTCCCCCCTCATCCTCCCTTCCCACCACCTCCCCCCTCTTCCTCCCTTCCCACCACCTCCCCCCTCCCCCCTCTTCCCCCCTTCCCACCACCTCCCCCCTCTTCCCCCCTTCCCACCACCTCCCCCCTCTTCCCCTCCTTCCCACCACCTCCCCCCTTCCCCTCCTTCCCACCACCTCCCCCCTTCCCCTCCTCCACCTCCCCCCTTACCCTCCTCACCTCCCCCCTTGCCCTCCTCACCTCCCCCCTTGCCCTCCTCACCTCCCCCTTCCCCTCCTCCACCTCCCCCTTTCCCCATCCCCTCTCCCCCCTCCACCCCTCCCCCTCCTTCCCCCCTCCCCCCCTTCCCCCCTCCACACCCTTCCCCCCTCTTTCCCCCCTCCACACCCTTCCCCCTCTTTCCCCCTTTCCCTCCTCCCCCACCTTTCCCCCTTCCTCCTCCCCCACCTTTCCCCCCTTTCCCTCCTTTCCCCCTCCCCACCTTTCCACCTCCCCACCTTTCCCCCTCCCCCACCTTTCCCCCTTTCCCCCTCCCCCACCTTTCCCCCCTTTCCCCCTCCCCCACCTTTCCCCCCTCCCCCACCTTTCCCCCCTTTCCCCCTCCCCCACCTTTCCCCCCTTTCCCCCTCCCCCCACCTTTCCCCCTTCACCCCTCCCCCCTTCACCCTTACCTCACCCCTCCCCCTTCACCCTTTCCCCCACCTCCCTCCCTTCCCCTCCCACCTCCCCCCTTCCCTCCTCCCCCACCTCCCCCTTCCCCTCCCCCACCTCCCCCTTCCCCTCCTCCACCTCCCCCTTCCCCTCCTGTCACCCCCCCATCCCCCTTCACCTCCTGTCACCCCCCCCCCCTCCTTCATCTCCCGGCAACCCCCTCCACCTCCCGTCACCCCCCCCTTCATCTCCCCTCACCCCTCCTTCACCTCCCCTGCACCTCTCCTCAACACCCCTCACCCCCCTCCACCCCCCCTTCACCTACCCTCACCCCCCTCCACCCCCCCTTCACCTACCCTCACCCCCCCTTCACCTCCCCCCCAGCCCCCCACCTCCACCCTTCCCCCCCCAGCCCCCCACCTCCACCCTTCCCACCTACCCCCTCCGCCCCCCCCTTCGCCTCCCCCTTCACCTCCCTCCGCCCCCCCTTCACCTCCCCTCCGCCCCCCCTTCACCTCCCCTCCGCCCCCCCCTTCACCTCCCCTCCGCCCCCCCTTCACCTCCCCTCCGCCCCCCCTTCACCATCCCCCACCACCCCCCCCTCACCTCCCCTCCGCCCCCCTTCACCACCCCTCCGACCTCACCTCCCCTCCTTCAACGCCTTTCGTCCGCCCTCCCGCCTCTGCCTTTCGCCCACCCGCACTTCTGCCTTTCACCCACCCACCGCTCACACTCCTGCGCCACACAGCCGCCGCACGCACTCAACAGACACCCGCCACACTCGACACACACCCGCCGCCTCTCACCCACCCCACACACCTGCCGCATCCTGCCCCTACGCAACAATATCACTGACCAGCTGTAACCTGCACTCGCCACACACCCGCCGCCTCACACCCTAGCAGGACCCCGACCCACAGCCAGCACTCACTACCCACGCGCCACCCGTACTGAACACCCACCCCGCCCCCTCACATTTTCACATCACTTATGTCACCAAAATATACATTGTACTGTGGTGTGTTTACAATAAACCATTTTTATACAACATCGTATTACATTTTCTTCCATCTTTTTTTTTCTTTTTCAACATTATTATCCAACCTTTACAACAAATTGTCACCTATTGTTCCACGATTTATAAATAATACTACCTGTTACGCATTTACATCCCGGGCAACGCCGGGTCTCTCAGCTAGTACAATATAATTGTCTGTGCAGCTGTATTGTTAAGCTCTAGATACATGAAAAACACTGTATAAAATAAAACAATAATTTTACTGGAGGAACAGTCGTTAGAACAACTTACTCGTATTTTCCCAAACTCATTAGTTTGGATGGTGATATTGGTGTCATAGACCCGTATGGTTACCAGCCTGACATAGGAGACTGCTTGACTACCCCTGTTATCGTTTTTGGCTTCAACATGGAATGGCACCAGGCTCTTGTCTTCACCACTGGACTTAGCGAGGACATAAGTGCATGTGCCCTGGAAGTCAAAGTCATGTGAATCAAAGGTGTTATAATGGGGATCCCCCCAGGCCCAGCAGGTGCCTGTGTAGTCTGGCACACAAATGGCTCGTCCATTTTGGAGTTTGCAGGTCTCCTTCAAACGGCAGTTCTTGGACTTACAGGGGTCTGCAAATTCAGGAGAATGTTCAGTTTAGATGAGCAATCAATTGAAGTCAATATGGTGAACAGAGACCAATTGTTTCCACTGAGTGGAACTGAGTATTAATTGGATTGGAAGGATCTACCGTAGCTTAGGTTTAGTAGCAAAGGAGTCCAGCTAGGATTTAAACAGCCAGTAAGGAAGAGAAGACAGGATGAAGAACAATAAATAGATGAAGGGAAATGCCATTGTGTTTATCAAGCTCACTCCATTAGCTTGCAGGATATCATTGGTATATTGTATGTTTGGTACATTAGTGTTTACGGCAAATTCATCTATATTATAACACATACTTTCATGCATATTAGTCAGTTCAGATACTGCATGAAGCTTTACTTCATGCTAAAACATTAGGATAAAATGCAAAACTTAAGCAGGGATATGCCAGCTAGGAGAATGGTAGATAGTGGAAATGTTGTTTCAGAACCAGGACTGAGCAGTCATATGAGTTTTTGAAGCTCTTGCTCACTCACCAGTGTTGATACATGCCCTCACTCCATCCAGAATCTGACACCTCTCGCCAGGAGCGCAGCTATTATTACGGCAACTCAGTCCTGAGGTTGGGTTGCAAGTACATACACGACTGCAGTCATCATTCAGCACTGTTTCGTTAGGCTGCGGAGAGAAGGGCAGGAATGAGAGAGGTGCAGGAACAGGAAAAGCCTATACTTTGTAACCTATATCACGTAGTAATGGACAAAGCAGCATCTTATCACTAAGGTATATTAGCCACATTCATAAATATGTGAAGATATGACATCCTAATTAGAGCAAAGTTAATTGTTTAATTACGTGTTCATTAGCAAAATCATGCCTGTTAATTGCAATTAAGGACAGAATTTAGAGAGTACAGGGTTATTATCAACTTAGAATTGTGAAAACCTTTTCAGCGCTGAATGATTTACAGACATCCTTATAGGGTAAACAAATGGTCATTTAAATCCTCTGAAGCATAGTGGATTTAATGTGTAGGTCAGAGTTGGCCAAATCCAGTCCTCAAGGTCAGAATTTCAGGATATCCCTGCTTCAGCACAGGTGGTAGTCATAATGACTGAGCCACTGATTGTGCTGAAGCAGGGATATCCTGAACACCTGACCTTATGGTGGCTGTTAAGGACTGGAGTTGGCCACCCCTGGTGTAGAGCTTAGAGTTTGTTGCCATACCTTGTAATACTGTCCATTGTCGAAGCAACCACATTCCTGAAGAGGTATGCAACCCTCTCCATCAAATAAGTACCCTACATCACACTCACAGCCCTCCGCACAGGTGGTGGGGCAGTTATATGGGTCAGTTAGCGCAGCACAGCTAGCAGAGCAGAGGTCCGCACATGGGCTGTAGTGACTGTGAGGGGGACACTTCATTGCTGAAAGGAATAGAGCGAGGATTATTGGAGAACATAGCGAGGGAGAAGGATTTGAGAAGAACAGCAGAAGAAGGAATGTACCAAAGGATGAGAGATGGATTAAGAACAGAAGAAAATACTATAGAATTGTAGAGATAATAACAGGGATTCACAGAGAAATAAATATGTAGGAAGTGGAAATAACTCACAATAGATGTCTTATATTTTATCTCAAGTGAGTAAATTAATTATTCTTCTCCCCTACCCCCAAGTTGTGTATGGGGTCTCTGTCCCATTGAGGAATAGAAGCTCGTACTTACTGTATACACATACAGCTGTAGATTTTGTGAAGGAGTTCCTGCTCAGATCCCTGCCGTGTAACATGACAATACAGCAACAATACGTTCATGATGGGATTATCACTATTATCATCAGAAACCTGACCTGATGCTGATAATTTCCACCGTTACAGCAGAACTTCCCAATGTGAAAGTTGTAAGTTTCAAATATAGCTAAGTTTATTCCCTGTTCCTTCAACATTTCTGATATGATGGAATGTCCTTCCCCTCAATACCTGACTAGCACCCTCTCTATCCACCTTTAAGACCCATTTAAAACACACCTGCTTAACAAAGCATATGAGTAGCTCTGTACCTGATACTATACACCTGATACATAAACTTGGCCCCTTGCAGATGTTCTTACCAGAACACCCTCCTTCTGTCGCTGTACGTTCTTCCTACCAACCAATTAGATTGTAAGCCATTCGGAGCAGGGACTCCTTTTCCTTAATGTTACTTTTATGTCTGTAGCGCTTCTTTCCTTTATGTGTTTTGTATTATTTGTTATTTATTTGATTGTCACGTGTATTACTGCTGTGAAGCGCTATGTACATTAATGGTGCTATATAAATAAAGACATACATACATACATGCATACATACATACATACTGTACATGCATATGATGAGAAATAATAGAATAATTAATTAAGATTCACAATTAGCAATCTTTCACTGCATCACTTTTTTTGTGTATTTTCCATTCTATATATTTTTTTGTTCTTCATTTGTTCTGTATCTTTCGGTTTACCTTAAGTTTATGTGTGTTCTTTCTCTGTCTGAATGAGCTAAATGTCCCTATTGTCCATACTGTATGTCCCTATAACATAGTATACAGGTTAATGAGAAATGGGGTTACACTGGATGTGCCATCTGCCCTTCGGCCCCAGGTCACTACAAATAATTAGACTGTTACTGGTTTGGGCATAGATCCAATGTTTCTTTTGTCCCTGTAAATAAATGATGGACAGACTGTGAATTCTGACTCTTTACTTACGGCAAACGGCTTCATTCCTCCATCGTAGGTCTGTAACTCCAGCTTCCTTGCAAGCATGAGCATAGACTGCAATACTGTTGCACAGCATGGTGGTGTCTCCATCTCCCTGGCATAGGTCGAAAGTACAGTGACTCTGGTAAGGAGCAGGGTCAACCTTGGAATGGCATTTTACAAATGGACCAGTGGTGGCACTCAGTATGCCGCAGTAATTGTCCCGAGAAAATATCTCATTCTTTGCCCCTTGGCAGTTTGGGCAGGGGTTCTCTGCCCCACCGCAACCGATTTCACAGATCTCTCCTTTGTTTGGTGATTTCCATGTTTCTCCAAAAGTGATGACATCACTTGATGTTGGACCTAAATCATCCTGGGCATTCCCATTATAGTTACCACACAGGCCAAATGTCCTGCTCCGGTAGTTGGCCGGACCAGTGACTGTGACATGGAAATTAAGGTCATAAGTCACCTGCAGGCCAAAATCAGTTTCTATGCGAATGCCTTGACCATAGCTCTCAACGCGGATTTTGCCGGACATTAATGTAGCTGGCAGGCGGACATTGGCTTCATTTACCTGGAAAAGGAGAAGACCCACATGGAAAGATAAAGTGAGAAAAAGGCTAACAGAAATAGTACAAATGAGGTGAAGTAACTCTTAGGGGGAGGCAGAGATGTGACTATATAATGACATTAGCTACAGTTGGTTGAACAGGATGACCAGTGGAAGAAAAAAGTGGCAAATAGAATGGGGGGGGGGGGAGATAGACTTTATGGAAAGAGTGATGTATAACTACACATAGAGAGGAATGTTTTCCCAGTCACTTCAGTATTCAGAGACTAGGGGACATTACCTGGACAACTCCTCTTTGGTTGCGTCTCAGGTCGAGGCTAAGGTTATATATCTCCACAGTAACACGCTTCGTCACTGTAGCAGCAGTCCCAAACCTTTCGTTCTGCACTTTGACACTGTAATATGTCAAGTTACTTTGTGTTCTTGAAATACTATTGTTGCTGCTCTGAGACAGTATATAAGTGCACATTCCTTGGTGGCTATAGACTCGTCCATCAAAAGTCTTATAATGAGGGTCTCCAGAAGCAGAGCAGATAGCTGAATCCACGGGATAGCACCCGCGTACCCCCTTCTGTATACGACATTCCTCATTGGGAGAACAGGAGGATGGGGAGCAGATTACTCTCCCACCTTGACTGCAGGTGCATCTTTCTGTACACGTCTCCCCAACATAAAAGATCTCCCCAACTATGTGGTAGGCTCCTCTGTAAATACACCCACATTGTGAGAGGGGAACACACGCGTCTCCACTGAGAACAAATCCATCATCACAAACACAACCCTCCCTGCAAAGGGAGTCACAGCCAACTGGTGAAGTGAGGCCACTGCAGGTGACTGGGCAGCCATTAGCACAGATCTCATAGTGACTGTGACTGGGGCAGAGATTGGCTGGAAGAGAACACATATAAAAATACATTATTAGAAAATATTATAATATTCAGACGTTTCTGGGTTTTACAAGCTCTTTTCTTTTGCCGTAACAAGTTATGGATATTATTTAGATTTTGTATGCAGAAAGAGTAGAATTAAATAAAGCCTGTGTATGTATCAATTTTCTATTTGTTTCTATCATTAGAGAGTATGATTAAATCTGTTTAATTCCTCATACTTTGCCTAGCAAACTTAATTTCCTAAGAGTAAAGTACTTTTCAATTGATATCCCCATTTCTATGACCATTGCCCAATTATGGTACACAGGAGCAAAACACAAACCTAAGATCATCAGTTTATATTAATAACATAACATTATTATAACATTATTCATGATTATGTAATGAGATGAGGTTCTTAAAGATCAAAGGGATTAGGGTTTGCAGGACAGATATTTACGGTATACAGTATCATTATTTCCTTGTTGACATTTGTGGGATCACATGAAACCATAAAGGTCGTAAAAGAGGAATTTTATTTATTGTGCAACAATCACTGGCTAGTGCACTGTACCATCTACATTTATTCTGCATATTCTATTACTAGTTCCTTGCATGCAGTCATTACATTTGCCAAATTTAGGTCTCTTTTCAACCTTAAGAATATGGTTATAAAACATAGATGCTGTGACCCCCACAGACCCTTGCAAACTGTGTTACTTAATCAAGAATTACTCTTTTTATTTCATGCATCAACCTTCCTCAATCTCCTGTAACTTACGGCAGAATTCTTTGCTCCTCCAGGGATGGACAGTTCCCGCAACAGTCTGGCATGCCAGGACATATGATGCCAAAACTGGGCAGAAGATGGTCTGACGCTGCTTCATTAAACAGTGGTCATATGAGCAGCTCTTGAAGTATCCTTCAGGATCCACTAGCTTGTGGCAATCACGGAATGGTCCTTTAGGCCCTAATAGGACCCCACACCCACTAGCTTCATCCCTCTGTCGCTTCTCCTGTTCTGCCAGCCCAACACAATCTGGATTGTCCACCTGGTCAATACACCCTACAACATCTCCAACTTTCCAGCTTTGAGCAAAGCTAATAACTGACGTTGGGGCTGCTTTGCCTAATGGAATGAAATCATCACTGCGGTTGCCATTGAAATTGCCACAAAGGCCACAGACCGCTCCAGCATAAGTGCTTGGTAGAGTGACGGTGACAATGCTGGACCAGTCAAAGGTGACAGTGAGACCGAAGGCAGTAGTCAGCACGGCAGAACTAGGGTTGCGGTACAAAGAGAGGCGACCATCAGTGGATCTGTAGGGCATATATACCAGCAAACCATCAATCTGTGGGGAAGTGAAAAGAAGAAATAAAGGAGATATTGAAGGTACGTGGGGAAGGAAGCCATCTACATACTGAGATTACTAAAATAGATTGAGCCAATTCTTTATTTGACTTCTTTTATTTCTTGGATTTGTAGCCTTATTTTCATATTTGGAAAATACAGCATGATAAATAACAATATATCTTACAATTTGTACTGATAACCATAACACATATGGTAGCTTTACCTGTAAGAAAGAGGATTCAAAAGGTGGATACGGGGGAAATAGGAGAGGAAGAGAGAGTGAAAAAGGCAGCAATTGGTGAATAATGAATTTTATATTTAGATAGGAGTATATATGAGTATACAGTAGAAGCTGGTTCCCAAAAAGTAGAATTGTATCTGGCCTCCCTTAAATCCGTTCAAAATTCTTCCAACGTCCTGAACTCTCTCTGCTGGCTTACTTTTAATTTCCGTGTAAGACACACACTTCTCCAACTTTCTTTTAAAGCTCTACACTCCTCTGCACCTCCATATATAATAATAATAGCATGTTCTTGTATAGCGCTGCTAGTTGTACGCAGCGCTATACAGAGACATTTTGCAGGCACAGGTCCCTGCCCTGTGGAGCTTACACTCTATGTTTTTGGTGCCTGAGGCACGGGGAGATAAAGTGACTTGCCCAAGGTCACAAGGAGCCGACACCGGGAATTGAAACAGGCTCCCCTGCTTCAAACTCTCAGTGCCAGTCAGTGTCGTTACTAACTGAGCCACTACCTCATATATCTCAACTCTGATCTCTCGTTACACCCCAACTCACCTCTTATCTTATACTATATAAGTGAAAGCACTGTATGTTTGCCTGCCTGCCTGGATGTCCGGTGTCCCTAGGGGAAATCTCATTGGTCCCTTGGCCCGCCCGCCCCCGCACACCTCTCAACACCTCTCATTGGCCTGAGGCGGAGTGACGGGCCAAAGGACACACAGGGACACACACACACACAGGGACACACACACACACACACACACACACAGTGACACACACACACACACGCACACACGCACACAGGGACACAGGGACACACACACACAGTGACAGACACACACACAATGACAGACACACACACAGTGACACACACACACAGTGACACACACACACACTGTTACCATACATTAGCGGGGCTCACTCCTCTCCCCGTGTCTCCCGCGCTTTCACCCCGACCCCCCCCTCCCCCGGCGCAGCTACATTCAGCGGGACACACACACACTATTATTACCCCTTCAGCGCCCCCCCACCCAGTGTCAGCGGCCGTGCGAGACCCCCCCTCTATATCTCCCACCTCTCCCCCCCCCCACACATATACATGCCCCCCCCTCCCCGGCGCTACAACTCACCCCTTCCCCAGCGGGGGAACAGCCAGTGGCCAGGCAGGCTGCCTCGCGGCGCCGAGTACCCAAGATGGCGGCGCCCGGGACACAGCAGGGGAGCGGCCACAACACGCTGCCTCCCGCCTCAGATCCACGTGGGACCTGCCGGATGGGTGAGTGAGCGGCCTTCACCTCCCCTCCACCCCCCCTTCACTCCCCCTTCACCTCCCCTCCACCCCCCCTCCCCTCCAGTGTCAGTGTCTCCCCGATACCCCCCCCGGCGCCGCTACAGTCAGCGGGGGAGCGAGCGAGCGCCCGGGACACAGCGGGGGAGCGGCCACAACACGCTGCCTCCCGCCTCACATCCACGTGGGACCTGCCGGACGGGTGAGTGAGCGGCCTTCACCTCCCCTCACCCCCCATCACCTCCCCTCACCCCCTTTCACCTCCCCTCACTCCACTTCTCCATTTACCTCCCCCCCCTCCACCCCCCCTTCACCACCTCCCCTCCACCACCCCCTTCACCACCACCCCCTTCACCTCCCCTCCACCCCCCCCTTCACCTCCCTTCCACCCCCCCTTCACCTCCCTTCCACCCCCCCCTTCCCCCCCTTCACCTCCCCTCCACCCCCCCCCCTCCACCCGCCCACCTTCACCTCCCCTCCACCCCCCCTTCACCTCCCCTCCACCCCCCCACCTTCACCTCCCCTCCACCCCCCCTTCACCTTCCCACCGCCCCCCCCCCCTTCCCACCGCCTCCCCCCCCTTCCCACCGCCTCCCACCGCCTCCCCACCGCCCCCCCCCTTCCCACCACCTCCCCCCTTCCCCCCCTTCCCACCGCCTCCCCCCCCCTTCCCACCGCCTCCCCCCCCCTTCCCACCACCTCCCACCCCCTTCCCACCGCCTCCCCCCCCCCTTCCCACCGCCTCCCCCCCTTCCCACCGCCTCCCCCCCCTTCCCACCGCCTCCCCCCTTCCCACTGCCTCCCCCCCTTCCCACTGTCTCCCACCCCCCCTTCCCACCGCCTCCCACCCCCCCTTCCCACCGCCTCCCACCCCCCCTTCCCACCGCCTCCCCCCACCCTTCCCACCGCCTCCCTCCCCCCTTCCCACCGCCTCCCACCCCCCTTCCCACCGCCTCCCACCCCCGCCTTCCCACCTCCTCCCACCCCCCGCCTTCCCACCGCCTCCCACCCCCCGCCTTCCCTCCGCCTCCCCCTTCCCACCTCCTCCCCCTTCCCACCACCTCACCCCTACCCCCCCTTCCCACCACCCCCCCCCCTTTCCACCACCTCCCCCCCTTCCCACCACCTCCCCCCCCTTCCCACCACCTCCCCCCCTTCCCACCAACTCCACCCTCCCCCCCTTCCCACCACCTCCCCCCCTTCCCACCACCTCCCCCCTCCTCCCCCTTCCCACCACCTTCCCCCTCCTCCCCCTTCCCACCACCTTCCCCCTCCTCCCCCTTCCCACCACATCCCCCCTTCTCTCCCTTTCCACCACCTTCCCCCTCCTCCTCCTCCTTCCCACCACCTCCCCCCTTCCCACCACCTCCCCCCTTCTCCCCCTTCCCACCACCTCCCCCCTTCTCCCCCTTTCCACCACCTCCCCCCTCCTCCCCCTTCCCACCACTTCTCCCCTCCCGCTCCCCTTCCCCCCCCCGCTCCCCTTCCCCCCCTCTGCTCCCCTTCACCCCCCCTCTGCTCCCCTTTCCACCCCCCCCTCCGCTCCTCTTCCCCCCCCCCTCCACCTCTTTTTCCCCTTTCCCCTCCCACCCCCTCCCACACTTCCACCCCCTCCTCTAACCCTTCCCCCCCCTCCTCTAACCCTTCCCCCCCCTCCTCTAACCCTTCCCCCCCTCCTCTAACCCTTCCCCCCCTCCTCTAACCCTTCCCCCCCCCTCCTCTAACCCTTCCCCCCCCCTCCTCTAACCCTTCCCCCCCCTCCTCTAACCCTTCCCCCCCCCTCCTCTAACCCTTCCCCCCCCTCCTCTAACCCTTCCCCCCCCTCCTCTAACCCTCCCCCCCCCCTCCTCTAACCCTTCCCCCCCCCCTCCTCTAACCCTTCCCCCCCTCCTCTAACCCTTCCCCCCCTCCTCTAACCCTTCCCCCCCCTCCTCTAACCCTTCCCCCCCCCCTCCTCTAACCCTTCCCCCCCCTCCTCTAACCCTTCCCCCCTCCTCTAACCCTTCCCCCCTCCTCTAACCCTTCCCCCCTCCTCCACCCCTTGCCCCCCTCCTCCCCTTCCCGCCGCCCTTCGCCTTCATGCCCGCCTTACCGCCTCCCCACCCCCGCCTCTGCCTTTCACCCGCCCTTACTCCGGCCGCCTCTGCCTTTCACCCACCGCCTCACAGCCGCTGCACGCACTCAACAGACACCCGCCACACTCGACACATACCTGCCGCCACACACACCTGCTGCCTCCCGCCCCTACGCACCGACATCACTGACCCACCACCTCACACCCTAGCAGGACCCCCACTCACAGACAGCACTCACAACCCACGCGCCAGCCGCCGCCTCACACCCTTGCAGGACCCCCACTCACAGACAGCACTCACAACCCACGCGCCACCCACCGCCTCACACCCTAGCAGGACCCCCACTCACAGACAGCACTCACAACCCACGCACCACCCGCCACCTCACACCCTAGCAGGACCCCCACTCGCACACAGCACTCACAACCCACGTGCCACCCGCCGCCTCACACCCTAGCAGGACACACGACTCAGATTTTTACATCACTTATGGCACCAAAATATACATTGTACTGTGGTGTGGTTACAATAAACCATTTTTATACAACATCGTATTACATTTTCTTCCATCTTTCTTTTCAATATTATTATCCAACCTTTACAACAAACAGTCACCTATTGTTCCACGATTTATAAATAATACTACCTATTACGCATTTACATCCCGGGCAACGCCGGGTCTCTCAGCTAGTGTTCAATATAAGGTTATTTAATCTTCGCAAATCTTACCTTTTCAGCCCTCTCCTGTCTTATACATTTCTCATTAATCTCTCCCTACCTGTGGAACACCACTCAATATTCGTCAAGCACCTTCACTTCCCACATTCAAAGCCCCGCGGAAAAGTCACCTCTTAAAAACCTGTTGTATCCATAGTAGGAAGGTGCAAACAGTGCACTGCTTGTGGGATGTAGGGAAAGGAACACGACGGTGGCTGGATCACAATTGAATAAAAATAGCTTCTTTATTCAGGATCTTGACAAAAAAAACAATGATCCCATGGCGCTGTGACTCTGACGCGTTTCGGGCTCCCTGTCCTTTGTCAAAGAGTAGGACTAATTGCTAAGTGTGAGTAATTTTATTTATACTGTCTGAATGTTACTATAGTACTTTACTACGTTCTAGTCTCGCCCCAGGGGAGTGTTTTCTGCTTATGAAGCTATAATCTGGGGTCCAACTGTTTATTTATTTTGGAACAGTCATGTCAGCCCGGGTGTTGGTTTCTTATTTTTCCTCCCCGTAATTGCAGCTTTACCTGACTAGTCTCACAAGCAAGTCTTTATTGGATAAACTACCTGCAATTCATGTGGACTTGATGTTACGTTTGGATATATTACATAAGCATATTATGGCTTCTCATGCACTTTTCTGAGCACAGATACAGAGCTTGTCTCTAATGTTGCTATACCTCTTAAAAAAAGCAGCTCATTACATTGTGGCCGCCTCTACTATAATAAACTCCAGGTGCCCTTGACCTCCCTGACTGCACTTTGAATAATGCACTTTTACTCCTACTGTGTCTGTAATCCTCCCAACATATCACTTAGATTGTAAGCTCTTTGGGGCAGAATCAACGTTTGCCTTATGTTGTCATGTACCTGTTGCACTTACCCCACCTTGTTTGTACTTTATTTCCTTTGTACTGTAATTTTGTAAAGTGCGGCGTACACTGTTGGTGCTATATCGTTAACATTATACACACATCTAATGAATTTTAATGGTGTGGCCCTGTGCTGTAACTATCCCATCTAGTAGGCAGAGCCTGTGTATGTTACACAGAATGACTTATTGGGAGAAAATGCCTGCAGTGCGAGTAAAAAAAACAAAGAACACAGCGCACAACGCTCATAGTGCATTAAATGATATCTTTAGTAACCAAAATAAGGAGGTAAGTATTGTGCGTACATTTATATAAAATAAACAAGCATTTCAGGGTTAATGTTACCCAAACACCAACGGACGCCTGTGATAGTCTCGTGGCTCTCTCCTTCTCACTCCAACAACCTCGGTGTAGGGCCTGGATAATCTCCACTCCAATCGCCGGTATTTCAGCCTCTCGCCTTGGGGTAAGGCTAGTGCAGTCTCAGCAGTCCAGAATGACCTCCGCTTGTGTGCGCAATGCCCGTCACTGAATAGGTCTCGTTTGCAACGGAGCAGCGAAGCACACGCTGTTTGGCGTCCTGGTCGAGCACTTCCGGGTCTGTGACGTCATATAACCGCGAGAGTTCGTCGCAAGTTTACAGAACACCGGACCGGTTCTCTGGGAGTGCTGGGTAATAGAGGGTTCACAAAGTTCTTAGTCCAACGCGTTTCGAAACCGCATGGGTCTCTTCCCTGATGAAGAGACCCATGCGGTTTCGAAACGCGTTGGACTAAGAACTTTGCGAACCCTCTATTACCCAGCACTACCAGAGAACCGGTCCGGTGTTCTGTAGACTTGCGACGAACTCTCGCGGTTATATGACGTCACAGACCCGGAAGTGCTCGACCAGGACGCCAAACAGCGTGTGCTTCGCTGCTCCGTTGCAAACGAGACCTATGCAGTGACGGGCATTGCGCACACAAGCGGAGGTCATTCTGGACTGCTGAGACTGCACTAGCCTTACCCCAAGGCGAGAGGCTGAAATACCGGCGATTGGAGTGGAGATTATCCAGGCCCTACACCGAGGTTGTTGGAGTGAGAAGGAGAGAGCCACGAGACTATCACGGGCGTCCTTTGGTGTTTGGGTAACATTAACCCTGAAATGCTTGTTTATTTTATATAAATGTACGCACATTACTTACCTCCTTATTTTGGTTACTAAAGATATCATTTAATGCACTATGAGCGTTGTGCGCTGTGTTCTTTGTTTTTTTGTGTGCTTATAGGGGGGACCAGAGCCTTCCCTGGTGTCACAGCTGCAGACGCTCCATATACTTAAATTTTACACAAGGTCACCTATTCCATTATATCACATTCATCACGTCACTTATTTACTGTTGTTGCGCACTTTTACTTTGTTCACCTTTTTCAGTGCGAGTAAAAGCCTCAAACTCCAAGCACACGACAAGTGCATTGAAAACAATTCATATGTAAGTTGTGACAATACATGTTCATACATGTTAAAGGTCATATTGGATTACAACACAACAAACTATTGCAACAACAATGTGAAGTTTTTTAGTGACAAAGCTGAAGTTATGGCAGCCTCTCACAGATTACCTGGAGATGTGTTTCATATCGCCTTATAGAGCAATGCTTACCATGACTTGGTTGGGGTATTGCCTGCTGATCTGAATCTCTGTGCCATAAACGGTGACATAAACAGATGTGGTGTAAGAGACTGTGAGGTCGCCTCGGTTCCGGTTTGAGACATTGACATGGAAATCAGTTAACCCGCGCTTATGGTCACAGAGAGCTGAAAGCTGGTACCGGCAGGTCCCCTGGAAGTCATACCGGACCCCATCGAAGGTGAGATAGTGAGGGTCACCAGAGGCAGAGCAGGTGCCAAAAGTGGTTGGGTAACAGTCTCGTAGACCATTTTTCAGAGTGCATGCCTCCCCTACTCTGCATGGACTCTCTTTGCACTCCACCCTGCGGCTTTGCCCATTACAGACACACCTCTGCCTACACACAGTATCTCCCCAGAATGTCTCATTGGGGGCATAGGAGCGTCCTTCAAAAAAGCAACCACAGCTTTCTCTGGGCAGACACTTTCCTCCAACCAAAACAAAGCCTGGATTACACTGGCAGGTCTCTACACATGGATCAGGGCAATTGGATGATGCTTCCGGATCCTGGCAAGTGGCTGGACAGGCCCTCCCACAGGACTTGTATGTGCTGTTTGTGGGACATTCCAGGGCTGAAAAAACAAAACATTATAGTAATGATTACTTTTGCAACCCTGAGGAAGGAAGCACGACTTCCGAAACACGTAGGGTGGTCCTGCGTGACACTCTACATCTGACCAATTTTATATCCATGCTGGAAGATCACTGTTGCAGCCTGACATCTAGATTAGCAGCGAATCTGCTACTATCAACCGCACCATTCGGCGGAGCCTGGGCCAGACGAATCTGCGGCCACAATCTCACAGCTGCCACTGCACATGCGCAGATTGTACCGGAGACGGAGGTGAAAGCCACAGACTGGAGAGGTCTGCACACCGCACGCACGGGAGGGCTCCACGCCCAGGAGCAGACGCCAAAGCCAGCAGCTGATCATCCATAAGAGGGGATATTCTTTGATATATCCACCGCCTGATACCTCCTTACCTTCGGTAAGCAGGCACTTTCACCAGAGTATGAGTGTCCAGTTGGGACCTTTTTTATATGTATTTTATCCATGATGTGTCTTAATTAAATGTTTTTGTATTACTAATTGTCACCTGTTGTTCTCAGCATTTGTCTTATGTGTAAGTGTCTGTTATATGTTGGCCTGTTGTCCTTTTTCAGTATTATGCTATGATTTTTTATTATCTTTTCATGTACAATATCTTCACGTAGAGCTCCTCATTGGACGGGCCACACCACTGATACTGGTTGTATAATATTATTATTTATTTATTCTAGCCTACAGTTTGTTACTAGTGCAGAGCGCCAAAGATATAACCTCTTTTGTCTATCACCAGCAGCAACGTTTCTATTAACTTGCAGAAGTACCGTATGTAGCTCCAATTAAGGGACCTATATTTCAGTTGCAGAATCATTTTAGTTGTTCCTCTATCTCAGGGTACCAAACCCAAGGTTGTCTGTCTTACTATGTCAAGAGTGGCTAACTCCAGTCCTCGAGGGCCACCAACCGCTCAGGTTTTCAGGATTTCCCTGCTTCAGTTTTAGAATGAGCCACTGATTTAGCCACCTGTGCTGAAGCAGGGATTTCCTGAACACCTGACATGTTGGCAGCTCTTGAGGACTGGAGTTGGCTACCCCTGCTCTTCCTTAATTACAATCACGCTTCCTCTGAGCACTAGAGGTCACATGAAGAAGCCTCACCAGTTAAATGCCGGGAAATAAAAAAATACAGAACCTTTAAAAAGGTTGGTTATTCTGCGGCACCTCCGCGTACCTATCCTGTCAACAACAAAAAGTATGAATGTGGTAGGATTCATTTAAACATTCTCTGATGGATTCTATCATGTATATAACATTATAACTGTTTGTGGTCATTTCACTGCATGATGCCGCTTATTATAAAAATGAAAATATAAATGATGCTCCTTCATACTATAGGGTTACCAGACATCCCGTATCTATGGGATGGTCCCTTATTTCATGGACTTGTCCCGGAAATGTCTGTCGGGACGCATAATTGTCCTGTATTTTAGCGCCTTGACATGTAATGCCTGAACTTAAAATGACTGGAATGAAATCAGTCACAAAAATGTAATAGATTTCTTCTTGACTGTAATAGTTAAATGTTCCCATGCACATTATGCACCATGAAGAGAGTCATATAGAGCTAATTCCAGTGCACTGGATAGAGCCAGGTACGAGTAATAGGTCGGTGCATAAACTATCCCAGCAATAAAGAAAACAGACTTCTGTCTTTTAATACAGTGGTTCTGAGTTACTGTCCTAAACAAAGGAGAATGTAATTATACACTAGCAGAGAACCGTGATTGTCCTATATCTGCATATGTACATGTTGGGACAAGGATGTTGGTACAAGGACACAATTGTAGGGACACTGGCAATAACACATAAAGTGGTACTTACGACATCCTGCTACATCTCTCCACTGGCTGATATTCACTCCTTGTCTCTGGCAGTCATCAGCATAGGCTTTCAGAGACTGGCACAGAATCGGCTTGTAGCCATCATTCAAACAGACATCGAGCACACAGTTTTCCAAGTACATCTTCGGGTCTATGCGAGAATGACATTCTCTGAAGGGGCCATTGGTGGTTTTTCCTATGAGTCCACAATAGTGATCAGTCTTGTACTGTTGGGCGATGTTAGGCGGGCAGGACAGGCAAGGCCCATAACAATCATCCCAGCAAGAAGAGTTTTCTCCTTCCACCTACAAGAATAACAGAGAAAGTGAACAAAGAGTTATTATAAAACCTGCTATTAGTGGAAACCAGGCGGTATGGACAGAAAGCAAATACACAATAATAATGGTAGGGCACTTCCTGACTTTCAAAAAATGTAAATAGAATATAAGAATAATATTGAATGTTTGTAACATATTGTGCCTTCCCTGGCTCTTACTGGTACAAATCTGGATTGCAGATTCCACCAAGAAAATTTATACTTTTTGCAATATCTATGTTACATGAGAGCAGGCTCTTTATCCATGTATGAACTCTTAGGGCATAATGAATCAAGTGTTTTATATCATGTTTAGCTACAAAAAGTAAATTAAGGAGGATATACAGTATATAATGTAAAGTGTATTATATATGTAGCCTAGTCCCCTGGTTATCATCTTTTCTTTGGCCCTAACTGTATAAGTCCTGTTAGACACAAGCACTGTGGGGGATAAGCTCTCTCATGGAGGACTACTGTAGCTTGTTGTTGCAGCCTGAATACACTATTGCTGTATCTAGGGGCTGGCCTAACAACAACCAGAGAGTGTCATCCCTGGGGAGGATACTGGCTGGGTCACATGCCCATGATATGATGTCTGTCAGTATCGGACCTGCCATGTTATGGGGCAGGGTTACAAGCCCCTCCCCTGGGGAACAAAAGCTGACACTCTCCCAGAAGTCAGGAGCTCTCTTCCCTCCCCCTGTGGAGTGGAAGCACCTACCCTTTATCCCATCAGGGGGTAAAGGAGCTGAGAAGGATCCTGCAGGGCCTCAAGCCCTGTGTGTACTATTTCAGGAAATGTGCCTGTCATGACTACATGTATGCTGCTACTAAAGACCCAATTGAATCTATCTGTTGTGGCTACTTGACTGGGCCACTACCTGATTTTCCAGTGTGGACCATCCTGGCCACACCAGGATCCTCACTGGCTGGAGGTGCTGGACTATAAGGATCATCAATGAGAGCTTGTCCTGATGCCTCCCAATACCATTGTGCAGTTCTCAGGGCCTTCTGTTCTACCAAACAGGTATGCACCATACCAGAATACATCGGTTGCTATATGATCTCACTTAGGATAGGGGAAAAGGTGCTACATATACAATATAATACTGTACAGTATACAGTGTATATCTTATATTTCTGTACTTCTACTATACATGATTGTGACAGGGTGAAGTCAACCCCTATCAGTTATGCCTGGGAAACATATGTCTGAGTGCTTCATCCAGCACTCATAAGGGTTAACTGAGGTGGAAGCTAGCTAATCATGATGTAAGCTGACACCTTAGGGCCAGCAAGATAGATAACGATCTCAGATGAAAGCACATGGATAGATGTGCTGCTAGCCAGAAGGATACAGCACACTACTTACTGCAGCCAAAGTAAGATTTCTTTCATTTGTTTGCATGACTGCTTAAAAAGACTCTTACGGTTTGGGTATGGTTTAGCCAGCCAGCCTGCTAGCTAGGACTGCTGTGTTAGTCAGTTTTCTCCCAACGTGGAGCAGGATTTATTTGCT
This sequence comes from Ascaphus truei, assembly GCF_040206685.1. NCBI lineage: Eukaryota > Metazoa > Chordata > Amphibia > Anura > Ascaphidae > Ascaphus > Ascaphus truei. The sequence goes on along the minus strand of NC_134488.1, from coordinate 121,678,332 downwards.
TAAAGGGACAGTGTACCTGCATGTTATGTTGCTGTGGAGAAATAAAGCCACTGAAAGTTTTCATTTATCCTGAAACTACACGTGTGGACTGTTCCCTGACCTCGGCTACAGGCCGTCCTGCCACAGGTGGTGTCAGAAGTGGGATGTTGGACGGGCCCTGTATCAGACGGGGGAAAAAAAATGGAGACAATTTTTTCTCAGTTCCTTGAGCAACAGCTCCAGCTAGCAGAGAAACAAGCTGAGCAACAGGCCCAGCAATCTGAGCGACAGGCCCAGCAAGATGAGCGACAGGCCCAGCAAGATGAGCGACAGGCCCGGCGAGAGGAAAAGCTACTCCAATTGCTGGCCGAAGGCCCAGCCCCAGGCAGACCAGGGATTCCAAATAACCCACCGGTGATGCTGCATAAAATGAAGCCAAACGAAGACCCAGAGGCATTTCTCCTCACTTTTGAAAGGGTAGCCATAGCCCATGGCTGGACAGTTGATCGCTGGGTAACGACTCTGGCTCCACTCCTCATAAGGGAAGCTCAGGCAGCCTACCAGGCTCTTCCAGCAGACGAGGCCATGGACTATCAGCAACTAAAGGCTGCTATTCTGGATCGCCTAGGCCTCACTCCAGAGACCTACCAACGGCGGTTCCGGACAGTCAAATATACAAACAGAGACAGACCCCGGGCCGTAGCCTACCGCTTAGTAGACTTATGTACCAGGTGGATACAACCGGAAAAACATGACAAGGCAGAGATCCTTGAACAGTTTGTGCTCGAGCAGTTCATACAGGTTCTGCCCCCCTCCTCCTGCTCCTGAGTAAAAAGACACGCTGCAGTTTCCCTGGATTCAGCGGTCCGCTTGGAGGAAAACTTCCTGGGCGACGATACCCAACAGGATAGCTGGGAACGGCCGGTGCAAACACCAGTTGCTTCCGGTGATGCTAGAGGCAGGAGAGCAGACAATCGAGGGGTCTACAACCCGCCAGCTCGGGAGATCCAGTCAACCCGATCGGAAGACCCTTTCCGATCTCGGAGGGTTCCTGGTACAAACTCCCGCAGAGACGCCCATCCTGGGTCCGAGGCAACTGGATCACTCAAGGGAGGCCGCCACCCACAGTATTCCCTGAGAACCTGGACTCCTGTCACCCACCCGGTGGAGAGGATAACCCCACCAACCAAAAGGGAGGACCCCATCCAACAGCGGAGAGGTCCAAACACCGAGCCCCGTCGAGAGCTTCCGCTGACGACCGAGGTTGCGGATTCAGGAGATGATGAGATGGACTGTTCATATGGCAGAACCACTGACACAGCTTGTCTCCGAGGGGACCACAATCCGTGGTTAGTCCCAGCATCTCTGGAGGGGACAAAAGTAAATGCCATGCTGGACTCGGGCTCTGGAAAAACCCTGATCCTAGAGGGCCTAATTCCAAGCAATAGACTATCTTATGACTCTCCTTGGAATATCGAGTGTATCCATGGGGATACAAAGAGATACCCGACGGCGAACGTTCTACTGCGTATCCAGGATCAAGAGGCTAGCCTACTAGTGGGAGTTGCTCCCTGGCTTCCTGCTCCTGTTCTACTTGGCAGAGACTGGCCCTACCTCGAAACATTGTTGGCCCCTACTCCTACGGAGCCTACTTCGCTGGTACCGGAGAAGCCCGGAGACTTGTTCCCTTTTTCCCCAGAGATTTTTCCCCGTAGACACCATGTCCCAAAGACACGTAAACAGAGACGTGCGGAAAAAGAGGACTGGTTAAGAAAGGCTGGGACTCTTGGTAACATTAGTCAGCCCAAAGGACTGCAGGTCATGGCCGGGGATGACCAGGGTGGGGAACAGATAGATACGGGAATTTTGCCAGACCTGGATCTTCCTGACTTCCGTCAGAGGCAGAGGGAGGACCCAGCTCTGGCTAGACAATATGAGAAGGTGGTACAGGTCAACAACAAGATAATGGATGAACAGGGTGTAAAAGTGTTTCCACATTTTTAACTGTTGAATGACATTCTATATCGTGTGAATAAGGTTACACAAACAGGGGAGGTCATTCGACAGATGCTAGTCCCTAAAGGGTTGATTAAAACAGTGTTCACCCTAGCCCATACTCTCCCATGGGGTGGTCATTTGGGCAGAGATAAAACCACGGACCGCATCTCGTCCCGGTTTTACTGGCCAGGCATACATGGTGACATCATGAAACTATGTGAGACATGTCCTGAATGCCAGTTAACTAGCCAAAAAGGACAGAAGCCGGCTCCCTTGGTTCCTCTGCCCTTGGTAGCCGTCCCATTCGAGAGAATTGGGGTAGATCTGGTCGGACCTTTAGAACCCTCTGCGAAGGGACATAAATTTATACTCGTTGTTGTAGATTTGCCACAAGATATCCTGAGGCCTTCCCTCTGAGATCAGCCACTGCTAAACAGGTTGCTCACAGGCTGTTAGAACTGTTCTCTAGGGTAGAACTTCCCCAAGTAATGTTAACTGACCAGGGAACAAATTTCATGGCAAAAGTTAATGCAGGAGGTCCTAAAGTTATTGGAGGTAAAATCCGTCCGGACCTCAGTCTACCATCCTCAGACTGATGGATTGGTAGAGAGGGAGATAATAGACATGTTGGAATTGGGCGTGATCGAGGAGTCCCACAGCGAATTGTGTAGCCCTATCGTGTTGGTCCCTAAACCAGATGGGAAGGTGAGGTTTTGCGTGGATCTGCGAAAGGTAAATGCTGTATCCAGGTTTAATGCATATCCAATGCCTAGGGTGGATGAATTTGCTTGACTCGCTTGGGAAAGCAGAGTATATCTCTACCCTAGATCTCATGAAAGGATATTGGCAGATACCTCTAGCGGAAGAATCCAAATGCAAAACTGCCTTTGCCACCCCTCTCGGGTTATACCAATTCGTCACTATGCCATTTGGATTACATGGGGCTCCAGCCACATTTCAAAGGTTAATGGACAAGGTACTACGACCCCATAGGGCATATGCCGCGGCCTACTTGGATGACATTGTCATCTATAGCAGACACTGGCAGTCTCATATAAAAAGGTTAAGGGCAGTCCTAACGTCCTTAAGAGAAGCAGGGCTCACTGCAAATCCAAAAAAATGTGCCCTGGGTAAATCCACTACAAAGTACTTGGGCTATGCCGTTGGGGGAGGGATAGTAAGGCCACTAGCTAGCAAGGTGGCCGCCATAAAGCAAGTCCCTACCCCACAGACAAAGACACAGGTCCGCTCCCTTTTGGGGTTAGCAGGGTATTACCGGCGGTTTATCCCGAATTTTTCAGAAATATCTGCACCCCTAACAGATCTGACAAAAAGAGTGCCCCGACCCAAGTTAAATGGTCTTGGGAGTGCCAAGACGCCTTTGACATGCTAAAAAAGTGCCTATCAGAGGGCCCCGCTCTTCGGAGCCCAGATTTTAAAGAGCCCTTCATCATTCAGATGGATGCCTCAGAGGTAGGACTGGGAGCAGTGCTGTCTCAGCAATTTGATGGTGTTGAACACCCCATACTGTTCATCAGCCGGAAGCTGTTCCCAAGGGAAGTGAGGTATTCCGTTATTGAGAAGGAGTGCCTCGCTGTAAAATGGGCAATTGAGGCCTTGAGACATTATGTCGCCGGAGTACACTTCACCCTGGTCACTGACCATGCACCCTTGAAGTGGTTAAACACCATGAAGGACACAAATCCAAGGTTGACTAGGTGGTATATGGCCCTCTAACCCTTCTCTTTTGATATTCAGCATAGACCTGGAAAAGACCAGGGAAATGCTGATTTTTTGTCAAGAGAAGGAGTGGAGGGTCGGGCTTCAGCCATGTGGGACACTAGCCAAACACAAACAGGGGAGGTATGTGACAGGGTGAAGTCAACCCCTATCAGTTATGCCTGGGAAACATATGTCTGAGTGCTTCATCCAGCACTCATAAGGGTTAACTCAGGTGGAAGCTAGCTAATCATGATGTAAGCTGACACCTGAGGGCCAGCAAGATAGATAAGGATCTTGTTACCAGCAGTAGCTGCCTGTCTCAGATGAGAGCACATGGATAGATATGCTGCTAGCCAGAAGGATACAGCACACTACTTACTGCAGCCAAAGTAAGATTTCTTTCATTTGTTTGCATGACTGCTTAAAAAGACTCTTACGGTTTGGGTATGGTTTAGCCAGCCAGCCTGCTAGCTAGGACTGCTGTGTTAGTCAGTTTTTTCCCAACGTGGAGCAGGATTTACTTGCTTAAAGGGACAGTATACCCGCATGTTATGTTGCTGTGGAGAAATAAAGCCACTGAATGTTTTCATTTATCCTGAAACTACACGTGTGGACTGTTCCCTGACCTCGGCTACAGGCTGTCCTGCCACAATGATGAAGAACCCTCTGTGGTTCGACTTCTTGTAACTTAAAGTATCAACTATCTTTAGCTACAACAAAAAGTATCACACAACCAACAGTATTCCTTCTCCCTCATTTGAGACTTTAATGCACAAACATAGCAGTGATCCAAAAAAGTATGGAGATAGACTCCATATGGTATGGAGATATCTTTGGAGATAGACTTGTTACATAATCATAACATATGAAGCATGTAGTGAAATGAAGTTTCCCCAGACAGCAGGCACATTATAAAATTCATTGTAATAACAATTCCCATGTGCTAAGAAACGTGGGCCCAGTGTCATTGATGTAACTGGCCCAGTCTTTCCACTTCCATCACAAACCAGATGCAAGTTTGAATGGTCGCGAATGATGGACGGTTCATTTGCTTTCAGGTTCTGGCTGTCAAACATCTAACAGCTGGAGACTAAAAGAAAGTGTTATTGTAAATGAAAAATCATTTACGTATGGATAACATTTTGGATTAGCAGATATTTATACCTATATATGTGTGCTCATTTGCATGTCTGTAAGAAATCCAGTGCAGTGATATTATTATATTGTAATATGTATGAAGAGAAAATGCCAAATTATACAATATATTTGCAATGGTGCTTTCTTTCCATACATATTATATCGAATAGGATATTCTAATATATTAGGTTGGATCTTTCCAGAAGACATGCCACATTAGGTTATTCTCTGTATGGAGGCGTGGGCAGTTTCTTATCATATGACATCAGTTTGTCTGTAGGACCTTATCTGGTAATAAAATTAGATAGCAAGAGCTGGCTAAGGGATATTATCTGGATAAATATCTAGCAGGGGATAGCTAGAAGGAGCACAGAAGGATTACACCAGGAGGAGGACGGAGGGATTACACCAGAAGGATGTGAGAGTGATAACACAGAGATGAATGAGAGAAGCTTCAACATCTTGATACTAAGATCAAATACAAGTGTTCTACTCAGAAACAGAAAACTATGCAACCATTTTTGACAATATCCTAACTTATTTGGAACGTCACCGCCATTTTGTAGTTTTTTTGTATGACTATTTATCGAAGAAAGAGAAATAAGGTGACGACATTTTACAATCTCTGTCTGCTGTGGAAGCATTGTATGTTAAGACATAATAAAGAAAAGGAGGGGTGGAGACCAGACTGAGACATGGGAATGTGCTTACTTGTGATATTTTTATTTGCAGGTATTTATAAAAATCCCATTTAGATCTGTCATTGAAAGCATTAAGAGAGAATCCAGGGAGCGCGACTTAGCATTTTTCTCACTTATTACATTTCTGCTTCCTGTTCATACAGGGCTGCGAATCTCATTAACTTGGGAAGCATTGGATTTTTTTTTACACCCTTTTTTTTTTAGCACTTAGGGCAGAGGTGCTCAACTCCAGTCCTCAGGAGCCCCCCAAAGGTTAGAATATCCCTGCTTCAACACAGGTGGCTCAATCAGTGGCTCAGTCAAAGACTGCACCCTCTTGTTGCAAACACACATGTAGAAGTGTTTTATATATGGTAACCATAGTCCATATAGCACCCTATTTTTAATTTTAATGGACTTCCTATGATGTCTTTATTATGTCATACTCATGATGCGACAGTTCAGTTCTCTGGTTATAGTTACTCTGTTACTGTACCTTCCAGCTCTTCCCAAAGGTGATGGCATCAGGGGCCTGGGAACCAGCAGGAGTTTGGAAATCATCTGCAGAATTTTGGTTGTAGTTCCCACACATGCCACACACACTTCTCGCATAGCGCCTGGTGAGCTCGACACGCACAATGTGGTTCCAGTCATAAGAGACCTGGACATGGTTCCCGAGTTGGATGATTAATGTGCTCCCACTCTGGAAGAGTCTCAGAGTCCCGTTCATGAGAGACACAGGGAGTAGAGATAGAGAGTTGTCCACCTATGGAAGGTTAGAGAGAGAAAAAATAAAATAAACAAGGGGAGATAGAGGAGGGTGACATGTTAAAGGCAGAGGTGTGACAAAGAATAGGGAACGTGGAGAAGAGGGGTTGTGAAGCAGAAAAAAGGGAAAGGGAAAGCTTAGCTAAAAGATGCCATAGTTCCCCCCCCCCAAAAGGGAACACTGCAATCATGTAACACGGGCTCTACATTTGTTTAATCATTGGTTATGTTTAATAGGTATACTATTTAAAAAAACACTTGAAAGTCAAACAATTCATAATTATGTCAGGAATTAATCCACAGTATCCTTATGAACCTTGGGCAAGTCCCCTTGTTTTCCGGTGCCTTTAAAATTAGATTGTAACGTCTTCAAGACACATAGTGACTCATTGTGGCTGCAAAATTCTTTGTACGGTGCTGTGTAATCCATCTGCATCATTATCGTCATTTATATTTGGAGTAAAATCCCACCTCCATTTCAAGGGGCTTCGCAATTCTTTACAGTTACGGTAAATAAATTTAAGTGATATACAATTGTTTTTTTAGACAAGGAAAACATGAAGGAAGAGGTAAGTCTTTCACTGAGCCCGAAACAGCCCAAAACAGTGGTAACGTAAAGCCCTATTCATCATTACAAATCATTACACATGAATATAGCATAGCCTTCGGCCGCTATTCTCTTTTTGGGCCCCTACAGTGTAAGTTCTGGTATGTACAGGCACTGTGAAGGGTTAATTCTCTCATGCAGGCCTAGCTTGTTATTGCAGCCTGGATACACTGGCTGTATGCAGGGTTGGACCTAACAACAACCTGAGAGTGTCATCCTGGGGAGGATACTGGCTGGTCACATGCCATTAATGTGATGCCTGTCAGTATCAGACCTATCCTGTTATGGGGCAGGGTTATAAGCCCATCCCCTGGGTTTAAACTGAGACTCTCCCAGAAGTCAGTGCTCTTCCCTCCCCCTGTGGAGTGGGCACCATCTACCATGTATCCCAGCAGGGGATACAGGAGAGGATAAAGAAGGGGCCTACATGGTCTAAAAGCCTTGAAGGTTTAAAGCTGTGACTTCTGAAGTGTACAATAAAGAATCTTGGAACCATCTATATGTGTGCTCACTGTCTGGGAGGTGCCAGCATGGTCCATCTTGGTCATCTCAGGATCCCTGCTGGCTGGAGGTCTTGTTCAGCAGAGATGAACCACCCTGAAAACCTGTCCTGATATCTCCCCACACCACCGCGGAGTACCCAGAGCCTCCTGTTCCAGCCTCACAGGTATGTACCGCACCGGCAACACCAGGTAGCTGGATGATCTCACATAGGGTGGGGGAATAGGTGCTACATAAAGAAGAAACCTATTAAGATTTCTAAAGGTTTATATAGACAATTACAGTACATGTTGAAGCATTAAAATGTATCAGAACCTACACTTTTCCTGGACCAGTACCTCTAAAAAGTATATTTTAGATTAATATTTTCCAGAGAAAATACAGTATTTCACAACAAAGTATATCATAAAAGTGAAAGGAAATGTAAATAAAGCCATAGAAAACGTGTTCTGAGGACATAAGGAAAGTACATGGAAACGAGGGGTGTAGGGAAAAAAACAACTTGTAGCTCCCTACTCACCCTCACGTAGCCAACCTCTGACTTCTTGACTTCGATTGTGTAGTTGTTTGTCTGGAAGGTGACCTGACCCACATAGGAGACACGCATATTTCCTCGATTATCATTCTTGGCCTGGACTGTAAATTTTGGAAGACCCGCCGCAACGTCTCCACAGATCCTGACAAGTGTGTATGTGCAGGTCCCCATAAAGTCATAATATCGCCCATCAAAGGTTTTGTAATGTGGGTCTCCTGAGGCCCAGCACACATCTACTTGCTGTGGGACGCACTTGGGCTTCCCATTCTCCATTACACATTCTTGCCGTGGTGGGCACATAATAGAGCTGCAGGACGGAGGTGGAAGTTCTGGAGCTGTTGGGGCAATAAAGAAAAGTCAGCAGGAGAGAAGGAAATTAATAATTCCTCACATTGAGAGCTTAAAAATCTACAGAAAATATGTGTTCTCATTAACATCTAATCATTTTAAATGATCTAGCACCAACATCTTCTACAGATTACAATGACCACTGATATACCCATGGGATTCATTTTGTCATGAAATACATTATCGTGAGGATAGACTGAATGAGCCATAAGTTTCTTGTCTCTATTTTTTTATAACATATATTAATAGGCTAGAGAATGCCTAGAAGAAAGCGCAAAGAAATGCCCCCATGGGGAAATATAGTTGGTGATTTTAATGGATAAAATAATTATTAAAATACACTCACACATTACATAAGAGCAATAAACATGTCTGAACCACACTATCACTGGGTCCTCAATCCTATGCCTCCCCTCCAATGCTCCTAATTGCTGCTCCATAACTTGCTGTTACCCTCTCCATGGCGTCCCATGAGCTTGAGGGGATCTCCTGCAGTCAAATGTAGATGTCCCGAGCTTTGCGAGCGATGCGGTGCATGATGATGTCAGGTTGGAGTGTAACCAGCGCAGAGTCCGGTAGCAGGGTGTTTCTCCAGCGCGTTTTGCAAGAACACAGTTAGCTTCTTCAGGGATGTAATGTACATGTTTATTGCTCTTATGCACGATGAGTGTATTTTAATCATTATTTTATTCATTAAAATCACCAAATATTTTTCACCATGGAGGTATTTATTTGCACTTTGTTCTAGGAATTCTTTACTTCATTATTCTTGGGGTCAAGGATTAACCCTATGTAAAGCAGCAGGAGCCTGGTTCAACTATTACTTAAAGTAACTTTTCCTGTTTTCCTCCACCAACTATTTTTCAACATTTGTTTTTCCTACTACTTCCTGTTGTTTTTCTTTATATTATTTGACCTGTATTCCATTTATTAATACTGTATATCTGTTTTATAATTGTTGATACATATCGGTTTCAACGCCATTAACTGTGATTCTAATATTAAAAAGAGATTTCTCTGCACTCACAAAGTGGGTTGATTTCTTTTTAACATACTGTATATTAATAAGGAACAGATTGTACGATTCCCTGTATATGAAAGAGAACAGATGGGTGGGCTATAGGTCCCTTCAAGGGAAGTTTGTTTACTTCTGTGAACAAACAAAATAAATTACAAATATGTTATTTCCCTGGAACTCTCTATTTATAGCTCAGATATTCTGAAATGTGCTCCATTATTATTAATTGGAGAAACGAAACTAAATGAAGCTGATAGGGTGGTCTGTTCTGAACATAAACATGTGCATTGTTTCTTATTTACAGGTGTGAAATACATTAGCAAAGCTCATTCCTTTATCCACACGTACCGTACCTTTGACACAGACAGCTGGGGAGCCATAACTGAAGAGGGCACCGGTTCCCACGCTCTGCAGACCAAATGGTGTAGTGGGGTGTTCTACTTTGTGGGATGTGAAACTGTTTCCATAGAAATATTCATTCCAAACGTACTCTGTTCCCTGGATTTGTCTCCATTTTGGATTTAGCAAAGGTCTTCCATCAAAAGTGATTTCACTGATTGATGAATTCTTGGCTATCATAATGGCATAATTGTTCACATCCCTTTGTCCATAGATATAGTAAGAAGTGCAGTAACTCGCAGTGTCTAGAATATTCATGAGTGATGGATCATATGCAAACCTTCCGGCTCTTCCACCATTGTTCAAAAACGTGACTTGCACAGCAATACTTGCTGTGATGCGCAGGGGCACTTTTGAGATTTCTATCTGTAAAACCTGCCCAGCCACCATGTTCACATGACTGTCAGTGGTGCCTACAGTATAGGTCATCTGTGTTGTGCCTGATGCAACAACAAAGGTAAAATCAACCTTTTCTTGAAAGGACAATGGAGGTACAATAAAGTTGGTTCCCCAGCTAGAGACAGGTAATAGTTGTTCGTAGACATGGCTGCACTGAGTGTTCTTCTGGGAACAAGTGTGGCCGCTCAACACAGCCACTGATTTCTGTGATGTCACTCGAGAGCCTGACAGATCATCTGAGCTTAATATCTGGACTCCTTGGAAGGGTGCTAGATTTACAGACAAAATGCTGTTAGGTTGATACCTTTGGCCATTTAACTGGGCACTTCCTTTCAAAAGAATTTCAACTGATGTGGCTTCTCTAGATGCCACAACTGAGAACACCTTAGAAGATCCAGTTGGTCCCTCTTTAGGTGTCACTAGGTAGTACTCAATGCCCAAACTGGCCACTGGGTACAAAAGTGATGTGTCTGCACTATTTAACCTATGGTTAAATGAGAAGACATTGATGGGTTTGTTGGCTGTGATGAGGACAGTATTCTTAAAAGTCATACTCCCTCTGATTTCCACTGATGCTGGAAGCGGGACAGAGACAGTACTTCCACTATTTAGTGTGAGGTTTCTGTTGTAAGCATCCCCAAACACAATGACAGTGACAGTTGTATTGTCAGAATGGGCAGTCATCCGAAGCTCATATCTCTGCTGGCCACGGTCAGGGAATGCATTCTGCATAAAAGTGGTGATAAATTCTGTTCCCATGGGACTTGCCCATCCGAAGCCTGGAAAAAGAATGTTTGTTAATTGATCAATAGAGGGTATATGAAAGATTGTTTGCCTTCTGTGATCATATTCTGCTTATAACATCCTCACTCAACCTGCATCCATTGAGTACTATTCCCTGAGACTGTTAACTATAGTATTTGAATATATCCCTCTCAGCAGATCCAGCCCAAACCTTACACAATGGCAGGGAAGAGTTAAATTTTCTTGAGGATAATGAAACTACCTGTATCTAATTAGGTTATATAAAGTTTGCCCGACACAAAACCGATGGGATCACCTAGTAGCAGTACTTGCTCTGTCATATATGTATATATATTATGAGAAGCGCAGGCTACATAGTGTGTTAAAGTATAAAAAATATGGATTTTTTATTATTATTACCAATACACTCCATTGATTCTACAATCCGTGGATGGATTTGCAGAATCCAATTTGTGGATTCAGCAATCTGTTGGCATTAAGTAAGAATCCGCCAATAGATTTCTGAATCCGCGGATTGGATTCTATAAATCCATCAACGGATTGTTTCCAATGGCAGCTTTTGATGAATCCGCGTGAATTAAAACCGACTTAATCCGTCCACGGATTTTACACTGTGAAACGGATTTTGGGGGGGGGGGGGAATGTGAGAATATCCGGGAAAACGGAGACACAATTGTATCTTTGGTTTTCTCATCAAACTGATACTTGTCATTATAATGAGATATTATAATCTGGCAGCTCTGGGGAGGCTAACACATCTAAATCAGCATTTCAGCAGCATACAACCTTAGCCGGGAGCAGTGAATGCGCATTGGGACCGTGCTCTTTGAGAGCGTCCTTGTACACGAGGGATTCTGGATGCCGATACTAATAATGTTATGCTTTGTCTTTTGTAGATCTTACCCCCAAATGCTGCAATCCACGCACAGAAATAGACAACTCCATGGGTCCCCATAGCTGGATGGGGGGAAAAAGACAAGAAGGAGTTAATTAAACATGAAGTGCCACAAGACCATTTAGTAAATATGTGTATTTTGTGTATGTGTACTTAATAGTTGGTAACTCTGATACCCTGTATTCATACATACCTACATGATCATCACTTTAATGTTTTTAATTCATTATATAGACTTGTTTGGAGTTTTCCGAACTGCTTTGGCCGATTGGAAGGCTAAAGCCTGTGTTTATTATGTGGGAGAGTAGCATTAGGGCCCCAGGCTTTGAGGCAGCCTCACTGCAACATTTCGTTAATTAATCTAATTAATCTCAGTTGAGCTTTGCATTTAAATATCAAGCATTTCCCAGTCTCTTCTGTTAGCTGCAAAATCAGAATCCACCATCCACCCCATCTCCTTTTTAAATCTCTTCTCTTACATCTGGTGCTATTCTATTTAGCAGCCTGGACAGTTATATTTGTACGCTTTAAAAAAAACAAAAAGCGCACATACGCACATACACACACACGCACACACACGCTCACACACGCTCACATGCACAGACACACATGCTCCCTGTCTCCCTCTTTCTGATTCTTAGCAATCCGGCCGGATTGTATCCAATTTTGGATTGATCAGGTCGGATTTCTCAGTACCCAATCCGCAGATGGATTTTGGTGGGACCCGGATTTGGACTAGTTTGCCCATCTCTACTCAGGAGAATGCAGACATGGGTAGTACAGATGTAGCAAGACTTACTGTCCTCAGCATCGCGGACAAACAAGCAGATGTCCGCTGCGCTGAGAACAGTCTCTGCTGCATAGAGGGAGCTGTGGGCGCTCCATACTTCTGAGTGTGATTGCCCTACAGCGTTAATACTTTGGTGCCGCAACCTCCACGGTTGCGTGACCATACGCGGGAGCGACACCAAAGACTGTATATTTCATTGCTCATATTTGAATAAAAAGTTCCATATAAATGCAAATTTCTATTATTATTTTAGAAATATATAATTATAACAAGTGATCACCAGGGAGGAGACTTCACTTACAAAACCAGTTTGACTTCTATTAGGTGTAACACTCCTGAGTAATTAGATTGAATAAAGAAGACACCTACTGTAGTGACTTAATTAGTTTAAATAAAACTGGCAATGTGTTATCAGTTTCAGAGTAATTATCCTCTGTGGTTGAAGTTTGAGTTAATATCCGAGGCCAGTAGGCGGATAAATAAAAGTAGTGATAGCCAGAAAGAAGACAACTGAAAATAAGCTGAACCACGAACATACTGCGTAGAGAAAATCAATAATATAGTTTGAGAGAGAGAAAGAGAGGGAGAAAGAGAGAGAGAAAGAGCAAAACAGTGAGAGAGAGAGGAGAGAGGAGAGAGGAAAGAGAGAGAGAGAGACATAATTAATTAATAAAGTAATTTGTGATCTGGCTATAAAACGGCATATTTGTGAATAACTAGGATGTTGGTGCAATTTGTAGTTTCCTAGCCACTGAGAGTCAGAAGGTTATGTCCCTGGCTCTCAATCCATGATATTAATGGTCTTTTTAGTAATAAGATAGATGTATACATTCCCTTTCCATTTCTGTGCTACCATATAGACTAGACAGCTAGGAATGTGCTAGAGGAGATCGCTGACTCAGGAGAATGCCGGCATTGGAACTATTTTATGTTTATACTACAAAAGCGAGGCAATAGTCAGCACTCCCACTCAGACAGATACATACGGATGCAGGGCGCATGTAAAATACTACACCCCTCACTTTGAGACATCATTTCCCATCGTGACATTATATTTGCTTTCGTATTACACTTGCTTTAATCCTGGTTTACCTATAGTGCTATTAAATTAATTTACTATTTTGACATTTGCATTCAGTAGATCATTTAGCCATTAAACAGGGAGTGCTGGTACTTCCCTAAGTGTGTTAGTATTTTATGTTAATAGCTCAGTAATATGTTCCATATAAATGCTAATTTCTATCTATATATAATTCATTTATTGATACAATCGATATATAATTAAAACAAGTAATCCTCTGCAGTTTGGAAAATTTCCACTAGAGAGTAGCCTAGACTATAAAACCAGTTTGACTACTATTAGGTGTAATGCTCCTGACTAATTCAGTTTAATAAAGAAGACACCTAGTCACTTATTGCAATTAACTTTAAATAGGACAGGTTATTTGTCCTCAGTTTCCTAGTAATTAACCTCTGGGGTTAATTGTGCATATATATTTATGAGAGAGACGGAGAGAGATAGAAGTGGGAGAGACAGAGGTTGGATTCGCAGTGAGAGGGGTGGGGGGGGGGGGAAGACTCTAGCCCTGGACCCTCGTATCCCTGAGTAGAGCACACAAGTTGGATAGTGAAACGGGGGAAATAACCAGAGAGATGTGTCAGAGAAAACTACAGTAATTAAATCACAAACACGAGCACAAGAGAAGTGTGAGGGAAGTGGGAGCGACTGGAGGATGCGCGGTATATAGTAAGTTAACTGATTATCTTGATAAGGAAGCAGGGGGACATGATATAAGGGAGTGAGAGCTATGGTCCGAGTTACAAAAGGAGTAGATGTATTGTATGTCTTTATTTACAGTATATAGCGCCATTAATGTACATAGCGCTTCACAGTCGTAATACACGCGACAATCATATAAATAACAAATAATACAAATAGGTCATGGGAATAAGCGCTTCAGACATAAAAGAAACATTGTAGAAGAGGAGTCCCTGCTCCTAAGAGCTTACAATCTAATAGATGTGAATATGAGAGAGTAATAGGAAGGGCCACGGACAGATTTTTCAAGGCCCAGGACTAGAGTTTCGAACATAAACACAAATACAAACAACATTACCCCCATCCCCAAATACACATAACACTACTCCCCCATCCCCAAATACATACAACACTACCACCCCCATCCCCAAATACATACAACACTACCACCCCCATCCCCAAATACATACAACACTACCACCCCCATCCCCAAATACATACAACACTACCACACCCATCCCCAAATACATGTAACACTACTCCCTCATTCCCAAATACATACAACATTACTCCCCCATCCCCAAATACATACAACACTACTCCCCCATCCCCAAATACATACAATACTACTCCCCCATCCCCAAATACACATAACACTACTCCCCCATCCCCAAATACACATAACACTACTCCCCCATCCCCAAATACATACAACACTACTCCCCCATCCCCAAATACATACAACACTACCACACCCATCCCCAAATACATGTAACACTACTCCCTCATCCCCAAATACATACAACACTGCTCCCCCATCCCCAGATACATACAACACTACTCCCCCATCCCCAAATACATACAACATTACTCCCCCATCCCCAAATACATACAACACTACCACCCCCATCCCCAAATACATACTGTACAACACTACTCCCCCATCCCTAAAATACATACAACATTACTCCCATCCCATCTCCCATCGCCAAATACATTCAACACTACTCCAACATCCCCAAATACATACAACATTACTCCAACATCCCCAAATACATACAACATTACACCAACATCCCCAAATACATACAACATTACTCCAACATCCCCAAATACATACAACACTACTCCAACATCCCCAAATACATACAACACTACTCCAACATCCCCAAATACATACAACACTACTCCCCCATCCCCAAATACATACAACACTACCACACCCATCCCCAAATACATGTAACACTACTCCCTCATCCCCAAATACATACAACATTACTCCAACATCCCCAAATACATACAACACTACTCCAACATCCCCAAATACATACAACATTACTCCAACATCCCCAAATACATACAACACTACTCCAACATCCCCAAATACATACAACACTACTCCCCCATCCCCAAATACATACAACACTACTCCCCCATCCCCAAATACATACAACACTACCACACCCATCCCCAAATACATGTAACACTACTCCCTCATCCCCAAATACATACAACATTACTCCAACATCCCCAAATACATACAACATTACTCCAACATCCCCAAATACATACAACATTACTCCAACATCCCCAAATACATACAACACTACTCCAACATCCCCAAATACATACAACACTACTCCCCCATCCCCAAATACATACAACACTACTCCCCCATCCCCAAATACATACAACACTACCACACCCATCCCCAAATACATGTAACACTACTCCCCCATCCCCAAATACATACAACACTACCACACCCATCCCCAAATACATGTAACACTGCTCCCTCATCCCCAAATCCATACAACACTACTCCCCCATCCCCAAATACATACAACACTACTCCCCCATCCCCAAATACATACAACACTACTCCCCCATCCCCAAATACATACAACACTACTCCCTCATCCCCAAATACATACAACACTACTCCCTCATCCCCAAATACATATAACACTACTCCCCCATCCCTAAATACATACAACACTACTCCCTCATCCCCAAATACATATAACACTACTCCCCCATCCCCAAATACATACAACACTTCTCCCTCATCCCCAAATACATACAAAGTAGATTTGGATACACATGTATATCCTATCAGGTGCGTCAGAATAGATAAAATAACCGTTGCATAGTATAAGTATAGGTCTTCCTAAACCATAAATATCAAATAGCAACTGGCCCAACTCTGGGCACCAATGGTTGCTGTGTAACTCACTGTTTGAGGGGGGGGAATAGCCTGGTGTGAAGTCCTCAGTGGCAATGATGTAACGTAGCACCGCCAACCCTTACGTGACTGCAGCGTCACGTGGGGCGGTCAAGTGACCGGCGGTGATCTCCTCCGGCTTGGGAGAGGTGGGGAAATGCCCGATACTGCGCCTCAGCTCAGCTGCTGCATGAAAGTGGCACCGCTACTCCCGGCGTGATTGCGGCATCGCGCACGGCTGTCACCTGACCAGCGGCGGTCTCCTCCGTGTGCAAGGGTAATCCGGCGTGCATAGCAGCAGTAGAAGCCAGGAAAAATCTTCCAGCAACAGCAGGGAAGGAAGCACTGCACAGCCGTAGACAAACAGGGTATAGACGTGGGTGGTGACTACAAAAATAATTTATTGAACAGACATGTGTAGCTGGTGGATCCTCTGACGCGTTTCAGCCCTCAGGCCCCGTATATATATGGGGAAAGGGGAAACAACGGCGCAAAAGACTGTTAACTATACAATAAAAATTGAGCATAAAAAGACTCGGGGTATAAATTTAGATTGCTGGTTGTTCTGAAATGAAATGAAGAAAAAACAAAATGTAGTGAAGTACGTTTAGTAAAAAAATATGCGCAAAAGTAGATCGCTACTTACAAAGTAACAGATGTAAATAAGCATATAGGATATTATAATCCTCTCCGTCCTGCTGCCTGGAGTTGTGATGTCTCTGTCCTCCACGTGGAACACCGGAATCCACCGTGCTGGTTCTCCTCTGGCTGCAGCTCTTCTCCTTGACTTCCTGGTGTGCCTCTGATCTCGCGAGGCTAGCCCGCTGACGTCACTCAGCCGAGATTTCGGCCGAAATTCGAGTATACAGTCCAGGAGTAATCAAGGGGTTCTGCTAACATGTAGATACTCAATAGGGGAGCTGAAAGTTTGTCTTGGAGCCTCTTTCCTATGCGTTTCGTCCTGGAACTAGGACTTCATCTGGGGATTGAGTGTGTCTAACTGGCTGTAGCTTAAATAGCATATGCCGATCTCTTATAGGTTAATTAGACAACCAATTTTTAGATATATATCAGGTGGACACAATTAGTTCTAATATCTATATACAAATAGTGAAACCCACTGTTGTACAAATTATTAAATAAAATTACATACAATTTTTTAATACACATGATCATATAAAATTTATATTGAAAAACATGAAAATAAAATAAACTATAAAAATATAAACGATATATATATATTTTAAATAAACCTATAATATATGGAAGTGAAGTTCCAAAATAATTTCAAGAGATACTAATTGTCTAGAGAATGGCAATTACTTAATGACAGCTTGATGTAATATACATAAAACATGTTGTCTCCTTATAGGTATGAATGGTATAAAGTACCTTTTATTATATTAATCTATATGATTTGAGGAAATGTATTTCTTAATATGATAAATTTTGTTAATAGATATACATATTTAAAGTATATATATATTTAATAAATTGACATGTTTGCAGGTTAAAGTTAGCTGGTTACAGATTTATTTCATTGAATGATAATATTAATTACAGACATTTAGCATAGAAAAGCTCCTAAGTCTATGTCTGTATTTAAACCAAGTGGAACTAAAGGTTTCATTGTATGGATCCACTTGGTTTCAAGTTTGGAGATGGCATTAACGCTGTCCCCTCCCCTCCAGTTTTTGGCTAGTTTATCTATGCCAGTACATTCAATACCTGCTGGATTGCCATTGTGCTCCTCACAGAAGTGCCTAGATAAAGTATTTTGCAAAAAACCTTTTTGTATGTTGGTAATGTGTTCTGCAAAGCGTAACTTTAGTTTCCTGGTTGTTCGCCCTACAGTGGCGACACATCTTATTCTAACACTGCCCCCACGGCAGTATGCGTGCGGGCCGCGTGGTGACGCGGCATGTCCGCGCGTCACTGTGACGTCACTGTCACGTGGCGTGCCCGGCTTCCCCGGCTTCCCCGGATTCCCCGACATCCCCTGAAGTTGAAGTGAGGTAAGCGGGGGTACGGGGAAGCATAAGAGGCACAGCAGGAGCAGCCAGGGGGTCGGGAAGTGACAGAAAAATGCGTGCGAGTGGAGGGGAGTGACGGAGGAGATGCGGCTGGCGCGTGGTCTAGTTTCAGCGCCAGCCGGAGTAAAGCCCCGGTCAATTACGGGCAAATGTTAGAATAAGATGTGTCGCTACAGTATATATTGTTTTTTACATGGGCATTGAATTAAGTATACAATCACAATTGTACAACACTGGGTTTCACTATTTGTATATAGATATTAGAACTAATTGTGTCCACCTGATATATATATATAAAAAGTGGTTGTCTAATTAACCTATAAGAGATCAGCATATGCTATTTAAGCTACAGCCAGTTAGACACACTCATTCCCCAGATGAAGTCCTAGTTCCAGGACGAAACACGTAGGGAGGAGGCTCTAAGACAAACTTTCAGCTCCCCTATTGAGTATCTACATGTTAGCAGAACCCCTTGATTACTCCTGGACTGTATACTCGAATTTCGGCCGAAATCTCGGCTGAGTGACGTCAGCGGGCTAGTCTCGCGAGATCAGAGGCACACCAGGAAGTCAAGGAGAAGAGCTGCAGCCAGAGGAGAACCAGCACGGGGGGTTCCGGCGTTCCACGTGGAGGACAGAGACATCACAACTCCAGGCAGCAGGACGGAGAGGATTATAATATCCTATATGCTTGTTTACATCTGTTACTTTGTAATTAGCAATCTACTTTTGCACATATTCTTTTACTAAACGTACTTCACTATATTTTGTTTTTTCTTCATTTCATTTCAGAACAACCAGCAATCTAAATTTATACTCCCAGTCTTTTTATGCTCAATTTTTATTGTATAGTTAACAGTCAATTGCGCCGTTGTTTCCCCTTTCCCCCTATATATATGCTATTGTGTGTAGCTTAACTTCAGGTAGCAACTGTTACTATATATATATATTACATACATACATACATACATTCCAGTCAATCAGCTCCAGTGCTGGTGGGGGTTTGTGCTCTCCATTCCGCTCTTCCCATGTCGGGGCCTCTCTCTCCAGCCGGTGCGTGCCGGAGGCTGGGCTTGACTTCCAGGCACAACCAGACTCTGGTGCGCACCGGGAAGGAGAGAGGGGCCCGGTGTGGAAAGGGGCAGGCACCAGCTGGGGAGAGCGGAGGGCCTGGCAGTGGCAACCAGAGACTAGGCAGCTGCACACAAAAGTTTAGGCCTGACCTCAGGTGAAAGGTGCGAGGAGCTCGAGACACACACACACACCCTTCCGCTCTGTGCTGTTTCCTCCTCTCCTTGACCCCATCATCACGCTCCTGACACCTCCTCCTGATTGGCTGCATTACCTAGCTGCCTTACCCCCTTACCCCCCCAAAGCTGACCAGGTCACTATGTCCAGAGAGGTAATACAAATATGTCCAGTATTACCTCAATTTTTTTACTGTGCAAGGTGTCCAAATACAGGACAGTCCGGTTTAATACTGCACACCTGGCAACCCTGCACATACCTGTAAATTCTTAGGAATTACTTCCTCCTCTGTTTGGGCACAAGGCCAGGCCTTTTGAGTCTTGTTATAACAATGACAAGACGGGAGCCAAAAAGTTTGTGGCAATCTAGCCACATTATGTAGTAATTCTTTAAATAACAATCGTTCCTAGAACCAAATGCATTGATGACACTGACATGTTTAATGGGTTAAATCTGCATAATTTATACCTTTTTATTTACCACAATCTGACACTTATATGTATTTTGAAAGTACTTTTTAAACTTAGTTTGTAAACATGGTGAGCTGAGACTTGGATGGGGTTTTATTTCCCATTTCAATGTGTTCAGCTGGAGTTTGCACAGGCAAAGACCCCTCTCTCTCCCTTTACCCTTATCTATTATTAGCTCTCTGATAGGGAGTAGGACAGGGTAGGATCTTAGTAGAAGAAATACTGATTGACAAACACTGATTCGCCTATTTAGACTCCCCAAACAAAAGGAATGTGCTCTTCATTGCCAAAGAAACAAAAGCAGCAACCTGTTAACTCAAAGCATTTGTTTTTTAAAAAAATACATTCGGACTGTTAAATTTTGTTATAAAATATTGTTTTTTTGGACTAGCTAGGATTGCTCAGCAGAGCCCGCCACAAGTGTGCTTTGGAAGAATTAAATGTTTGGCGGGTGCACAAATCTTGGCAGGTGGAAATCTAAGTAACGTATTTACAGATAAAATGTGCTAAAACATTTTTTAAAGGTAATAAAAGTTACAATGACCGTTGACATTGTATCTCTATCCACAAGGGAGATCGTCAGTTCTTCAGAACAGGGCCCGACCCACTGCAGTGCGGAGAGGGGATTACTACTAGGAACAGTACCGCATACTGGGGAATAATGTAACGATCAATGAAAATCGGTTTCCTTAGAAAAATGCAATTACCCTCTAAATTAATGTTTCATTTATCTGCTTCCCGTGAAAAAATTATGTTTTTATCTTAAGCAGCTTTTCTGTGTTCTAAATCCTATCTGGTGAAGTCGCGCTCGTAATTATTTTACAAACAGAAGAGGGAATTGAAAATGTACCTGTACATTCTGAGACTTACAAACAGTCTTATCACAAAAGAGATTAGATTAAGGTTATAAAAAGCTTCCAAAGCGTTTGGCTCCCATAGACCATGTTATGTAGAAATACTTATGCATGTCTGATTACTTTACTTAAAGGCATTTATCACCTAGATTTAACCTGTTCCATGCCGTAGCCCTCTAAAGGACCGATACATGTCGTTTTTTATTTCCTTCTTTTTTTGTACACAGGATTGAATCAGGGGGTCTCCGGAGCTGAACCCCATTGCTTTCACCCCCGGGGACCCCCTGGTTCCAGAGATACTTACCTCTGAAAGGGGTGCCGGTACCTCAGCAAAGTTCAAAGCTCCCGCTTCACGTTGGCCATTAGGAAGCTGAACTTGATGACATCAGAGCTTCCTATTGGCTTGTAGAGCGCGGGAGCTTTGAAACTCCGCCATTACATGAACCCTGCTAGCCAAAACTGAGCGGCTTCCAGCACCCCCTACTGAAGTACTTCTTCGGCAAGCTACCCGCCTATCTGAACAAGCTCCTCACCCCTACCACATGCAGAACTTATCACCTGAGATCTAACTCGAAAAGACTGTTCATGGTCCCAAGGTTCAACAAAGTATGCGGACGTTCCTCCTTCTCTTACCGTGCACCCCAAAACTGGAACAACCTACCGGAGACTCTCACAGCCGCCACCAGTCTAAGTTATTTCAAAACTAAGGCTGTTTCAAATTTGAAAGTGGTCTGTAACTGTTACACACGCCTATACTTTATCTTTAACTTCATGCAACATCTTCATATTAAATGTATACCCCAGTCCTGGCTACATAACCATGTATTTGTAACCATGTATCTGTCATCTTAACTCAGTGCCCAGGGCATACTTGAAAACGAGAGGTAACTCTCAGTGTATTACTTCCTGGTAAAACATTTGATAAATAAATAATAAATAAGTAAGTATCTCCAGAAGTAGGGGATCCACAATGCTGAAATGAATGGTTCAGCTCTGGAGAACCCCTGCTTCAAACTTACAGTATGTTATAAATAAAAAAACAAATTGCCAACAGAATCGCATGCTTAAAGGATCATTTAAAGAGAGACACTGGTTTCAGGGGAGCTGGAAGCAGAAAGAGAGCACCGTCAAATAAACACGAAGAAGAATGATGTGAGAGATGTGGAGATAAGAGACATAATGAAATAAAATGTGTTGCTGAAAGAGCAGGATAATTGCTTTGCATTTAACACAAAGGTTGACTCCTAATGATAAGAACGACTGAGCCAGGAAGATGTGAGCAGAACGTTCTTGGAGAGCAGGAAAGAGAAGGAGAATCATTGCTCTTCTTTTGCCCTTTTTGCACTGCCCTGGGATTCGGGGGCTCAATCAGTGGCGCAGTCGTTGGCGGATGGCCCTTCAGGACTGGAGTTGGCCAGCCCTGAGTTAAGAAATGTATGGTAATGAGCTGCTAAAGTGTTTCTCTCTTTCCCTAGCGCCAAAAATAAAATAGTGGCGAAAAAAAACCATCCACACGACAAATACGCATCACATTTAAGGAAACTTTATTAAGCGGTTTCTTAAATGTGACGAGATTCTAATGGATGAACCCAAAAAGCTGTGATACAAAACTCCCATAAGCTGACCTAGATAAACAGAAACCAACAATAGAGAAACTGCAGCGCACCACGATCCAAAGAAGAAGCAGGTCTGGCAAAAATCTATCTTTATTTGAAAGTCATAAAAACAAGGGATGCAGCCCTTCTACGCGTTTCGTGCCTAGCACTGTATCAAGAAGTGCTTTCACACGGTACACAATACAGTTAAATAGCAATGGCTGCCAAATCTCGCGATACCTGTGACGTCACAACTCAACTCCAGCCAATGAAAAAATGCATCCACAGCGCATGCGCCCCACGGCAAGGTATAGGAGAGTGAACAGCCGTGTGTCAGTCCTCACGTCATCCCTGTGGGGACGCCCATTAGGGAGTACCCCGAGGAGAGAGAGTAACCCTGGCAGCGGCTATACAAACCCCCGTCCCGCCGGTATGCGCATGTGCAGGGGTATAGAATGATGTACATATATAGAAAAAATTACATAAACGGGCCAGTATGAGCCCTTAAACTGGAAAACTCTAGTGGTGCCATACTCCCACACAGAGACCATGAAAAAAAACAATCACGGGCTCTATGTTCAAAAGTCAACACAAACCATAGTTGAGTTGTAAAGAAAGTCTTTTTTCCATGAGAGACGTATGACAAAAACAGCAAGCTCAATAGGGCAGCCAGTGACAACATTGACAATATCAATACATAAACATTTATTAATTAAAATATAAAACACAACACAATTAAAAATGAAGTATGCAATATACTCGTGTAAAAACAAATAAGCATCCTTGTGATGACAATGAGGTCATGAAAATAGTTTAGATCATAAAGATATTCAATCCATTCTGTGGAGTACCTTAGAAAAATATTAACAAGTATTGTTTTATATAATATTGATTCATCACAGAGGATGACACAAGATTCTAGTTACTACATATCCTATTTTAAGGCAATTAAACTTCTAACAACACTATACTGTTTGACATAGAATAAGACAATGAACTGCACCATAAAGAATTTCAGTCATTGCACGTTTAGACAAAGTCTTATCCAATAAGTGATTGCATCATATAGTTACCTGTCCCATTTTAAAACAAGCGATCCTATGACAACATTATACAATGTGATACAAACCAAAATGATAAATTATGTCATAAAGAGTTTTTAATTATTATTGGTTCAAACAAAGTTCTATCCAAGGAGAGAATTCATCATATAATTACCTGTTTGTATTTACAGTTGAGATATTCTCCAAAAACATTCTTCTAATTACTTATTTATAGTTTATCCAGATCAGATCAAAATCTCTATCTCTTAAGATGTGGCCATGATCATTTCAAAAAGTGGTTAATGCTCCACTCAACATTGATCCCCTCGGGAAATCTAGTTCTTAGAGTGAATATCCAAAAGGACTCTCTGCAATTCAGGGTGTTCACAGTATCCCCCCCTCTCTCCTTCCTTTTAATTTTCTCAATACCTAAGAACGAGAAGTTTTTAATTCCCCCCTTGCTACATTCTGTAAAGTGCTTTGAAACGGGATGCTCTAGATCTTTTCTCCGAATTAATCTACAATGTTCCTGCATCCTAATTTTCAAAGCCCTTGTAGTCCTACCGACATATCTCTTCCCACAGCCACAGGTAATTACATAAACTACCAAGGTAGTATTACAGTTAATGAAGCTGTTGATATTATATTGCTTATGTGGACTGTGTGAAAAGACATGTCTCGAAGTTCTCATGAACTCGCACATGTTGCAATGGTTGCACCTAAAAGACCCTCTGGTCAAAAAAACGGTCCGGATCACCCACTGGGGTGGAAATTACACTTGGGGAAATAAATGCAGCCAGCGTTTTGGCTCGTCTATATACACACTTTGGGCCTTGTTTAGTATATTCACATAAAATGGGATCCATTTGTAATAATTCCCAATGCTTATTAATGATTTTTTGGACCTGACCACTTGATTTGTTATATTGAGATATGAATAGGGGGCACACTTTGTTATCAGTTCTCATACCATCAATATTATCCAGTTTCTTCCGAGGGGATCAATGTTGAGTGGAGCATTAACCACTTTTTGAAATGATCATGGCCACATCTTAAGAGATAGAGATTTTGATCTGATCTGGATAAACTATAAATAAGTAATTAGAAGAATGTTTTTGGAGAATATCTCAACTGTAAATACAAACAGGTAATTATATGATGAATTCTCTCCTTGGATAGAACTTTGTTTGAACCAATAATAATTAAAAACTCTTTATGACATAATTTATCATTTTGGTTTGTATCACATTGTATAATGTTGTCATAGGATCGCTTGTTTTAAAATGGGACAGGTAACTATATGATGCAATCACTTATTGGATAAGAATTTGTCTAAACCTGCAATGACTGAAATTCTTTATGGTGCAGTTCATTGTCTTATTCTATGTCAAACAGTATAGTGTTGTTAGAAGTTTAATTGCCTTAAAATAGGATATGTAGTAACTAGAATCTTGTGTCATCCTCTGTGATGAATCAATATTATATAAAACAATACTTGTTAATATTTTTCTAAGGTACTCCACAGAATGGATTGAATATCTTTATGATCTAAACTATTTTCATGACCTCATTGTCATCACAAGGATGCTTATTTGTTTTTACACGAGTATATTGCATACTTCATTTTTAATTGTGTTGTGTTTTATATTTTAATTAATAAATGTTTATGTATTGATATTGTCAATGTTGTCACTGTCTGCCCTATTGAGCTTGCTGTTTTTGTCATACGTCTCTCATGGAAAAAAGACTTTCTTTACAACTCAGCTATGGTTTGTGTTGACTTTTGAACATAGAGCCCGTGATTGTTTTTTTTCATGGGTCTCTGTGTGGGAATATGGCACCACTAGAGTTTTCCAGTTTAAGGGCTCATATTGGCCCGTTTATGTAATTTTTTCTATATATGTACATCATTCTATACCCCTGCACATGCGTGTACCGGCGGGACGGGGGTTTGTATAGCCGCTGCCAGGGTTACTCTCTCTCCTCGGGGTACTCCCTAATGGGCGTCCCCACAGGGATGACGTGAGGACTGACACACGGCTGTTCACTCCCCTATACCTTGCCGTGGGGCGCATGCGCTGTGGATGCATTTTTTCATTGGCCGGAGTTGAGTTGTGACGTCACAGGTATCGCGAGATTTGGCAGCCATTGCTATTTAACTGTATTGTGTACCGTGTGAAAGCACTTCTTGATACAGTGCTAGGCACGAAACGCGTAGAAGGGCTGCATCCCTTGTTTTTATGACTTTCAAATAAAGATAGATTTTTGCCAGACCTGCTTCTTCTTTGGATCGTGGTGCGCTGCAGTTTCTCTATTGTTGGACCCTATATCTCATCAGCAGCACGCGGTGGAGGGGAGACTTTGGATGCTAAGTGAATACTGTGAGTACCTGACTTAGGGCCAACCCAATGAGGTAGGGGAGGCTGTTCTTGGACAACCTACCCCAGCCTTCAGGGTATTTTAGTGCCCCATCTGCTTTTAGGCTCAGTATACTGTATACACTAATTGAATGCATTAAAACCCAGAGTGTGCTCCTCTCCCTTATAAACATACAAGACACTTTGAGCACCTTACTCTACCAAAACTAGATAAACAGAAAGGCTGCGGAGGATTGGCGGACAACTGGAACGTGTAGAAAAAGCTCTCTCAGCTCACCGGGCAAAAATAAAACATATTTATTAAACTGCATGACTAAAAACAAAATAATACTGGGGACAAAACAAAGTCTGAATCAGGGGGTCTCTGGAGTTAAACCGCGTTAATGTCAGCTCCAGGAACCACCTGCTTCCCAAGATACTAACCTCAGAATGGTAGCAGCTCCAGCTGGACCCGCGTGACATTTAAACTGAGTGGAGTTACCGGCACCCCCAACGGAGGTAAGTATCTCCGAGGGCTGACACTACTGTCTCTGTATGTCCTTCCTACTTACCAATTAGATTGTAAGCTCTTCGGGGCAGGGACTCCTTTTCCTAAATGTTACCTATATGTCTGAAGCGCTTCTTCCCATTATGTGTTATTTGTATTATTGGTTATTTATATGATGATGTCCCGTGTATTACTGCTGTGACGCTCAATGTACATTAATGTGCTATATAAATAAAGATATACATGCATACAAAGCACATGTGAAGCTGGGAAGTGCTTAAATGTATCAACAAACGCCGATGTAATACTGGAGCAAAACAAAATGGATTAAAGAACAATAATCCTATTACTCAGCGTTTTTTTCTTTGATACATCGTGTGCCATTAATCGGTCCCATGTTTGCTTTAATACAAACACCCGTGAGTCTCATTCACAGGAAAGTTACATTCCCACTGTCATCCCTGCTCATGTCTCGTACAAACGCACGGCGATTATGAGTTTACAATAAAAACGTACAATGTTCGTCTAAATATGTATTTGCATTTTCATCTTTTGCAGGTAGTGATACCATTGCTTGGACCAGCATAAAAATAATAGTTACAGATGTTGGCGCACATGCGCTTTTGAAACGCCCAGAATCGTTCCCATACAATACAGTCTATCCCAACACCAACCCCAAACTGAACCGCTGCCGCCAACGTTCTGCTCCCGTGAGCCCCACGAAGCAGCAGCAGCATTATATCAGTTAAACAAATGAAAGGGAGTCATTTTCCAAAGCATCAATGCTGCAAAACTGAAGATTCATTAAAGAGGAAGCTGGAATAGCTCTGAAAGGGATATATGTGTGGGATACATCCAGGTTTTACCCCCTTTCTACCCTAGCATTGCAACTGGAAGACATTGATAAATACAGGAGCTCCCATTCATTTTAATAAGCAAAGGTCACTTAAAAAATCCGGGGGCTACTTACTAAAATCTCCCGGCTGCAAAACTGAGGCAAAGTCTGCAAAAGGATTGCACCAGATTTAACAAATTACAAACTCCCCATTGCTTTCCCTGGGATTACTCTTGTTTGATGAATATGGCTGTTTCTGGCACTGGTTTTGCAGCCGGGAGACATTAATAACGGGTCTCCCTGATGTTATTTGTTCCTCTAATCACTGTGGTGATGAAACATTCCGGGGGTTGGGAAAGTTAGATTTCAATATACAAGGTGTGTGTACAGGGCCGCAGACAGCTTTCCTGGGGCTCAGGAGAACAGTTTCCACTGCCCCCGCCCCCAACCCACCCACCCGGCCCTGCAGCTAGCCAGCCCCCTGCCCCCACCCTCAATATCGTCAGCCTTCGCCTGACTCCCCGTCTATATCTCACACCCCATCTTCCCCCTCATCCCCACCTCTCTCTCCCATACACATAATACTCCCCCTGGACATCAACCCCCCATCACCCCCCCTACATATCACACTCCCCCCCTACACATCACACACATAATACTCTCCTGCACATCACATCTCCCCACCTGCACATCCCATCCCCCACATCCCGTGCACATGACATCCCCCTTGCACCTCACATCCCCCCTCTGCACATCACATACACACATATCACCCCCTGCACATCACACACATCATCAACGTCCTGCACCTCATCGCCCTGCACCTCAAATCACAGGAAATTTGCATTCATTTTGGGATATGCCTGAAGACCCTTACCTGCTCCCTTCATCCCCAGGATGGAACCCAGTTTAGCTTGTCAGGGACACTGTTTATAAAGGGTACGGTCGCATGCTCAATGCAACACAAGAGGCTATTTGCATATGATAAAAACAATAAACCACAAGAAGAGAAACCACCCTTACAGATTACAGGAAGAAAATAGCCCAGCCCTCTCCAAGCAGACTGGCATGAAACCAAGGTCCAACACCATTACCAGCCATAGAGCTAGGACCCCATTATGAAGGCCTTTATGGTGGGCCCTATCTATAGGTCTGTTAATGTAATTTTAGCAATGGTGAGTATTGCACGTACATCAAGATTAAAAATACACAGCATGGCATGTTAGGGACATGTTACCACTCGGCGAAACAGCAACACAGGAACACGTTATGCAGGCTTGGGTTTCTCTCCTCTCGTAGCAGGGACCCAGGATCGAAAAGCTCCGCTCCAAATTGAAGTTCCTCACTTCGCGGTGGGGACGCCACTGCCGTTGTTGTAGAGGAGGCTAGTATCCTTGCCGGTTCCGGGTTGCTCCACGTGTATGCGTGACGTCATCAATTGGCGTCTATCCACAGTTCGCGGCGTGCCGAGCTGGGTTGTAAGGCAAACCAGCGAGTGTCCCGAACACAGTTAAATACTGCTCAGAGAATAAACGCCTCAATGGGTATAGCATATGGAACGCGCCCTCTCCTACGCGTTTCGTATAGATAATACTTCTTCAGGGAATGTTGGAGGTAGTTGCGGGGGCGCTTCTCTGATGTTGGAGGTAGTTCACAGCTCTCCTGTGATTTCGTGGAGCAACCCGGAACCGGCAAGGATACTAGCCTCCTCTACAACAACGTCAGTGGCGTCCCCACCGTGAAGTGAGGAACTTCAATTTGGAGTGGAGCTTTTCGATCCTGGGTCCCTGCTACTAGAGGAGAGAAACCCAAGCCTGCATAACGTGTTCCTGTGTTGCTGTTTCGCCGAGTGGTAACATGTCCCTAACATGTCAGGCTGTGTATTTTTAATCTTGATGTACGTGCAATACTCACCATTGTTATAAAATATTTACTTTTTAATATACTACACTATGAGGTTTTTTTGCGCTGTTTTTCTTTTTGTTTTGTACTAGTTCTGGAGTGCTGAGCCATCCCACAAGAACAGCGGCATAAACCTCATCCTAATCAGGTTGTTTTATTTCCCATAAGGGTCACTAAATCACTAATCACTTTTAATACAATTTATGAGCGCAGATCACTCTTTGTATCACATTGTAATTTTAATGTGATTCTATTGATATCGTCTTCCCACCCCACTGAGTTACAGAATATGTTCACGTGTTATCAATAAATTATGATAATAACAATGAATCATGTGCACATCCGATTAGAAACACATACAGGTGACAGGGAATATATATATAAATATATACTGTACACACATTATTGGCAGAACAGGACATAATCTGGGGTGCAGCTACAAAATTGGCAGGTCATCAGGTAATATAGAAAAGTATGTACTGGTGTACACACACCTGTGTGTGTTTGTAGGTGTGCTTGGTGGGGGTTAATCCTTGTCTAAAGTTCTTGAAATATTGTGCATATTGAATGTTATTATTAACGCATCAATGTCAACCCTAGATTTTCCAGCCGCAGAGTAAACCCCATATCCCGGATAATGTAACATATACAGTAGAGTAGCAACAATTGTATTATAAATGATAAAATAAGAAATGTGCAATTAGGACCACTGATAGATGTGCTCCTGGAGATGCAGAGATGCAGCAAACACAGCATTGGCTTTTGGTGACACCCTTAAATGTGGATACTATTGCGTCCACACTTAAGCAAGTGTTACAAATTAGATGGATACAATCTGTATCTACACAGTATCCTCAGAGTGGCAGTGTGGCAGTGTGGCAGTGGCAGTGTGTCAGTGTGGCAGAGTGGCAGTGTGGCAGTGGCAGTGGCAGTGGTAGTGTGTCAGTGGCAGTGTGTCAGAGTGGCAGTGTGTCAGTGGCAGTGTGTCAGTGGCAGAGTGGCAGTGTGGCTGTGTCAGTGTCAGTGTGGCTGTGGCAGTGGCAGTGGCAGTGTGTCAGAGTGTCAGAGTGGCAGAGTGGCAGAGTGGCAGAGTGGCAGAGTGGCAGTGGCAGAGTGTCGGTGGAAGAGTGTCAGCGGCAGAGTGGCAGTGGCAGTGTGGCAATGTGTCAGTGTCAGTGGGGTGATGTGAGGTGAGGTGCAGGGGGAGAGTGAGGTGAGGTGCAGGGGGGGAGGTGGGGTGCAGGGGAGTGAGGTGAGGTGCAGGGGGGGTGAGGTGCAGGGGA
Source organism: Ascaphus truei (assembly GCF_040206685.1). Lineage (NCBI taxonomy): Eukaryota > Metazoa > Chordata > Amphibia > Anura > Ascaphidae > Ascaphus > Ascaphus truei. Next base: position 121,647,681 of record NC_134488.1, on the reverse strand, counting down.
GTGAGTGAGGTGAGGTGCAGGGGGGGAGGTGAGGTGCAGGGGGGAGGTGTAGTGGGTTGATGTGAGGTGCAGGGTGGTGATGTGAGATGCAGGGGAGTGATGTGATGTGAGATGCAGGAGGAGAGTGATGTGAGGTGAGGTGCAGGGGGGGAGGTGAGGTGCAGGGGGGAGGTGTAGTGGGGTGATGTGAGGTGCAGGAAGGTTATGTGAGGTGCAGGGGAGTGATGTGATGTGAGATGCAGGGGGGAGATTGATGTGAGGGGAGGTGCAGGGGGGGAGGTGCAGAGGGGGGAGGTCCAGGGGGGTGGGATGTGTGTGGTCTGCAGGGGGGTATTGTGTGTTATGTGGAGGGGGAGTATTGTGTATGGGTGAGGGGGAGAGATGGGGGTGTGATATAGAGGGTGAGTCTCGCAAAGGTTGATGATGAGGGGTGCAGGGGGAGATATATGAAGTTGATGAGTGCTGGGGGAGATATGAGGATGATGAGGGGTGCTGGGAGATATTGATGAGGGGTGCTGGAGGAGATATGAGGAAGATGATGATGATGATGAGAGTTGCTGGGGGAGATATGATGATGATGATGATGATGATGGATGATGGAGGATGATGATTTTACCCGTGCGGCCCAAATCTGTTTTTCTTGGAGCAGTTCGGCCCTTCTCGCTTTACAAGTTGAAACGTCTTGAGTGTTTCTTTGAGTTTTGTAAGGATGTTAACCAGATGCTGCCCCGGATGCCAGGATACCAATCCTCTTCAATACAGAAATCCTCAAAGCTAAAAAAATGGGGGGTGCAAATTTGCGCCCCCCATTTATTTTCTTTTTGAAGATCATATCAGGTACTCTGATTTTACAATATGAGTTTTAGGATTAATGGCATGTCATTAGGGAGATGGCATAAGCGGGGACATTGGCCATCTAGCGCTGGAAGACATCTTACTGCCTTAAATTGGCATTGAACATGACTTGAATAGGCTGTCATACATTTACTAAACTGTGCTCTTCCTCTACACACATTCGGATGCCACAATAGCCTATTCAAGTCAATAGGTTATAAGGTCCCGGCACCATGCAGTGACCTGCGCAACAGCACTGCTTAGTAAACATGGCGCGTTGTATCTGAACACCTTTTTTATGTGTTGAAACCTAGTTTTCGGTGTCAGCCTCGGTTGCAGCTAATGTATGAAATTGAGTGAAAGATGTAGGTTTAGCAAGAAACGAGAAACATGTTCCTTTTTATCTCAAAGGCGCTTTAGCACAGAAAGTGCTAACTATTCTTAAAGTGACAAAAAGGTGAATATAATACAATAATGTGACAAATATAATATAATATGTGTATACAATATAATTGTGATATATAAAAGTTATCACTCCCTGCGCAAAACCCTCTGGTGGAGCCCGTCTTCACTGGTCCCAGACGTAGAACAAATTCTGCGCAGTCCACGGGGAGCATATAAGAGAAAAAAACAGCACAAACAGATCTAAGTGCAGATGATAGCGCTATAAATGGTGTAGCCGTTTAGATCTTGGCTCTTACTGTATGTGCAGCCTACTCACAAGATGTCAGTAGTAATAAAGTGATTCCAAAACTGTGGCAATGTTGTGTCTTGGTAAACTCTACGCGTTTCGCCAAAACGAGGATCACAGCTTTGTCACACTCCTTACGAAGCCGTCACCCTCGTTTTGGCGAAACGCGTAGAGTCAGTACTCAGCCTAACACAGAGCACCGGGCAGATGTGCTCCTGACTGCCTGCTGATCATCAAAGGAGAGCCAAGAATTAAACAGCTACACCCTTTACAGCACTATCATCTGCACTTAGATCTGTTTGTGTTGTTTTTTTCTCTTATATGCTCGTCCTGGACTGCGCAATAACCTTTTTTACAAAGTGACTGTATGGCTCTTTTGATCTCCTCTACGGCTCTACGACTGGCCCCAGATGTTGTCATTGCTTTTCTCGTCCTATAAAAATGTTGCTTAGGTTTTTTTTGTTCTTTGCAAATATGTGGGGTTTCAGAGCTTATTGTGTCCAGGCAAAAGTGGTGCAATTCGAGGGCACAAATCTGCCCAATACAGTATGCATCACAGAAGAAAATCCAAATAAAATCAATAGGATTTTTTCTTTACAACATCTGTGCAGAATTGCTCCACATGTGTGTCTCCCTACATAGCCCCCATAGTATGCAAACAAGGAATGAGAATAAGTAGCCTTAGCTGGTGTTACAATGAGAAAAAGAGATAGAGGCCTATTCTAGTAACCTCGATAACGAACTTATCATGGCTTTTGAGCTGTTCTCGCAAGGTAGATATTCAGAAAGCCTCGATAAGTTGGTTAAATCGTGCGGCGAAAGTATTTTTCCGTGATTTCTGGCTCCTGGCCAAACACGCCGTGCGGTAACCGGCGAGAAACCCCAAATCGCAATTTTTATAAAATCATGCAATTCTAGTAGTCTCGATTATTTTATCGGGGCTTTGGAATTGAGATTTGATCAAAGATTCTTCTCGCTAGCAAAATCTGCAAGTAGTGAGAAGGGACTTAGAAAAAAAAATGCATTTTTCCTGCATCGGATTGATGCCGGGGGTCTCCGGAGCTGATACAGATTAATACCAGCAACGGCGACACCCGGCATCAATCCGATTAATGAAAAATGCATTTACAGACAGCTTCATAACGATAGCGGCTAACCACTAAGGCAATGAAGGGGTTAACTACCAGTCCCGGATTATTGTGTGTAGTGGGGTGGGTGAAGTTGGTATTTGGCCCATGGTGGGTGTTTAGGCCTCGCGGAGGGGGGGGGGGGGTGTTGTGGGAGGAGCTTACCCCTTCATTACCTTAGCGGTTAATACAGTTTTTGGGTCACGTATAGGGGCTCAGTGTATGATGCAGACAAGCTTTGTGTGTGATAAATATCCTCAGTATAACAGGCGTACAGTTAGGGCGCTGTAACATATGAAATGTTCGAATTGTCCACGTATGGTGGTCAGTAGCAAGGGATGTCGTAATACCTGAAGTGCAAGCAATGTTCATTTATGGGGAGGAGTCGTAGGGGACAGAGCGGATTCTTTATTTATTCAGGTCATTTCCTCATACTGTTGGCAGGGATTTCCCCGATACAAAGAGATTATACTTCACTAATCTGGGATGAACTTTGTTGAATTGTTGTTTTTTTAAGTAGTGTGAAAGAAATCCTTCCACAAAATCTTTGTAATATAGAAAATAGCTGAAGCGCTCAAATGCAGGTATATCTCAAAATGATAACAAGCCAGACCACTGTACCAGGGTACTAACAATTGATATAGTACCTATTGTGTCATATAATGGGTACTATCCTCCTGAAGACAGGTGGTGTGTGGTGCAACCCACTCCCCATCAGTCTCATTGGCAGGTTCCCCTGAAAAATATACAAGTACTCACATCCTGGTAGGGAAGGCAGGCAGGCTGTGCAGCTACTCAATGCAATACAGGGAAAAGGGAGACCAAAAAGCGCACCAGCACAAACGGAGCAGGAAAATTCCAGGACAAAAAAATGATTAAAAGGGCACTTTAATGTGGCAAAAGACCCATCCAATGCATTTCGAACGTCGCAGCGTTCTTTTTTGCGACGTTCGAAATGCATTGGATGGGTCTTTTGCCACATTAAAGTGCCCTTTTAATCATTTTTTTGTCCTGGATTCTTCCTGCTCCGTTTGAATTGGTGCGCTTTTTGGTCTTCCTTTTCCCTGTATCACAAAATCTTTGTAACCTGTTCTGCAGAAAATTACTGCAGCGAGGCACTACAGACAGAGCACCCTATTTGACGCGCCGAAGTCAAATAAATTGTATCATTTAATTCATTTAAAACATAACATTTAATCTAATTTCATTAAAAGAAATTGGCACTTAAGGTAAAGCAATTGGAAATAAAACAAATAAAAAATACTAGTTCCAGGTGTGTTAACCAATAGACCTGTCTGGTCATTAATTCAAAGTGAGGGATAACCCAAAAATATACATATACATGCACCTGAAGTTAATATGGGTGTATCCTATGTCTAAATTAGACACTATTAATTGGTAGTTACCTTTGATACTGTATGCATAAGATTAATGGTACAGGTTACAGTATGTATAGTATGCATCAACCCTTTAGATCAGGCCTGCCCAACTCGTAAAGTGAGAAGGGCCGAACTGCTCCAAGGAAAAAAAATGTGGGCCGCACGGGTTAAATCATCATCATCATCATCATCATCATCATCATCATCATCATCATCATCGTCATCATCATCTCTCCTCCAGCACCTCTCATCATCATCATCATCCTCATATCTCCCCCAGAACCCCTCACTATCAACCTTTATGATACTCCCCATCTATCTCTCATACCCCCATCTCTCCCCCTCACCCACACAATAACCCCCTCCACATCAAACACACAATACCCCCCTCTACATCAAACACACAATACCCTCCTCCACATCCCTCCAGCCCATTCTATGTCAGCATCCCCCCCATGTCTCTCTTCCCTGACACTCTTTCCCCCTCCCCTCAATATGACACTCTTTCCCCCTCCCCTCAATATGACACTTTTTCTCCCTCCCCTCAATATTACACTCTTTCCCCCGCCCCTCACACGTCAGCAGCCCACCCCCCGCCCCTCACACGTCAGCAGCCCACCCTCCCACCCCTCACACGTCAGCAGCCCACCCTCCCACCCCTCACACATCAGCAGCCCACCCCCCCCACCCCTCACACGTCAGCAGCCCACCCCCCCACCCCTCACATGTCAGCAGCCCACCCCCCCCGCCCCTCACACGTCAGCAGCCCACCCCCCCCCCGCCCCTCACACGTCAGCAATGTACTTAAAGTGAAGCACTACCTTTTTCCCACTTATCGATCCATGTACTATACTGCAATCGTCATATATGTGCATAACTGATGTAAATAACACATGTGTAACAGGCTCTATAGTCTCCCCGCTTGTGCACAGCTTCGGTACAGGTAGGGAGCCGGTATTGCTGTTCAGGACGTGCTGACAGTCGCAAGTGCGAGCTGCCATTTGCCTATTGGGCGCTATGTCCTTACTCGCGAGTGTACTTAAAGTGAGTGTCCTTAAACCGGGGTATGCCTGTATATGGTTTTCAGCGGTGCAAAGAAAGAGGCCCCCAGGAATCACACTGACATTAAACAGCACATTTTGGAAGATGCGTTTGGCCTGGCAGGTGGCGCCTGCCCTTGGCAGGGAAACGGGCTACAAACACCCCGCTGGCTCCTGTCCCTCTTGTACACAGCAGGTGCTTTGCCTTTTTCAATGTGAGCATTGTATTCAAATGAAAATCTCCGGCACAAATCGGCCGTCTCCATTAGAGTGCTGGCTGGCAGGGGATAATCACCGAAACCTTCCCCAAAGCTGCTGCCGCCACAGACAGACCTCCAGCCCCACCAGCGCCTCCTCCATAATAACATGCAATGGTACTGTACATTAACAGAGCAAGGCAAAAAACAGACATTAATTAGCTTTGAAGGCCGCCCTCGTTATCCTTGAAACCGGAATGACCAACAACCCAGCTGGATTTAAAACGCTAAACATCCCTTCAGTTACACTCACAAACCACGCACCCCTATAGCAGCCTACCAACCCTCCCGACCGAACTGACTTCCATCCCATGTGCTGCGGGGACCGTGCCGAAGCCCCCAATAGTAACCGTGAAACACTGCCATTCTGCCCAGCGGTATACTGTATTGGGGATACCTAATTACAAAAATGTATAATGTGTTTACATATCAAATTGAGACTGTCCATCGTTTTCTGTAATCCCAATACACCGACATCCTGCTCTCTACACCACACGTTCGCTCTAACTCCAGACACGGCTACATTTCCTTGTTTGCATTGCCGCGTTACACTAACCACTTGCCCAGACACCTCACACCCTCTCCTTAATTGCCAACCAATTTAAATGTCCCTTTTAGCATTTCCATGTTCCTTTGTGTCCCACACTAATTAACATCTATATAGCCAGACTGCTAGGACGTAATCCTTCTATAAACATAACCTGCGACTTCAGCTTCATTTGCAAACATGTGCCGGAAAAGGAACCTGTGTGATTCTGAAAGCTTGGACTCTTGAAGGACTTGTTATATGAATGTATCTTTATGTATATAGCACCATCCAGTTACATAGCGCTCTACAGCAGTAATACGGGACATAATATTATAACACACAATGGGAATAAGCGCTTTATACATAAAACCAATAAGAAACGAAGAGCTTACAATCTAAGTGGTAAGTGGGGACGACTTACAGACAGGAGGGTAAATGTATCACTTCTACCTTAATTTTGTTTGTATATATCTCTTAAATGAAGCATCCCAATAGCTTGGACTCATGGCTTCTGCCCCACACCCACTGTCGCTCCTACTAACCATTGTGACCAAGCACTGCCATCTACAGCACTTATTCCCTCAACTGCTGTCTCTGTAACTCTCCCATCATACCACTTAGAGTGTAAGCTCTCTGGGGCAGGGATTTCCTTTCCTATTGTCTGACTGTGCTGCGCTAATTGGATTATAATTATAATTCCCTGTACTGTCTTGTTTCTTTGTAAAGCATAGAGTACACTGTGGGGGCTATATAAATACAGGCATACATAAAGCTGACACATCTGTTCGTGACAAACAGGAGTTACTGAATCGATGCTTTCAGTGCAGATTTCTGCTATGCACATTTATTTACTACTTATCAGCATCCTCAGCTGCTGCCTGGACCACGGGATTTATTAAAGTCAAATTGATAAATATGCTTCGAAACAAATGCCATGCACCTGAATGTATATAAACTGTATATATATATATATAAATATTTACTGCAGCTCCGTAATATCAAACTATGACTCTTCTGCCGATATATTAACGTGGTGTGCACCATCTGGAACATATCGCTAAACTCATCCTTCCATTGTGTTTGTCCCAACCAGTGATATGCCTCTTTTGAGGGAATTGAAAAGGTCCCTTTATGATACAGAGGTGAACGACTGAACCGGCCCATGCTCAGGCCTGTATGTAACACCGTGCATGTAAATACACCTACCGATGCTCCATATGCGTACTAGCTCACTAATCTTATCCTCATTGTGATACCCCGCCCGACCGTACTTGGTCCGAAGGTACTCTTGAACTGCCTCCCTAAGCCAACTGTCTCCGCCACGTAGGGATATTCATACCCGTGTGACTGCCGGTATCTAGCGACTATGGCCCGGTCAGCTCGACTTAGCTTGGTAAGTGTGCGGTGCCCTGCCCTGCTTGGCAGTACCCAAAATACAGGCTCCTCTGGAGCTACCTTGTCATACAATATACTGGGGCCTTGTGGTACAATACGTTTCTGTTCTATCTCCCTAAACCGGTGATCTAACTCATCCTCCATCTCCTGCGGAGTGAAAGAACCAGCTGCCCACCAGTGATCTACTACATCGTTCTTAATTAACAAGAACCGCGTACGATCCATCCCCTCGTGGTATCCGGTGAACAAAGGTGCCCACCATTTGTCGCGGTGTTTGTACTCAGCGGCCTGACTAGTGCGTTCTCCATCAGACTCTACGTGTGATGATACACCGGACGTACCCGCATCAGTAGATCGCGAGCAAACTCTCCTTCCCTTGGCATTATAGTACCTAGTGGGGTTTATTTTGTGCACTACTGTACTGGTAAACCCAGTCTCTACTGGAGTGTGAGACCCACGGTCCCTCCCTCTAGCTGCAGGAGAAAATGGCACAGGGTTAGTGTGACCGGGTGAAGTCAACCCCTATCAGTTATGCCTGGGAAACATATGTCTGAGTGCTTCATCCAGCACTCAGAAGGTTAACTCAGGAGGAAGTTAGGTAATCAGGAGGTAAGCTGACACCTGATAACCAGCAAGGTAGAAAAGGATCTGTTACTGGCAGTAGCTGGCTGCCTTAGACCAGAGCACACTGCTATGTGAGCTGCTAGCCAGACGGATTCACCAAAGTAACTCCTTCAACCAAAGTAAGAATTGTTCATTTGTTTTCCTGACTGCTTAAAATACACTTACGGTTTGGTAATGGTTTAGCCAGCCAGCCTGCTAGATAGGCCTGGTGTGTTAGTCAGTTCTCCCAATGTGGAGCAGGTTTTGTTTTGGTTTAAAGGGACAGTGTACCCACATGTTATGTTATGTTGTGGAGAAATAAAGCCACTGAACGTTTTCATTATCCTGAAACTACACATGTGGACTGTTCCCTGACCTCGGCTGCAGGCCGTCCTGCCACAGGTGGTGTCAGAAGAGGGATATTGGACGGCCCCTGTATCTGAAGGGCCACACAAAAAAAAATGGAGAAAATTTTTTCTCAGTTCCTTGAGCAACAGCTCCAGCTAGCAGAGAAGCAAGCAGAGTGACAAGTCCAGCAAGATGAGCAACAGGCCCGGCGGGAGGAAAAGCTACTCCAAATGCTAGTTGAAGGCCCAGCCCCAGGCAGACCAGAGATTCCAAATAACCCACCGGTGATGCTGCATAAAATGAAGCCAACCGACGACCCAGAGGCATTTCTCCTCACTTTTGAAAGGGTAGCCACGGCCCATGGCTGGACAGTTGATCGCTGTGCAACGACTCTGGCTCCACTCCTCATTGGAGAAGCTCAAGCAGCCTACCAGGCTCTTCCAGCAGACAAGGCCATGGACTATCAGCAACTAAAGGCTGCTATTCTGGATCGCCTAAGCCTTACTCCAGAGACCTACCGTCAGCGGTTCCGGACAGTCAAATATACAAACAGAGACAGACCCCGGGTCGTAGCCCACCGCTTAGTAGACTTATGTACCAGGTGGATACAACCGGAAAAGCATACCAAGGCAGAAATCCTTGAACAGTTTGTGCTCGAGCAGTTCATACAGATACTGCCCCCCTCCTCCCGCTCCTGGGTAAAAAGACGCTGCATTTTCCCTGGATTCAGCAGTCCGCTTGGTGGAAAATTTCCTTGGTGACGACACCCAACAGTATAGCTGGGAACGGTCCGTGCAAACATCAGTTGCTTCCGGTGATAACAGAGGCAGGAGAGCAGACAATCGAGGGGTCTACAACCCGCCAGCTCGGGAGATCCAGTCAACCCGATCGGAAGACACTTTCCCATCTCGGAGGGTTCCTGGTACAAACTCCCGCAGAGACGCCTGTCCCGGGTCTGAGGCCATTGGATCACTCAAGGGAGGCCGCCACCCACAGTATTCCCCGAGAACCTGGACTTCCGTCACCCATCCTGTGGAGAGGATACCACCACCAACCAGAAGGGAGGATCCCATCCAACAGCGGAGAGGTCCAAACACCGAACCCCGTCAAGAGCTTCCGCTGACGACCGAGTTTGCGGACTCAGGAGATGATGAGATGGACGGTTCACATGGCAGAACCACTGCCACAGCTTCTCTCCGAGGGGACCACAATCCGTGGTTAGTCCCAGCATCTCTGGAGGGGACAAAAGTAAAAGCCATGCTGGACTCAGGATCTGGAAAAACCCTGGTCCTATAGGGCCTAATTCCAAGCAACAGACTATCCTATGACTCTCCTTGGAATATCGAGTGTATCCATGGGGATACAATGAGATACCCGACGGCGAACATTCTACTGCGTATCAAGGATCAAGAGGCTAGCCTACTAGTGGGAGTTGCTCCCTGGCTACCTGCTCCTGTTCTACTTGGCCGAGACTGGCCCTACTTCGAAACATTGTTGGCCCCTATTCGTACGGAGCCTACTTCTCTGGTACCGGAGAAGCCCGGAGACTTGTTTCCTTTTTCCCCAGAGATTTTCCCCCATAGACACCACGTCCCAAAGACACGTAAACAGAGACGTGCAGAAAAAGAGGACTGGTTAAGAAAGGCTGGGACTCTTGGTAACATTAGTCAGCCCAAAGGACTGCAGGTCATGGCCGGAGATGACCAGGGGGGGGGAACAGATAGATACGGGAATTTTGCCAGACCTGGATCTTCCTGACTTCCGTCAGAGGCAGAGGGAAGACCCAGCTCTGGCTAGGCAATATGAGAAGGTGGTACAGGTGAACAACAAGATAATGGATGAACAAGGTGTAAGAGTGTTTCCACATTTTGAACTGTTGAATGACATCCTATATCGTGTGAATAAGGTTACACAAACAAGGGAGGTCATTCGACAGATGCTAGTCCCTAATGCGTTGATTAAAACAGTGTTCATCCTAGCCCATACTCTCCCATGGGGTGGTCATTTGGGCAGAGATAAGACCACGGACCGCATCTCGTCCCGGTTTTACTGGCTAGGCATACATGGTGACATCATGAAACTATGTGAGACATGTCCTGAATGCCATACATGGTGACATGGTGACATGGTGAAATAAAGCCACTGAACGTAAACCTCCTGAAACCCTGGAAAACGATGAGATCGCTGTTCATCCATCCTCGGGAAGGAGAAACGGATTTGGGTCCACAGCTTCCAAAGGGTAGTACGTACAATGACCCTCAGGTTCCCATGGGAGGGCAGTTAACAACGGAACAAAGGTCAGACCTACTAGAATTATGTGACCAGTTCCCACATGTTTTTTCTGAGCTGCCAGGGCAGACTGATTTAGTGTCCCATAGGATTGAGACAGAACCTGGCGTAAAAGTATGGTCCCGTCCCTATAGATTGCCAGAGGGCCGAAAAGACCTGGTAGAGAGGGAGATAATAGACATGTTGGAATTGGGCGTGATCGAGGAGTCTCACAGCGAATGGTGTAGCCCTATAGTGTTGGTCCCTAAACCAGATGTGAAGGTGAGGTTTTGCGTGGATCTACGAAAGGTAAATGCTGTATCCAGATTCGATGCATACCCAATGCCTAGGGTGGATGAATTGCTTGACTCTCTTGGCAGTGCTGTCCCAGCAATTTGATGGTGTTGAACACCCCATACTGTTCATCAGCCGGAAGCTGTTCCCAAGGGAAGTGAGGTATTCTGTCATTAAGAAGGAGTGCCTCGCTGTAAAATGGGCAATTGAGGCCTTGAGACATTATGTCGCCGGAGTACACTTCACCCTGATCACTGACCATGTGCCCTTGAAATGGTTAAACTCCATGAAGGACACAAACTCAAGGTTGACCAGGTGGTATATGGCCCTCCAACCCTTCCCTTTTGATATACAGCATAGACCTGGAAAGGACCATGGAAATGCTGATTTTTTTGTCAAGAGAAGGAGTGGAGGGTCGGGCTTCAGCCGTGTGGGACCCTAGCCACACACAAACAGGGGAGGTATGTGACAGGTCAACCCCTATCAGTTATGCCTGGGAAACATATGTCTGAGTGCTTCATCCAGCACTCAGAAGGTTAACTCAGGAGGAAGCTAGGTAATCAGGAGGTAAGCTGACACCTGATAACCAGCAAGGTAGAAAAGGATCTTGTTACTGGCAGTAGGTGGCTGCCTTAGACCAGAGCACACTGCTATGTGAGCTGCTAGCCAGACGGATTCACCAAAGTAACTACTTCAACCAAAGTAAGAATTGTTCATTTGTTTTTCCTGACTGCTTAAAATACACTTACGGTTTGGTAATGGTTTAGCCAGCCAGCCTGCTAGATAGGCCTGGTGTGTTAGTCAGTTCTCCCAATGTGGAGCAGGTTTTGTTTTGGTTTAAAGGGACAGTGTACCCACATGTTATGTTATGTTGTGGAGAAATAAAGCCACTGAACGTTTTCATTATCCTGAAACTACACGTGTGGACAGTTCCCTGACCTTGGCTACAGGCCGTCCTGCCACAGTTACTGTAGGTACAGGTATAACACTTGAATACGGTATCTCCCCCTCAGACCCTTCTTCACTCAACTCCCAGTCCCGCAAGTCCTTGGAGTATTTGGGGTTTTTACATAATTTATCCCTGGTAGGTCCCGGTGGCACCACTCATGATGGGGCCGGGGCAGTGGAGCTATAGGCCGGGGCTGGGGAAACGTCCAGAGAATTGTCCAGCAAACAGGTGACACCCCGCCCAATGAACATTTTCTTAGCGGCACTCCCCCTCATACTTTGGGCTTCTCGGGAGGGGTCTCGATTCTGTAGGTTAGCCCTGGCCATGACACAGGCTATGTGTTGAGGGGAGAATATCCCTCCCAGACTTGTCTTCTTCCCAGTGGAACTGAAACCGGTGTTGTCCGAATCGCCTGCCGAGTCCCCATTCGCCCCGGGGTCTCGCACCGGCAGTGCGTCAAGGACCCCCGGAGGTGGCGGTGGAACATCCGGTACACAGTCGAACAAGTAGGCCTCAAGCCTCTCTTTCTCGTTCACCATGAGTGCGGACTGTGTCTGGCGGGAGAAAGGGGGTGGTGGGGTCTCCTTACCACTCCGCTGCTTTTTGATGACATTGGGCTCCTCTAGGATCGTCTCGGTCTCCGTTGCACTGGGAGTCACCACGGCGGTGGGACTCGTACGGGCCCCCGGCCGCACCAGCATTCGCCGTCGGATGGCCCCCTTACTTGTCTGCTCTCTTTTGATGCCTTTGGGGTGGTTCGCCGGTAGGCGCATCACCACCGACGGTACACCAATCTCCTCTTCCTCCGAAGAAATCACGATCGGGTCCTCCGCTGGGGAGTTACGGGGTTCTTCAGCGATACAACCAGTGGGTATAGGTACAAAATGTTCTCACTTGTGCACCTCCACTGCGGTCGCACTTGTCTTGATTGCCAGCTTGCTTAGTTCAATAGCTAGCTGAGCCTTGGTTCCTCCCGATATGGTATAACGGGGACCCAGGGCAGTCTTTTCTTTGTCGTCCGCCACCTCCGTCAAAGTTCCTGGAGAGGCACCCCGCGGCATTCCGAACAAATCCCGCGGCTCGGTTCGCCAGAGGTAGAACGTGCCACATTTAGGGCATCGGGCCTTGGTGCTTGGTACCGGGCTCGGTAGCCCGCAGTACACACACAAACACCGAACGTATTCGTGCTGCGCTACCTCCACGACCAGTAGGCCTCCCTGTACTTGGTGAATGGAAGTACTTATCTCGGACATGGTTCGCTCAGAGTGAAGACAGCTCAGTGTTCCCGCTCCTTGCTCCTCGAATGCCAGACAAAAGTGACGCTCTTTGCTCAGGTCTCCGGTCCCTCCCTTCGCGGGGAAAGACTCTCCTGATTGGTTCTCCCTGGGCCCCCTCCCTCTGGTGGAATCCAGAAGCGGGGTCTTTTCCTTGTCAGTGTGACGTGGCCGGGCTTTTCGACCATTCACTACACAGGTGGGTGGGCTTTTGGCTTTCGCGCCGCTCCGCGCCCCTTGCCAAGAATCCGGGTTTGGCGCCAAATTGTTACACATGTCCAGCCACATCCTCCTGATAGCCTCTGTGCACAAAGCATGTGCTTGCTCCACGCTTGGCAGGAACCGCCATCTTAGATCACTGTCCTTGCTCCGCGGAGCGCATGTGGGGATGGCCGCCATTTTGGACGAGTCCTCCAAATGTCCATGTGCCCTATCCTCAATGTCTAACGGGTAGCTCGTACCTAAACTACACTGACAGACTGTCACTTGTGTGTTCTGCATTCTGTTTCTCACTAAATTGAGGTGGCTTGTACCCCAGGCTCAGCGGAACTCCTCTCATCCTATGCACTATACTCGATGTTTACCATGCCAGTGTTCTGTGGTGCGGGTGCGTGGGTAACAGCTATGGTACCTCTTGTCTAGGTATGGGCGTCTCCTGCTTTTGGCCACTCATAGCGTGGGCCCTGGGCCATGGTCCCTGGACTGGTTAACAGGCTGACCCCCCCAGTTGTCTCACGCTACCTTCCTCAAGGGACTTGGTCAGCTCTAACTATCCACCCTTTGTAACGTGGGCCCTGGGCTATGGTCCCCGGATTGGTCACCGATATGACCCCCCCAGTTTGGGCAAGCGCGCCCTTCCTCCTCCAGCACCTGCACGGAGAGTGCATCTTACTCTGCCTGTTCCGCCTTGCTATAAGCCGGTCCTGTTCTGACATATCTCTCAGCAGCGCCTCCAAATGTAACCCTTATTCCCCCCCCTAGACTCAACTGATGTATCTAGGGTGCGTGAGGGGCAGTTACATGGTGTTGGGTGGTACATACGTGTTTGGAACAGGAGGGCCTGAGCTTCCCGCAATGTTATGGGGGAGACAGGATCCGGCTTCTGAGGTAGTTTCCTCCATATGGTCTTAGTGGTGCAGCGCCTCCATCTTCTACACTGGCGACACGTTTTATTGAAGTGCGGCCGGTTCTGCAAGCCGGGAGATTTCCCGGCTTGCTAGTGGCATCCCCTCGGCGTGCCGCGCGTCACCGATGCGCGGTCACGCGTCATCGGGTGCCTGCGCCCCCTGCACGCGCGTCCAGGGCTCCCCGAGGGAGCCCTGGTGTCCCGCGATGTGGGGGACGGCGGCAGGGGGTTCCAGGGGACCCGGCGGACCCGGCAGCGGGAGGAAGAAAGCCCCGATCGGAGGGCGCTCCTCCGCTGCTTCGGCGCGCGCCCGGCACCCTCCGGCGCGTGCCAGGTTACTGCTGCGGCCGAGAACGGGCAAATGCTCGAATAAACTCGGCCGTAGCAGTATACTCCCAGGAATATGGGACAGGACCGGTATAGAAGAACCTCTTGGGTCCCAGGGTAGTACTTTCCAAGTCACACACAGTCTTTACGGATGAAGAATAGTCTCTTTATTTGACAAAGCAACAATATCCCAACGATAAGGCTTCCAACAGCCGCAACACAATAGCCAGGACGGGTTATACGCCACTCGCCTTCGCCCAAACAATTCCTCCTCTCCTTCCCTCCAAGTCTCTCTTCCGGCAGGATGGTCTGAGCTAGGGCTTCAATACCCCGTAGCCCACCCCCGAGGTTAGCCTCGCGGTGGGTCTTGGATTCTCCCCATCACCCCTGGCAGTGGGGTGAGGGCATTGGTCCACCAAGTCTATAACTCTATCAGCTCTACTAAAGGACGCTGATTCTTTCCGCTATGCTTTCTCCTGCACTCTGCGCAGGGGAACTTGTAGGCCCCTCCAAATCCTCGGACCGATCCGCAGGATTTCTTGACTCATGGCCCGTTAATGGCACTGCATACGCCTTGCATAACTATGCCATCACTAACCATTCAAGATATTCATAATGAATAATTACATCTTCATAATAAATGAATGTTAATAGTTTTTAGCGAAATAGAGGACAATCCGAGTTAGGCATATGATATGAATTTATTGGCAAAATTTAGAACTTAAATTCACAAATCAGTTTAATTGAGCATAAATGCATTACTGTTTCATGATAACTATATATACATAGCAAAAATTAAGCTAAACATATTAGTAAGCTCAGATAATAAAAGGTATATATTAAAGAGACAGAAACATCTCCCATAGGGTAAGGGAACGAAAAAGAGAGACAAAAAATGACAAGGATTAACAAAAATTAATCATTTCTAGAGCAGGAGGGGCCCAAGATCCCAATCAGAATTGAGACCATTTGGGATACGTGTGTTCAAGGTAAAAATCCAAAATAGTTCTCTCCTGTCTAGAATGCCATTTCTATCCCCACCTCTAATGGGACATGGTATATGCTCTATACCTATATATAAAAAGTTATTCGTGCGTGATCCAGGGGGAGCATGGGAGAGAAATAAAGAAACACAATATAACACTTATATTGTGTTTCTTTATTTCTCTCCCATGCACCCCCTGGATCACGCACGAATTTGCATAACCTGAGGGACCAGTGGAACCAGTCCCTAACCAGCTGGGTTGAGCAGGGTTTTTTTTATACATTTTCTATATACTTTTTTATACACCTTGTCATCAATTCACGTATTTATCACTTGTGTATATAAGTTTGTCACTTTTTGTATCAATAGATTTAAGTAATATCCACTGCACATTAATAGTGGACACTAGTAGAGTTAGCGCTTTATATTCACTAAAACACAGTATAAAAAGTTATTCACATTACCCATACTGCAGTTTGAGAAATGAAGTGAGACAGGGTGATTGACATCTTTTTTTACAATTAGGCGTAAATGTTTGAGTATACGAACTTTCAGGGCTCTGATCGTTCGGCCTATATATTGTTTGCCGCAACCACATCTGAGTAAGTAAATTACATATGTGGTGTTGCAATTTATAAAAGATGTGATTTTGTAGCTATTCCCTGTACTGGTGGAGGAGAATTCAGATTTTGATAGCATATACTTACAGGATTTACATTTTAAACATTTAAAACATCCCTTTGGCAGATTAGAGACCAATTTCTTAGTAGTAAATAAACTCGGTGAAACATAGTTTGAAATTGTTCTTGCTCTTTTGAACACGAATTTGGGACCCTCATTGTAAACAATTTGTAAAACAGGATCGGCAGCTAGTACAGCCCAATGTTTTTTCACAATGCTTTTAATTTGATTTGCTTGTTTGGTATATTGCATAATAAACATTGGGGATTGTGAAAAAGAGTTGTTTCTTTTTTTACTCTGTAGTAATGTTGACTTATCCATTTTATTAACCTCCTTGAACGTATCATTTAAATCTAAGCGTGAGTAACCCCTGGCCTCAAAGCGGTTCATAAGATCCATCGATTGGTTCAGAAAGTCTTCTGAATTGGTACAGATTCTTTTTAAATGGATCAGTTGACCTTTTGGTATGCATTTTAATAGGGACTTGGGGTGGCAGCTGTCAGCACGTAAGAAAGTATTGCGTGAATTACTTTTGCGATAAACGTCCATGTTAATATTCATAAACATATCGATAAACAAATATAAATCCAAATAGTTTATATGGTGAAAATCATAGTGATAAGTGAAGTGCAAATTTAAATAATTATTATTAAGATAATCAGTGAATAAAAGAAGAGTGTGTACGTCCCCATTCCAAATGAAAATGAGGTCGTCGATATATCTTTTATAAAAAGTGATAAAGTGTCAAAAAGGGTTATTATCTCCAAACAAGTAGACTGACTCCCACCAACCCAAAAACAGGTTTGCGTAGGAGGGTGCAATACTAGTACCCATTGCATTACCACGTGTCTGGAGATAAAAAACATCGTCAAACATGAAATAATTGTGAGTTAATAGAAAGTGTATGGCATTCAAAATAAAAGTGCTCTGTGATGGTGAAAAATGAGAGTGTTGTAAATAAAATCTGACAGCTGCCATCCCTTGTTCGTGTACAATAACTGTATACAATGATGTGATGTCCATTGTTAGCCAGATAAAATTGTTTTCCCAATCGATGGAACCAAGTTGAGCCATGAGGTCGCCACTGTCCTTGATGTATGAGGGCAGTGATTGTACCATTCCCTGTAGGAAATGGTCCACGTATCTCGATACACCATCTCCCAAAGATCCAATGCTAGAGATTATAGGTCTCCCAGGAGGGGTGACCAAAGTCTTATGGAAATACAAGTGCTGCAGGAACGTCTGATTACCCAGTGTGTCCTCGCAAAGCAGCAGGATAAACTGAAGGCTACACTGACCATCTAGCATCGCTAGAGGCTAAGCTTAGAGACCAGGTGACTCGGTACAAGAGGGAGCGCAAAAAGGTCCAGAAACTGAGACGAGTATCTGCGGCCCAAGCGAAGAAGTTCACAGTGCTCCACAAAATAAAGAATGATAGGTGGAAGCAAGCTCAGAGAAAGCACAGGGAAGAAATAAAGACCCTGAAAGGAGAATGGCAGGATACACTCAAGAAACAGAGTGAGACTCTGCAGACCAGTAACTTACAGATGCCTCCAATACGGGAAAAGGTATTGGCTCTGTCCAAGCATCGGTATCCCACAGTAACTAAGGCCCGTGAGGACAAGGGTACAGTGAGAGCTGGGAATACCACTCACCTTCAAAACAAGATTACGAATGTTGAGCCACCTAAGAAAGCACTAGCCAAACCTGCAACCGCCCAACAGGCAACAAACAGAGGTAGGAGTGCAGAATCAAAGCCAGAAGAATCCTTAGCTGAGGAAGCTGAAAAGATAAGACATTCTCTGGACATGGAGCTGGAATCGCAACTCAATCCCAAAGAAGCTGAACTGGCAACTACATTGAATAGGAAAAGTGCAAGAAGACAGCTTCAAGAACTGAGGGCTCAAGTCTCTATTCTTGGGCGCTCTTGTGATACCAGGAAATGGACATTTGGTGCTAAATTGGAGCACATGGGAAGGATGGCGAGAGAGAGCGATTTGCATAGGTGCTCTGCGACTGTCGCCATACAGTCTGCCTACAAAAAGTGGAGTGCCCGACACAGGGGAAAGCTCAGGACCACGTGATCAGTAGAAAGACTGCACTTGGTAAAAGTTTTCCTTGAGCGACTGAGGACTGCTGATCTCAAGCACCTTCTGAAGGAGACACTACTAAACTGGAGGAAGGGCTCCAATCCCAGCAGGACTGAGGGTTCTCCTCCATCCACTCTCATTCAAGTCACAGACATATCTCGAATGAGAGTGGAAGGATGGGCTTTGACCGTGGCAAGCCCGAGCTTCCCACAAACAGGGGAGGTATGTAACAGGGGACTTACCCTGTTCAGAAAACTTGCCTCTAATCCAGCGGTGTGCTGGTTTATTGACCAGCACCTGGCTGATTAGAGGTGTTAGAAAAAGCCTGCCTCTGAGACAGGAAGTGAGACTCCTTAGCACACATATGAGCTGAGCAAGGAGATAGATATCTTGAGCCTGCCAGAAGAGACTGCACTCTGCTAGCAAGACACAGGGGAAAGGACTTCTAAACCTGGAGAACAAAGAAGCCTTCCCTTACAAGAGACAGATAAGACTTTACTTTCTAAGACTTTTTGTATATCTGCACATATCAAGATATATGTTTGGGGCTGGGAGACATGCTAGTCTAAAGGGAGTTGTTGACTGCATAGGTTTAACTAGAAATACTCCCAAGTGGAACAGAAGCTTTGTTTGACCCCTTATTTGCATACGTTTGGATGATATTCTTGTGTTAAAGAAACAGGCGCAATAAAAGCCTTATTTAATTTCACCTTAAAACAGTCTCCATTGCATACCTCTGCACATGTCCTCTTACACTAAGTAACATACTGAATGTGTGTAAATTTATTTTTTACAGGTTTTTCGATGTAATTTTTTTGGGGTTATTTTTTCATTGACCATTCACTGATAATGTGTTAATCTGTACCACTTTATGGTACAGATCAATACATTAGTAGCAAAATATTTTATTTTTAATTGGTTGCTTTGTATTGAGTGTGATTTGTTTTCTATTTGTGTTTATTCTGTGGATGTAATTATTTGTCATTTTGCTGCCTTATTTAAAAAATATTTTTGTGATTGATTTTTGTTTGTAATTAATGATGACTTGTGTTGGGCAATGCTTTTAATGGTTGTGTTGGCAAGTTGTTTTATTAATTAATTGCTTTGTTAGTTAATGTTTGAATTAATTTATTGTTGTGATGCCAAATCGTTTGATTAATGGTTCAATTAAATGGCTTTGTTGGTTAATGGTTCAATTAATTTCTTGTTGAATTGGTTAGTGCTTGTGTTAATTGCATTTGTTAGCTAGTGGTTTTATTTAGTGAATTGGGGTGTTTATGTGTTTTTGTATGCTTTATTATTGTGTCTTTTGTGCATTCATGTATTTTGATTAGGATGCCCATTGAGTGCTATAGTGGCTTATCAAGCCTATATTATAAGGGTATGATGTACTACTATGCCACTCAATGGGTACATGGTGGGTATAGTGAGTCCAGGGTGGGTGGTTAGGCCTCCCGGGGGGTAGTGGGGTAGGGTGGGTTAACCCCTTAATTACTATAGCGGTCATTAACCACTAAGGTGATTAAGGGGTTAGGTGCCATTAGAATGTATTTTGCTATGAATTTTTTCTGGCAACGGAGGACATGGCCCTGCAGTAAGCTGATGAAGATGCCCTTTATATTGGTTGGGTAAGTAGAACGGTCTTTATTTACATTATTTATGCTGGCCGGCTAATGTTGCGTTTAATAATAGGCAAATAATCTATTATCCATATCTGTATAATAGTTATTTTGCCCATTACTGTATTGTATGTATTTGGTGGTGGTGGGGAGGGGGGGGTGTATTGTTTGAAATGTAGGCCATTGTTTTATTTTTTACATACAGGAATTGTACCGCTGGCCTGCAGGGACCCGCGGGGACCACCTTAGGGCCCCAAGACCCCAGCGGAAACCACCCAAGGGCCCCCAGTCCCCTGTGGGAGCCACCTGAGGGCCCCCAAACCCCTTTGGGGATGAACCGGGGACTCCAGACACCAACGGGGACCACCCTTGGAGCCCATTGGGGCCCATGGGACTACCTGGAGGCCCATGGAGCCTAGCAGGGACCACCCAAAGGCCCCCAGACAACCATTGGTACCGCCCCCCCGAGTGCACTGTGGGGCCTGTGGATATCCGTGGGGACCACCCGGGGACACCCGCTGGCATGTGGTATTAATCCTGTGTGTAAAATAAAAAATAATGATTTGATGTGGGTTGTGTCTTGGTGTTTATTAGCTATTGTAATGTTTATTGGGGGTTTAGGAGGTGGGTAGTGGGCCTGTTGTGAATATTTTGTTTCATTGTGGGTAGTGGTGGGTGGTGAAGGGGGTTTTAGCTCCAAGGATGGGTGTTTAGGCAGCGGGCCTACCGTGTGGGTAGCAGGAGGGGTTAACCCCTTCATTACCTTAGTGGTATTAACCACTAAGGTAATGAAGGGGTTAAGTCCATTCGCAACCCCCCTCCCCCCCGAAGGCCTAAACACCCACCAAGGGCTAAATACCACTTTCCCCCACCCCCACTACCCATAATAAGCATGGCACTGATTGTTAACCCCTCATTACCTTAGCGATTAGCCTTATGAATCTTCGGGAGATGGTGAAACACGGGCGTGGTTGGTGAAGGATTGCAAAGAAAATCAGTGTCATTCTCATCTAGAACTCGCAGCATGGAGCCCACATCTAATAAATCTTTGAGTTCTTTTTGAAATTCTTTAGTGGGGTTGGAAGGTAGCACAGCATAGGAAGTCAAATCTCCAAGTTGGCGCATGGCTTCCTTGAGATAATCATCCCGAAGATTCATAAAACATTGGTCTCGCCTCCGGGTAGACCAATTGTCTCCAGTATTGAGTCTTTGGGAGATGGTGTTTCACGTTACGTGGATGTTTTCCTACAGCCCCTTGTTCAACAATTGCCTTCCTACATCCAGGATAGTAGTGATTTATTAACCACTCTTGATCGGTTTGTATGGAATCATAATATGGTATGGGTGACATTGGATGTCACATCCCTTTATACCGTCATTTCCCATGAACATGGCTTGACAGTTGCACGCCACTTTCTTAATCGGTCTGATTTAGCACCAGCACAAGTTATTTTCTTATTAGATGCTATTCACTTTTTACTCACTCACAATTTTTTTCTTTTCAATGGGGTCCATTATCTCCAAACACGTGGAACGGCCATGGGCACCAGTTTTGCCCTTCTTTCGCCAATCTCTTTATGGGGTGGTGGGAGTCGTTCCACGTGTTTGGAGAAATGAACACGTACTGTATAGGGAGCACATTCTTTTTTATAGGCGTTACATTGATGATCTCCTGTTTATTTGGGAGGGAGACATCATTACACTTTTGCAGTTTATTGCTGCACTTAATTCAAATGAGTTTAATCTCTCTTTCCCTTATTCTTATCACTATCAACACATATATTATTTAAATTTGTGTTTATATATTGACACAGCACTTACTATACAGACCACTTTATATCGTAAACCTAACTCACGCAATACTTTCCTACGGGCCAGCAGCTGTCATCCTTAAGCCATGTTCAGGGGAATACCAAAAAGCCAATTTATTAGAGCACGTCGCAATTGTTCTAATGATCATGATTAAAATTAAAATCTGATGATTTGTATAGTCGTTTTTTACAGAGAGATTTTACAAACAAGAGGATTTAGATAGATCACTGAGAGAGGTTTCAACTATGGACAGAAATACTTTACTTAGACAGAAATCATTTAAGAGATTGAGATCTAACGACAGCCCCTCTTTCCTTTCATTGCGCCTTTCAGTAGACAGGCACAGTCAATCAAAATCATACTAAAAAACATTGGGATATTTTATCCTTAGATCCAGTGTTAAAACCATATGTGTCCTCGGGCCCTAATGTCATATTGAAGCGAGCGAAAACATTGGCCAACACTTTATCACCTAGTCTCTTCAGAACTGGAGAAGAGACAAAATCTAAGGGTACATACACATGCACTAGATGCAAAGTATGTGTACATTTGAACCAAAGTAAAATGTTTACATCAACCGTTACAAGAATGACTTACAATGTCCAAACTTTTATTAATTGTAATTCCACTTACATTGTATATTTGCTCAAATGCGGTTGTGGACGTCAATACGTCGGAAGGACGATTAGACAGCTGAAGGTCAGAATTTTAGAACATCTCAGACTAATCCGCATTAAAGATCAGAATCATCCAGTACCTAAACATTTTTCAAATTGTCCCTATGGTAGTGAGAATCTCCTCACGTTACAAGGTATTGAACAAGTCCCCTTATCCCCAAGGGGTGGAGATAGAATTAAGCTTTTGGATAAACGAGAATCTTATTGGATTTTTACACTCAGAACCAGAGAACCCCTTGGCATGAACATTGATTGGGATATAAGTCATTTTTTATAATGGTCTTTTATATTATTTGTTATAATGGTTATTTAATTATTATATTGAAATAATTATTACCTTAGAAAGAAATTCTTTAATATTAATTTTTTCCTTATTATTATTTTCATTATTATTAATCTTATTATTTATTTTTTAATTATAAATCAATACATTATATATTATATATTAGTATTCCATTATATATAATTATATTTATAATTATATTTTGCTTTCCCAATCAATGTTCTTGCTCTTTCCCACTTTAAAATAGTTCTTTATTTGTTATTGTTAAATAGGTTAACATCCTTTGATGTCATCATTTTGGGTCATTTCATTAATGTTTTTTTTTTAATATGCATTTTACATGAGTTTACTGTATTAGTTATGAACATTTATTATTAATTTAATGAGTTCTTAACCACTCAATTACCATCATTTGCATAATATATATGTATTTTCTACATCATGAATGTGTTCCCTTCTGAACTACAAGGTATTAATTCTTTGCCTGGGTACATGCTTTATTGATACCTCACATAACAGCAATATATTTGGTTATCACTAATAGTGCATACGAATAACTGGAACTGGAAATGTACAATCATTATAGACCCTCTTTATGTGGAAGTTTATTTTATTTCCCCATGTTTGCTTTACTCAGGCAAAATTGCTGCTTAAGCAAGATTCATTACGTTTTAATTTTGTGTATTTACATGTGCTTTTTTGCATGTTGTTCATGTGTTTTTTGTAAATAAAGTTTATTTTAAAGTAAATAGAAAAAATTGTAAGACCCAGTATACCACCTGACTTGCCCAGCCTATGGCTGCGTACGTTGCGTCACCGCGCCTCTTTGTAGACGCTGGTTGATGACGTCACACCCGTTAGTGCGGAGGACAATTCAGGTAAGTATAAAATTAGTAGCTTTATCACTATCTTGTCACCTTGATAAAGTGCTCTGTGCACGAAACGCGTAGGTGCGTTCGTGTTGTCCTGTTGCTGTTGCCTTACCTGCAATAAACCAGACCTATTGCTATATTGGAGTGTGTGCTTTTGCTTTATGTCTCCGGTTCTACTGGGAGTTGGAATTCCCTGGCAGTGTATTCCCTTATCCATCTCTACCTTGCTGTATCTTCATTCCGATGGGCTGCACGCCCCTGATGTCTTGAACGTCCCTGCAAGCACACAGGCAAAGGGTCGCAGTGCCCTGTCATATATAAATATGGACACCTGTGCTTCTTTATTGCTGAATTTGCTCAAGTGGTCGGGTGTTACTGTGTTTAAGCTGTGGTGGTCAAGTGGACTCCACTAGACACTTATCCCCTCCTATTATACATCTATTCATTGTTTCAGGACTTTCCATTGTCATCTTGACTATTAATACATGCTATGGATGGAATTCTATCTAATTCTTGATGCATCAAAAATTTTCTACTCTACTCCGGAGACCCCCTGCTCATCTATACTATTAATAAAATTTAAATGTTACAACTTTAATTTCCGCCGAGATTTGCGCAGGGAGAGGTGGCTCGCTCTCTCTCTGCAGCAGAAAAAAGTCGCCGGGTGAGCCCTTTTTGGAGGTCAGATTGTCTCTTCGCCGGCTTCTCTCCATTTTTGCAAATGCTGCTATCATTGGTATGCAGGGCTTTCTGCACACCGTGATAGCAACAGTGCCAAAAATGGCGGGAAACGGTAACAAACACTGTACAGGCAGTCCTCGGTTATCCGACACAATGCGTTACTCAAAATGGCGTTGGATAGCAAAACATCGTAAAGCGAAACACGTTTTCCCATAGGAACACTGTTTAAATGAAAGGTTCCGTTCCTGAAAGCATTTTTAACACTAAAATACACCAAATATTTTACGCAGGCAATACGATATGCAGCACACACATACATTATATAGTGTATATACTGTATTATATATATAATATAACATAATATATAATATATTATAATATTATATAATATATATATATATTATATACACATAAACAACTTTGCAAAGCGTCGTAAGAGCGTTGGATAAGCCGTTTTGGCGTTGTAAAAATGAACATAGGTATGCATTGCATAGCGTTGGATAAGCAATTCGTTGTAAACCGAGGACTGCCTGTACAACAACCTGTCGTTTTATTAGGATATCTAGGTGGCAGTGATAATTATTCACTGCGCAACAGGTTTCTGATTGGTTTTCCACGGTATCCACGGTCAGTATAACTATTCATAGATCACGGCCATCTTGGAAATAATTAGTTTTTTTGTGTTATTTTTTTGCTTTTCCACTTTCAGGCAGTTTGTTGCGAATGAGATTGTTACACGGAAGTGTTTTGTTGTTTGTGTTATTATGTTAAATGTATTTCTTTTTGTGTCGCTGTAATGTGAGAGTTGACGAGATATTCAGTATTTACGTTTTTGTTTTGATTTCAACACAGCGCTTTATCAATGTGACAATAGTCGCCTTTCTGGGCAACGCTATTACCGGTGCCTCGACTGTCAGTAGAAACTAGTCTTATTTATAGGCCCGTATAATACCACACAATAGTATGAGAATTAAATTGCCCAGATATTATCGTTTTTAACTGAAGTTCGACAATACTAGGACAGTTTGATTACAGAATCCACAAATTGATGGCGTTAGTTTCAAATTTTGTTTTCCCAGTGTTTCCAAGTTATGAATCTTTGTCCTATTTGGTTTAATCTCTCATCCTACCACGCGGTACAAAATAGTGTTTTCCTAGATTACAAGTGTACACAGTTCCAGTAAATGTATTGGTAGATTTGATTTTGCTGAGGGGGGGGAGGAGGAGGGGGAGAGTAGGTATGGTCCTGGGGGGGAGTAGGTATGGGCCTTGAGAGTGATTAGGTATGCGGCTGGAGTGGGAGTATGTATGGGCCTTGGGGGGGGGGGGGATGGGGAGAGTAGGTAAAGGTCTGGGGGGGGTGGGGGGGTGAGTTGGTATAGGCCTCAGCGTGAGTAGGTATAGTCCTAGGGGGGAGTAGGTATGGGCCTGGAGAGAGAGTAGGTATGGGCCTGAGGGGGGGAGGAGGGGGAGAGTAGGTATGGGCCTATGGGGGAAAGTAGGTATGGGCCTGAGGGGGAGGGAGTAGGTATGGGCCTGGGGGTGGAGTAGGTATGGGCCTGGTGGGGAGTAAGTATAGGCCTGGGCATGAGTAGGTATGGTCCTGGATGGAAGGAGAGTAGGTATGGGTCTGGGGTGGGGGAGAGTAAGTATAGGCCTGAGCATGAGTAGGTATGGGCCTAGGGGGGAGAGTAGGTATGGGCCTAGGGGGGAGTAGGTATGGGCATGGAGAGGGAGTAGGTATGGGCCTGGAAGGAGAGTAGGTATGGGCCTGGAAGGAGAGTAGGTATTGGCTTGAGGGGGGGAGGAGGGAGAGTGTAGGTATCGGCCTAGGGGGAAAGTAAGTATGGGCCTGGCAGAGGAGGGAGTAGGTATGGACCTGGGGACGGGGTCTGGAGGGAGAGTAGGTATGGGCCTTGAGGGAGAGTAGGTGTGGAACTTGGGGGGGTGGGAGAGTAGGTCTGGGCCTGGGAGGGAGTAGGTATTGACCTGGGAGGGAGTAGGTCTGGGCCTCGGGGGGGGGGGGGAAGAGAAGGTATGGGCCAGGGGCGGGCGGGGGAGGGGTGTAGGTATGGGCCTGAGGAGGGGGGGAGTAGGTATGGGCCTGGGGCGGGCAGAGTAGGTATGGGTCTGGAGAGGCAGTAGGTATGGTCCTGAGGGGGGAGGAGGGGGAGAGTAGGTATGGGCCTAGGGGGGAGAGTAGGTATGGGCCTGGAGGGGGAGTTTGTATGGGCTTCAGCACAGGTGGCTCAATCAGTGGCTCAGTCGAAGACTGCACCACCTGTGCTGAAGCAGGATATCCTGATAATCTAACCTGTTGGTGGCCCTTGAGGACTAGAGTTGGCCACCCCTGGTATAAAGAGATAAAAGAGAAAATCAGGAAGCGATTAGTGCTGAAATTGTACTTTTTTGCTAACTATTTTTGGCAATGATACTTTAAATTCGGCTTTCGGGTATTAAATAAAGAAATTGCAGGTTAATCACTTGACATTGACAAGTTGTTAACACTGAATGAAAAGAGTCGACTGCATGGAAATCAGATGGTAACCCTACCCATGTAGTACCTTGTATCCTTAAGACAAAACAGAAAAATACCTGAGAGCTGTTATTGACAGATTACGTGCAAATCACATTTACGATTAGAAGTGGTTCACTTGCAAAGTTTAAAGGTGACTTAGTGGTGGATTATTGCCCAGAGCTGGCATTGTATGGAACCAACCGTCAGGCTATGGGTGGCTGCACAAGCACATTACTGAGGGCAATGGATGGATTAACTATATGTAACTATGTAACGATGTAACTCATTCGTCCCTGATAGCTGCTGTGTGGGTATTACCTGTAAGCACAACAACATCTCATGTGTGACGTCACACAAGACTTTCCTTTGTGCAGGTTTGGGACTTCTGTCAGATTGTTAGAAAGCAAAACGTGTGTGTGTGCCGAGCTCGCGCATTTTAAGTGAAACTTCTTTGTCTTTTGTCACTATTTTGTCACATAAATTGTATTTGTGATGTGATGTTTTTAATTAAAAATCGAAACACAGTTTCAGTGCCAAAATGCAAAGAAGTTTGACTTAGAACGCATGTTTTAGCTATTTGCACATCTATATTTATTTAACTGTGAATTCCTAGTGTGTGTTAGTGTGTGTGTCAGTGTGTCAGTCAGTGTCTGTCTGTGTCTGTGTTTGTGTGTCTGTTTATGAGTCAGTGTGTCTGTGTGTCAGTCAGTGTGTGTGAGAGGGTCAGTCAGTGTGTGTGTGTGTGTGTGTGTGTGTGTGTGTGTGTGTGTGTGTGTGTGTGTGTGTGTGTGTGTGTGTGTGTGTGTTTGTGTGTCAGTCAGTGTGTGTGTGTCAGACAGGTGTGTGTGTGTGTGTGTGTGTGTGTGTGTGTGTGTGTGTGTGTGTGTGTGTGTGTGTGTGTGTGTGTGTGTGTGTGTCAGTGTGTGTGTGTGTGTCTGTCAATGTGTTCGTGTGTGTCAGTCAGTCAGTGTGTGTCAGTCAGGGTGTGTGTGTGTCAGTCAGGGTGTGTGTGTGTGTCAGTCAGGGTGTGTGTGAGTGTCAGTCGGGGTGTGTGTGTGTGTGTGTCAGTCGGGGTGTGTGTGTGAGTGTCAGTCAGTGTGTGTATCTGTGTGTGTGTGTGTGTGTGTGTGTGTCAGTCAGTGTGTGTCAGTCAGTGGGTGGGTGTGTGTGTGTGTCAGTCAGTGTGTGTGTGTGTGTGTGTGTGTGTGTGTGTGTGTGTGTGTGTGTGTGTGTGTGTGTGTGTGTGTGTGTGTGTGTGTGTGTGTGTGTGTGTGTGTGTGTGTGTGTGTGTGTCAGTCAGTGTGTGTCAGTCAGTGGGTGTGTGTGTGTGTGTGTGTGTGTGTTTGTGTCAGTCAGTGGGTGTGTGTGTGTGTGTGTGTGTGTGTGTGGGCATACTCATTTTAAGTGAGACTTCTTTGTCTTTTGTCACTTTTTTGTCATAGAAATTGTATTTGTGATGGTGGTGTTTTAAATTAAAAACCAAAACACAATTTCAATGCCAAAACGCAAAGAAGTTTGACTTAGAAGGTGTTTTAGCTATTTGCACTTTCAGATTTATAGTTACTGTGAATTCCTTGTGTGGGTGTGTGTCACTTTCCTTTCCCTCGACGTCATTGATGCCTCTTCTATTTATTTATTTATTTATTTATAAAATATTTTACCAGGAAGTAATACATTGAGAGTTACCTCTCGTTTTCAAGTATGTCCTGTACCAGCAGTGACATCATTCCGTTATGGAATTTTGTTACAACACAAGGGACTTTTCATATCAAAACCCTGCAGGTGCCAGCAAAGAAGTTTTCACTTCAATAATGAGTAATTATGAGATAAATGCAATGGGCAGAGATTAAAACACAGAGATGGGATCTTGGCCATTTGCTTGTATCATTGCTGACATTAAACAACTCTCATGAAGTTATAACTTCAATGTTTGACATAGTGTTTTTGCAGGGGGAGAAGGTTGACGGTTCCGCAGGGCTGCCACCTCACCTCCGGGCCCGTCGACGTCATTTGACATTTATATTTTATACCACACCATGCAGGAATTGAACCCTTGATCGTTTCATATACCAGTCCACTACTCTAAGCAATATACCACAGTGTGGATGGAAGCCTACAGTATGGTTGTTTGGAAGGTATATTCTAATTGTGTGATGGACTGCACTGTGCAGTATATGTTACGGTTGTTTAAGAGTCAGATTCATCACACCACCCTGTGGTGTAGAAGTTAGAGAATTGAAGTATCAGGGGTTCAATATATATTGCAAAGAGAAAAAACTGGGGCGCTCCCTACCTTATATGGCGTGTGAAAATATAACGCCTGTGGGCTAGTGTAGAACCAAAGAAGTGAGTATACTGTATACTAGCCCTTGTCGCAGTTCTGCAGCTTGACCAAGAAGAAGATGAAACCCAGGATCTTCTTATAGCGGCGATGGATGTGATGTAGCGGTCAGCGCAAGGTGTTGATCTCAGAAGATAAAAAGATGGTAGAAACACATAAAATTAATGCATGTATTAAATAGACATAGTCAGTCTTGTTTGTCTATGAGAGTGGGGGAGAGGGGGAGGAGGGGGGAGGTGAGGGGGGGGGAGAGGGTAGTGGAGAGGGGAGGGGAAGGGAGTAGAAGATAATTGGTGGTGTTGCAATAATAAAATAATAGAAGAAACAATAGTTCAATGGGAAGGAAAGGGTCTACCGATAGACCCACGGCTGACTCTGGGCTGTATTTCGTTTTGTGTGAGTGCTCCAAAGTTTTTTTATCTTTATTTCTTTATTTGCTGTAATAAACCCTTTATTGTTTCTAATCCAGGCTCTGCCCATTTCTTGTTATATGGGCACCTGGGAGAGGAGCTATCCACACTTTGTCTCCATTGGGAGTTATTGAGAAGGAGACGAGACTGATCCTTATTAGACTGACAGCACTATTCACTGAGGGAAGGGGCTCACACAAGACCGTGTGAGTTGTTCTTCCCCCACTGCTGGAGTATTTATTTGCAGTGTCCCATTTTCTCAATTCGCCTCTGAGGGAAGGGTCTCACATAAGGCCGTGTGAGTCACTGAAACATATGACTATTGTTTCTTCTATTATTTTATTATTGCAACACCACCAATTATCTTCTACTCCCTTCCCCTCCCTCTCCCTCTCCCTCCCCTCCTGCATTCATTTTATGTGTTTCTAGCATCTTTTTATCTTCTGAGATCAACACCTTGCGTTCAATATATATTATTATATTATATACTTTATATAATACACCATGCAGGAATTGAACCCTTGATCTTTCACATACCAGTCCACTGCTCTAAACACTACACCACAGAGGGAGATAGATGTCTGTTGGCTGAGGAACAGGTTTTATCTGATGTAGTAGGCCAGCCTGCCAAACTCGTAAAGTGAGAAGGGCCGAACTGCTCCAAGGAAAAAAAATTTGGGCCGCACGGGTTAAATCATCATCATCATCATCATCATCATCATCATCATCATCATCATCATCATCATCATCATCATCATCATCATCATCTCTCCTCCAGCACCTCTCATCATCATCATCATCCTCATATCTCCCCCAGAACCCCTCACTATCAACCTTTACGATACTCCCCATCTATCTCTCATACCTCCATCTCTCCCCCTCACCCACACAATACCCCCCTCCACATCAAACACACAATACCCCCTCCACAGCACCCCCAAGTCAGCATCCCATGTCAGCATCCCCCCCAAATGAATCACCGCCATTTAAAAAATGTAATTAATTAATTAACTGGCGCCCGGCCGGAGTCATCGCGGGCCGCACAGAGAGGCCAGGCGGGCCGCATGTTGTGCAGGCCTGTAGTAGGCTATATTACAGGTCTCTCTACTACTGAGGTTTATTTAAGAATGAGTCCTAATTGGAAAGTGTATAACCTGCAGGCTGGAGGTGCTTTGACAGAACTATTTTGGGCTTAGGAGTAATGTAAACAGTGCAGCAATGTGAAGGTGCGGTAATGATACAGAAGTGCTGTGTGTGTTCAGGAATCAAAAAGCAGAGAAGCTGTATGTTAGGATTGTGGGGCAGAGAAGCTGTATGTTAGGATTGTGGGACAGAGAAGCTGTATGTTAGTATTGGGGGGCAGAGAAGCTGTATGTTAGGATTGTAGTGCAGAGAAGTTGTATGTTAGGATTGTGGTGCAGAGAAGCTGTATGTTAGGATTGTGGGGCAGAGAAGCTGTATGTTAGGATTGTGGGGCAGAGAAGCTGTATTTTAGGATTGTGGTGCAGAGAAGCTGTATGTTAGGATTGTGGTGCAGAGAAGCTGTATGTTAGGATTGTAGTGCAGAAAAGCTGTATGTTAGGATTGTGGTGCAGAGAAGCTGTATGTTAGGATTGTGGGGCAGAGAAGCTGTATGTTAGGATTGTGGGGCAGAGAAGCTATATTTTAGGATTGTGGTGCAGAGAAGCTGTATGTTAGGATTGTGGTGCAGAGAAGCTGTATGTTAGGATTGTAGTGCAGAAAAGCTGTATGTTAGGATTGTGGTGCAGAGAAGCTGTATGTTAGGATTGTGGGGCAGAGAAGCTGTATGTTAGGATTGTGGGGCAGAGAAGCTGTATCTTAGGATTGTGGTGCAGAGAAGCTGTATGTTAGGATTGTGGTGCAGAGAAGCTGTATGTTAGGATTGTAGTGCAGACAAGCTGTATGTTAGGATTGTGGTGCAGAGAAGCTGTATGTTAGGATTGTGGGGCAGAGAAGCTGTATGTTAGGATTGTGGTGCAGAGAAGCTGTATGTTAGGATTGAGGTGCAGAGAAGCTGTATGTTAGGATTGTGGGGCAGATAAGCTGTATGTTAGGATTGAGGTGCAGAGAAGCTGTATGTTAGGATTGTGGTGCAGAGAAGCTGTATGTTAGGATTGAGGTGCAGAGAAGCTGTATGTTAGGATTGTGGGGCAGATAAGCTGTATGTTAGGATTGAGGTGCAGAGAAGCTGTATGTTAGGATTGTGGGGCAGATAAGCTGTATGTTAGGATTGTGGGGCAGATAAGCTGTATGTTACGATTGTGGGGCAGAGAAGCTGTATGTTAGGATTGTGGGGCAGATAAGCTGTATGTTACGATTGTGGGGCAGTTTTATTCAGCATAATTGGTGATTTCATTTTTGCTTCTGCGGGGGCAAAAAACGGAGGGTCCACGGCTGGGGCGGGGCTAGGTGGCGAGTAGCTTTTTTGGTTTGGGCGAGTAGCTTTTTGGGTAATTTGTCAAGCCCTGGTCATGACATCACGTAGTGTCTCGTTGCCATGGCAACACGGCGTCATTTGACGCCGGGCCGCCATGTTCGCCGCAGTTGGACGGAGAGTTGCAGCAGGATGCCGGGAGACTTCGCCGCGGCACGCCACCAAGTAAGGGAATGGTTTTTTTTTCATTTTCTCCGGTTTGGCCATCAGTTGAAGGTGGCAACACTGCGGTTCCCAGAATATTACAACCCACAGGTGGAGACACCTGTTTGTACGGGGAATCGAAAGCTGATGAACAATTCAGGAACTACAGTCCATTGATACATATTACATTGCTAAACCTGCTGACCAACCACGAAAGTTGCATCAGATATTTATTGAATCTACTACCAACGCTAGAGGAGAGAGCACTGTAACTGATAGACTTGTAACAGTACATTCCTTCTCCTTATCAGCCTCCAGTTGGGTACATGTGAAAAGAGGTCAAGTTTGGATGCCAGGTTGTTGCTTTTTTAGGAATGGCTATGATGGGCACTGATTAGTGAGCAGGGGAAGGGGGGCATGGCTAGCTAGGCTAGTGTTTTTAAATAGTGGCCATTTGGGAGAGTAACGCCACTATTCACAGGTGCAAGGTGCATGCATCCTTTTTTATTAAGTTAAGGGTTTACTATTAACTTCTCACAACTGCTGCTTTGGCGGGTGGGCTGGCACCAGCCTGGCAGCAGGGCAGCTCCCTGAGTGGGGTCTGGGAGAAATATCCCAGTCCGGTTAGTCGTCGGTGATGATAACTTACTCCATATGGCAAAAATGTATTATTAATCAGTGTGGTGATAATGGGGAATCATGCCCACAATGTATTTAAGCTGCCAGGTCCCGTTTTGGATATTTTATAGTAAAGCAGCAAAACATCAAATCGTATATATATATATATATTTTTTTTAATAAATCAGTTCTGTAGTATTAGATAAGTGACTGTATTTAAAAAAATTAATTCAACTCAATGCCATTTTAATTCGTTTTTAAAGCATCCTTTGATTTCTAAAGCAGGTTTAAGCCCACCGCCCCAGCAGTGCAAGAACTTTGCAACACTTTCCTATTTGTGATAATTTGTTGCCAATGTTCCCAGCATTTTGAGCTGCAAACTGTAACAATAAATAATGTTACCTTAGTACAGTATATAAGGATGAGTTACACTGACTGAAGGATTGATTGAAACAGAAAGGCAGCCATTGCGTTAGGCACACAATCAGGATTTTTACAGATTTATAACAGGAGCCCCAAATAATTGCAAGCTTAGGTAAAAATGTAGAATTACTGTATATATTGTCACATACTTTACATATACTGTAAATGTAACGCTCTGTATGCTGTATGCTGTTCACTCACACTGCCCCCTGGCAGGTTCCTCTTCAATGTGATATGGACAAACTGTAGATGCAGCCAATAGGAAAGGCTGTGGGAGAGAAGGGATGTAGGAGTAAGGAGCCTTTAAGAGGGGCTGGGAAAGCACTTGGACACAGTCTTCCAGAGAGCCTGAGCGATCTCTGGACGGAGTGGCATAGACTCAGGGTCAGACCATCCTGCCAGAAGGCCCAGCAGAATGTGCAGAAGCAGAGCGAATCCTAGAGATGCAGTTGCAGAGAAAGATAGAGCTGAGAGAGTCTGTTGGAGGTTGGGGCAATCAACAGCCAATCGGGTTACTGGTGTGATGAGTAATGAATGAGGGGATCGTCAGTTACAGACAAGGGTACTGAAGGCTTTGCGAAGAACAGGCCTCCCCCCGTGTGTTACACCCACAGTTACTAAGAACTCCAACATTGTTGCGGCACCAAAACACGGGCGCCTCATAACACGGGGTCATGGGGACTTTGGAGAGGCTTCGGTACCCAACTGCGCAGGAGGAAAAAAAATGAATATACAAATACTAAAGAAGACGCGTGTCCAATGTATGAACTTGAGTAATGAAATACCAACATGTCACTAATAATTTCAGGTAAGTAAACGCAACGTAATATTTCATTTCATTTTGAAAATCCAAGTCTTGATTCATATTCCCCAGTGGGGCAGACTCATGAAGTTCCAGTACGGGTTAGTGAACCCAATCTGGTGATATCACCGATGAACTCGAATCAGAGTGAAAGCCGGTTCTGGTGTGCTCACTAATTGACTTGAATGGGAGTTAATGCTGGGTGGGGTGAGTTAATGTACAAGTGCTTGATCAATCTGCCTCGATGAGTGTTATTTCACAGGACAAAATCTCTGAACTATAATCGCATGAAGAAATAAGAAGTGGAACATTTTGCTCTGACACAGCTATTATACACAGATACGATTCCTGAAGAAGCAACAGCGAAACGCGTTGAATCGATTAGCAGAGCCTGGGAGACATCAGATCTTGCAGTTACTGAGAAGCATTGCAAGCACTTCCGCCCTGAAGCGAGACGTCACCGGAAGTGACGCAGGCGGATGTGGTGGTGCACGAGACGGGTAGCTGCCGAGATCTCACTGCAATTTTACTATTCTCTCCCACGTATGTTACTCTTGCATAAAATGTGAGTGCACTTATTCATACATGCATCTATTTCAATATATGTATATTATATACTAGCAATATTGCACCATTGTAGTTCTTTCTCTCTTTTCCTGATGACTACATGTTAAAGAACCACTATCACAGAGAAGCCTAACCAGGGTGTACCCAGCTGTGTCCAGAGATTAGAGGTGGAGATAACGGTAAGAGCTCCCTTCAGAGAGAGAAGAGTCTCTGTTCTGCTCGTATTTTCCTTACATTTGTGAGTGAGATATATTGCCTTATTAGACAGGGTCCATTATATATTGGCTACACAATACTGTATTTTGTTATTCCTCTTTTCACATATACTAACCAGGATCTCCCCTTACCAGCAAGAAAGAACATTACTACTTTTGGACTTGCGAACAGCTATTAACATGAATGCTTGAATGGAAAAGAATACGTGGATTAGGTGGTGAAGCCTCCGGATACAAGATTACAAGAGGGAGCTGTTTCTGACACTTTTAAAGCATGACATTGGAAGGTTTTCTATGCCTAAAGAAGGCATGGCCAACTGCAGTCCTCAAGGGCCACCAACAGATCAGGTTTTACGGATATCCCTGCTTCAGCACAGGTGGCTCATTCAGTTACTCAGTCAACAAAGCAGGGATATCCTTAAAACCTGACCTGTTGGTGGCCCTTGAGGACTGAAGTTCTCCCGCTCCTGGCCTAAATACAGTAAAATGGTCCGTACATACTTTATTTTAGTGTAAAAAAGGATTAGGTTATCCAGGTTACAATAATAATGTGAGCAGGAAAGCAAATGAAAAACAAATATATATTTATATTGGCCCAGCTTAGCCACATTATGTTAAGTATGTGATTTTTTAGTTCCTGGTATGTTATTGGTTGATCACACCACAGATGTATTTTGTGTTGCAATCTAACTGATAGCAGCAGGTCAACCATTTGTGTTAACAACAATATTATTGTTAAACATGTATCTATGAGGTTATATATTAACTAGAATAGCCAGAGCTATGAAGTAGTGTAAACAAGGCTGAATCCTGTTTTTACGTGGCGCAATGCCTATTCCTGTTCAATGTATTTAATTTCTTCTGACTCTCTTGCTAATTGATCAATAAATCCCTCTCAGTGTAAACAACAAACACCATTATATAAATAATGGTATTATATAAATAATATATAAATAACTTCCCTCTAAGAAATGTTATCCTACATAAAGAAAGCACAGGCCTTTATGGTGTCTTTGGTAATTAAGACATATGTTTTTTTTTTTTTTCCAATGTTTTTATTAGGCATTTTTAGAAAATACAACATTTCCGACATATATCGTAGCCTAATATTTTCCAAAACATATTTTTTAAAGGGGGGAAAAAGAAAGGCAACCTAAGTTGTCCAGGAAAGAGAGGGGGTGCCTTCATAGAGAGAAGGTAAGAGGGAGGGTGATGGGGTAGATGAGGGTGTGTGAGGGAGGGAGGGGGTGTGAGGGAGGGGGGGGGGTTGGGGAGGGTTATTGTCATCCCACTTGGCTGTTAGGGTGTTTCTGGTGAGATTCGTGTGAGTTTTTTCTTATGGAGGGGGAGTTGGTCTCCCTCTCACCTGGGATGGTCGGGGCGCTCTGGTAAAGTGGAACCAGGGTTCCCAGATATCCTCAAAGGCCGGGGTTTTTTGTCTGATGTTGGCTGTGAGCCTTTCCATAGTCAATACTTCCCCAATCCTTTTCTTTATCGTGTTGAGCGCTGGCGTAGTCGTTTTCCTCCAGGAGGCCGCAATACAGCATCTCGCCGCAGTGAGAATGAAGGATATTAATTTCCTGGTGGGCCGAATTATATTCGGCATGGGTGCAGCCAACAGGAAGGTCAGTGGTTCAATAGGAAGTTCTAGGTCGGTGACCTCTTTTATAAGAATTTGGACCTTGGCCCAGTATTTCACAATTTCTGGACAGGTCCACCAGATGTGGGCCATGTCCCCTCTATTACCACAGCCTCTCCAACATTGGTCTGATGCCAGAGGGTAGATCTGGTTTAATCGTGCTGGGGTAAGATACCAGCCAAACATAATTTTGTAGATGTTTTCCTTAATTGTGGTGCAAAGGGAAGTTTCTGAGGCTGCCTGCCAGATTTCCTCCCATGTCTCTCTTTCTATGTTAACGTTTAGATCGGCTGACCATCGCAGCATATAGTCGTGCTGTGTCGGGGACGTTGAGCGCATTAGGATATTGTATATGTCCGAGATAAGTCCCTTCTGGTAAGACTGGTCCTCACACAGATGTTCAAACGTAGTGAGAGCGGGGTATTCTGGATGAGGGCACGTAGCTCTAACAAAATTTCTAATTTGTAGATATTTAAAGGTGTCCAATTCTGTAATTTTAAATAAATTTGTTCCTCAGTTCTTGGTAGCTCAGGAGCTTCCCTAGGCTCAGTACGTCGGCAATCGCCTCTATACCCCGTGAGTGAAAGTGGGCGAACAGCTTAGATCCGCATCCTGGAGGGAATTTAGGGTTATTAACGAGGGGAGTGAGTTGTGAGTTTGTGGATGAGAGGTTAAATTTAAGTTTGCAACTGGACCAGGTGTCCCACGTGAATCGTGAGGCTGTAGCTTAAGATTGTGTAAGTGGCCATCTCCTCTGTTCAGGCTCCAGAGGCAGGCTTGCAGAGAAGGCAGTTTGGCACACCGAGTTTCCATTCCCACCCAGGAACATCGGGTCAGGTCTGAGTTCCACATTACTACCTGCCTGAGCTGAGCGGCTAGATAGTATTTATATAGGTCAGGCACCCCCATCCCTCCTCTGGATCTCGTGGTCATCAGGACTGATCTGGCGACCCTGGGCCTCTTACCCTGCCAAATGAAGTGGAGTAGTCTATTCTGTATATATTTTAGATCGGCGGCCGGGACCTGGATTGGGAGCGTCTGGAATAGGTACAACATTCTTGGGAGTATATTCATTTTGGTAGAGATCATCCTCCCAATCCATGAGATCTGATAACCTTCCCACCGATCTAGATCCCTTTTGATCTGATCCCATAGTTTCGGGTAGTTATCCCTATATAGGTCCCGATAGTGCCTAGATACATTAATTCCCAGATACTTAATGCATGAGGGGCACCATCGGTAGCTGAAATTTAGCTTAAGGAGTTTGACTGTGGGGTCGGGAAGACTAAGATTTAGGGCCTCAGATTTGTCGCTGTTTATTTTATACCCTGATACCTTTCCAAACTCTGTCAGTTCCATCTGGAGGTTGGGGAGGGAAGTTAGGGGTCTGGTCAAGGTCAGGATAATATCGTCAGCGAATAGGGAAATTTTGTATTGTTCAGTGGCCATGGGTATACCCTGGATGTTTGGGTTTTGTCTTATTTTGGCCGCCAGTGGTTCAATCGTGAGAGCGAAAAGGAGAGGGGAGAGGGGGCACCCCTGTCGGGTGCCATTTCTAATGTGAATTTGTTCCGCTCCTCCCCCCGATAGTCTAACCGAGGCGGATGGAGTTTGGTAGAGCGCCTGGACACCCTTAAGAAAGGAGTCCCTGAATCCAAATTTTTTTAATGTTTGGTCTAGGAACAGCCAGTCAATTCTGTCAAATGCCTTCTCTGCGTCTAAGCTTAGTAACATAGCTTGTGAATCTGTAAGGTGGGCATGGTCAACTAAGTTAATGATTTTACGGGTATTGTCTGAGGCCTGGCGGCCTAGGACAAACCCGACCTGGTCCATGTGTACTAGTCTCGGGAGAATTGAATTAAGTCTGTTCGCCAGTATTTTACTGTATAGTTTTAGATCATTGTTCAACAGTGAGATTGGTCTATAGCTACCGCATTGTGTGGGGTCCTTCCCTTCTTTGAGGATTATGGCCAAATTGGCGGACGACATTGAAGATGGGATAGGACATCCTTCTAGAAATGAGTTGAACAATTGTAAAAGGTGGGTGGACAGAATGGGGAGAAACTTCTTATAGTAGGCATTCGTGAAACCATCAGGGCCCGGTGCTTTAGAAATTTTGGAGGCCTTAACGGCCCATTCTAGTTCTTCCGCCGTTATTGTGGCGTTCAGGAGAAGGATTTCCTCCTCTGTTAATGAGGGGAGGTCGCAATCAGCTAGATAGTCAATGGTAGCCAATAGCTCCTTCGGGTCTGGGCTAGCAGAGTGAGCCCGTAGGTTATATAATTTAGAGTAAAATTTAGTAAATTCCTCTGCAATTTTTTTTTCATTATGTAGGAGCTCCCCAGCACTATTCCGAATCGCCGTTATTTGCGATCTTTTGTGTATGCCTCTTAATTTGCTAGCAAGAAGTCTGTCGGCCTTGTTCCCTTTATCATAATACCTCTGACCCGTCCATTTAAGAGCTTTTTCGACATTGTCCATTTGAATTATTCTTAAGTCGCTTCTGGCAGAAGTGGAGGAGAGAGGGGGAGAGAGGGGGAGGGTGGGGGAGGGGGGGTGAGGCGGGGGTGGAGAGGGGGGTGAGGGGGGGGGAGGACGGGGGGGGGGAGGACGGGGGGGGGAGGACGGGGGGGAGAGGGGGGGGTGGAAAGGGGGGGTGGGTGGAGGGGGGGGGAAGGGGGGAGGAGAAGACATATCTCTGCATAAACAACAATTTGTTGAAGCGAGAGTGATAACATGTGCTCCATACAGAGCGAGAACAGTAACGGTCGCAACAGCAACAACAAATCCCTTTCATGGGGCACTGAATCAAAATCAAGGTGGGGAAACTTCTATAACGCTAATGTTAAGTATAAAGAACAAGGGGGGGAGGGGTCCTGGGAGATTGAGGGTAGGGGTCAGTGGCTAAACCTGCTAATTCTTCTAGTGGGGGCTAACACAACTATAGGGTAGTGAAGGGGAAACCCTGCTGAATTTAGGGGTGGTGGGGAGAGACTCAGAGGGGAATATATGTGGGTTTCACAATTTTACAGACCCTGTCTCTGGAGGCAAGACCACGGAAGGGCGCGTGCGGGGCTGTGTAGTCTTGTGCCGGCAGCTCTCCTCCAGGGAGGGTGTCTGTCAAGGATAAAAGAATGCCCAGGCAGGGCCCATTGGCCGAGGGGGGGGGGGGAAGCGCCAGACAGCCCCGAGCTGGGAGTATCCTGTGGCGTCAGCTGGATGTCACTCGGGGGCCCCGGCGTTCCGGTCCAGGCATCGCCGCCAGGTCCAGGCGAGGCCTCCGTCGGCGCCGGGCGTGGGACGCGCATGTTGTTGACGTCATTCTATGGCGCGTCCGCTGGCCTCGCGACGCTCCGCGGATGGGACTGGCTTCCGGGTTCCAGCGGGGTCTCCATCTGCGCCGGATGTGAGTCGCGCAGTCAGCTGACGTCGGCTGTGGCGCGCCGGCAGACCTCGTGGTGCTCCGCGGATGGGGACGGCTCTATCAGGCGCCATTTTGTGGAGGGAGATGTGCAGCTCGGCAGGGAAGCCACGAGGACCGGCATGCTCGCTTCGGACGCCATTTTGGGAGAGCCTTGGAGCAGGCGGTAGTGTTTACCCAGACGGACACCGGGGGCAGCTGTGGGAATCCGAAGTCGGCTGTGCGGCGTCTGCCCTCCGATTGCCCATGGTAGGATTTCTGGAACCGGGGAGGAAGAGGGGCCCCCCGCGGCTCCGGCCCGGAGGTCTTCTGCCTGGGCTAGTGAGGTCGCGTCCGACCCCATTTTGGAGGAGTTTCGGGGCTGACGATGGCGTGGACCCGGGCGGGAGATTAATTTGCCGGTGAGTCTTTCCTTATCTGTCCCGGGATTGCCTTTGCTCGGCTATCCGCTCCGATGCTCTCACAAGCTGATCCTCTTTGTCCTGGTCCCGGTTACCAGCTGGGTGGGCAGGTTGGAGGGAGTCCACGGGAAGGCCCAGGGCTTTTGCTAAGTGCACCATATCTTCAGGGTGCCGGATGGTGAGAAATTCGCCCTTGTGGGGAATGATCAATTTAAAAGGAAACCCCCATCTGTAATTTCTTTCTTTCTCGCGAAGGAGTAGTGTAAGGGGACGTAGTGCTTTACGTCGATCCACTGTAAGCTTGGAAAGGTCGTTATAGACCTGAAGCGGGTCGCTTCGGAACGCGATCGTGTCTCTCCCCCTGCTAGCTCCTATTAGTTTATCTTTGGTGGAGTAACTGTGGAGTCGCACGATCACGTCCCGCCGGCGGTTGGGGTCCTCGGAGCGCGGGCCCAGGGCTCTGTGTGCCCTGTCCATTTCCAAATCCCGGGAGTCAAGGTCTGGGCATATGGAGAGGAAGAAGTCCTTCAGGTATGCTCGCAGATGTGTGGGTAGCACTGCCTCAGGGATGCCGCGGATCCGCAGGTTCTGGCGGCGATCCCTGTTTTCCTGGTCCTCCAATCCGTCTCTTAGTGTATTTATTTCTTGGCCCAGGCGTATGATCTCATCATCGGCCTCTGACTGGTGGTGTAAAGCCTCGTCCAGTCTGGTCTCCAGTGTGGTAGTGCGTTCCTGCAGCCCCTGGATATCCTGCCTAATTTCCACCACTGCGTCTTTTATATTGGCCTGTAGTGACCGTTGGAGCTTGGCAAGGAGTTCCTCTAGGTATGCCTTTGTGATCCCCCCGTCCGGGGAAGAGGGGGTCTCGGTAGGGCTCGCTGAGTCTGAGAGGCCTTGTTTGCCTCATGGGCCTGAAGCCTGGGGGACATCTTGCCTTCTATTCCCAGTCTCAGCAGGCTGTTATGCAGGAGAGAAGAACTTCCCCACTCCCTGAGTCGGGGGATTTTTCCCCTTACTAGCCGTCCCTCTGGTTTTAGAGGGTCGTCAGGGGCTTTTTTCGGGGTTTTTGCCCGGGGTAAAAGGGTTTAAATCAGCGGTTATTCAGGAGTGTCTCTGGAGCTCAGCTTTTACCCGACTGTCCTGGATGACGTCATAGACACGCCCCCCATATGTTTTCTTTTTAACGGGACATCTTGTCAGTCAAGCGCTTTCTCAATCTCTAGCCCACCCTGTCCATGTCAGGAGGGAGGGGGCTACGGCAATGAAGGGGTTAACCACCCATGCCAGGCTTATTGTGGGTAATGGGGGTGGGTGAAGGGGGTATTTGGCCCTTTGTGGGTGTTTAGGCCTTGCGGGGTGGTGGGGGGTTGCGGGTGAAGTTAACCCCTTCATTACCTTAGCGGTTAGTACGCAACTTGTATCATTCTGCGCATGCGCACTACTCCCTAATGGCCACCGCGACCTCGCCACTCTCCGTGCATGTGCAAGCTGCTTCTGCGCATGCGTGGCACTTAATGATGGCGCCCTTCCCAGCATCCCACCTTGGAGCTCCTGCGACCCGGTCACCCCTCTACTCTCCCTGCAGCAGCCGCAGCCCTTCTGATCACCCCTGCAGTAGTCTCTCATCCTCCCGCTCTCACAACGGAGGTAAGGGCAAGGGGGACCTGGCTACACTAACTCTGTGCTCCATCACTTTCAGCTTCTGCCCACAGCACAGTACAATAGTTAGAAGTATAACCAGGGCAGTAACCCCTGAAGGGACTTGTAACAGATCAGTCTGTATGCGGGGCAGCCATCTTGGGATAACATGTTTTTCTTTAACTCCTTTCCTAATGCCTTGCTTATGACAGACACTTCCTTGTCCCTGTTCACCTCCCTATACTGAGGGCCTCCCTACAAGGGACACTTCCCTGTACTGCAAAACAATAACAATGGCTTCTATCTTAACCTAACTACTCACTGCGCAGGTCCCTAGCTCGATCTCTGCTCTCAGTCTCTCTCTCTGTCTCTCCAACTGTCACTAACTGTCATAGAATCCTCCTGCTCATTTCTCTGGGCAATAAAATGGGCGGGGCTAAGCTCCCGACTGGTGATTGGCAGAACACTATCCCCAGGGTGGTTGACTAGAATGCTCATTTAACCCTATATAGTAACCCCAATAGGGAGGGGGTTACAATTATAAATACTGATTTATGTGTAGCCAGGTCACCTTATGGCTACTATTTTGCCCTTGGGCTGGCAGTAAACCCTGGTACAATCAGGTTGCCAGTAGTTGATATGGGGTTTTCCCCCTCCGAGGAGCTGCACTTGAGTGAAAGTAGCTGGCGGTGACATCAGGCCTGGACATGACCAATCATGAGCCGGACCTGGTGCCCTCCTCCTGGCAGTACTTAAGGGCAGTACCGCCCTAAATTTGTAGTTGTGCCTTCCCCATTTGAGGAAGGCAGGTCACATCTTAGAGAGGCTGAGTATTGGGCCATCTCTAGTCCTCTTCCCTCCGAGGGAGATTGAGTGTGAACCATACCTCTGCCTCTGCTAGGGAGTCGGGGAAAAGCTAGCACAGCTGCGGGAGGCCTTGACCCGTAGTGGTTGTCCAGGGACATCCTTCAGTGATAGCTGTGAGACTGCATCCGGCAGAGGCCTGCCGTTATTCCTGTACTGTACAGAAGAGTAATAAACCATTCCTGTTTGCATCTATCTCCTGCATGGTACGTTACCTTACTGGGGGGGAGAGGTAATAGTTCTACCGTGGGAGATCACCTTCTGTTCCTGGAGCCTATGGCAGATGAAGGCGCTGCACTGCTAAAGAGATATGTGAGGTATGAACCCCAGAAGCCTAGTCCTGTGTCCCCAATACCATTGGTGGATGACTCAGCCCTCCTGTTACCAGCCGGTATCATGCACCACACGACCAGTAATGGCCAAATCTCCCACCGGGTGGGGGAACACTGTTACATATGTAAACTTTAAACAATGACTTAGCTGTCTGATGTATGTAAACATAAAATAACAGTCAATGGTATTGCACCCTTGAAACATGTCACTAACATTGGCTTATTTTGTTCGCAGGAGAGACTGCACGTTTAAGGTGGCGTCCAGAGTGATTGTGCGCTCGCTTGTGCGTGCCCGAGCTACGCGATCAAACA
This sequence comes from Ascaphus truei, assembly GCF_040206685.1. Classification (NCBI taxonomy): domain Eukaryota; kingdom Metazoa; phylum Chordata; class Amphibia; order Anura; family Ascaphidae; genus Ascaphus; species Ascaphus truei. The sequence goes on along the minus strand of NC_134488.1, from coordinate 121,604,440 downwards.
CACTATGGGTAATGTGATTGTGTATAGTGCGTGCACGCCCTCCGAAACTCCCCCCCCCCCCCCATGCGCACAACTGCAAGTTTTAGCAGGCCAGGAATCTTCCCAGCAGCATCAGCGCGTGACATCACGGCACTCGAGTGCAAGTGCGCTCACATTCAGCATGGACGCGGCCTAAGGCTCCATCTTTTTGTCCTTCCTTATGCTGTGATCAACGTCATGAGTGCATTGGTTTCTCTGCATTTTGGACTTATTCAACAAGTCTTGGACACCCTCTCGATCTTCCAGGAAGGAACACACCAATGCACAATGTACTGTATGAAACGATTAACTTCATCTAAGGCTGCGATTATGTTGCCGGCGTTGCTGCGTGCTCGGCAAGCACTCTTCTGTAGTGGGCTATGCAAGTTATCCTAGTGCCTGCGTGCCTGCCGGGGAAGAGGCACGTTGACAAATGTTGTCTTTTCAGGCGGCAGTCGCGTGACGTCAGCGTACGTGAGCTAGTTCAGCCAATGAGGGCGAAAAAGCTTCGTGACGCCCACGCATCGCCTCTTCAATCTCCTGCAGCCATGTTCACAAATCGCTTGGGCTGCAGGAGTGCGCGCAGCTGCGCACTCGTTGGCAAGGGGCCACGCAGGGACTACAATCCCAACCTATGTTCTACTGTAATTGGAGCAGCATGTACAGTAATCTAGTATTGTTTATTGCTCTCATACAGAAAGTGTGAATATGTAAGGCCAATAACTTATTCCAATATGTCAGTGCTGCTCCATCACGTTGTCAAAGACTAGGCGTTACCAATAAATGAATGGGTGCACTGTATGTGTATGTGTATGTTTAGTCAGTGGCTAGACACAAACCTACAAGGAAACACATTTCTTAATAGATGTAGATTTCACCTTTCTTTGCATTAATTGCCACTTGTATTAATTCAGCTTGACATTTCTTTTGCTACGATCTTTGTAGTCTTGATAAAAATGAGTGAAAAGAAAAACAGAAATCTCATTCTGTCAGGATGCCAATTCTCCTATATCTAATTATTATCTATGGGTGTTTAATTTGTTTGTTTATTGGCAAAGGGAGCTAAATCACAGCAGCCAGCACAACTGCTTCCATTGGTTAATTAGAGGAAAGTAACAAGTTTGCATTTCTTTAAAGGTTTTTCACTGAAGATGTATTAGCTACATACGTATGAATACAGACAAAAGTGTGCAATTCTTCCAAGCTACTCGGTTACAAGAGACAGGGCCGCAGACAGAATTCCCGGGGCCCAGAACTAGAGTTACCACCGGGCCCCCCTTTGTTGGTGGACTTGCGAGCCCCCCAATTTCACACCTCGTGAGTCCCCTCTATATCCCTCCCTCTTCTCACGTTTTTTGCTCCCCTCTGTCTCCCCTCTCCCCCGTCCATTAATCACCCCACTCTCACTCAATCTCTGCAACCCGCCTCACATGTATTTCTCACCTGAGTCTCACTCCCAGGTCCATAGTAGGCGACCGAGCGTGTGATGTCACGCGCGCCTGTGCTTGCAGAAATCTGTGGCCTGCAGAATTGTGCAGTGGGGGGCATGGCGAGGGTGTGCGGGGTAAGGGGCGGGTTTCCTTGATGTCACGTGAGCAGGTTGCCCTCATTGGCTGAACCACGCATGTGACCTGTCCGTCACGCTGCAAATTCAAACCAGTTTGTCGCGCGATGTGCCGGTCGCCCCGTCGCACTCGTGCACGCGCAATCTGCTTTTTGTTACTCATTAGAACAATACTTGACTTGATACATATAGTTATTCTGTCCCCAGGGACCCAAAACATGAGACTCAGGAGAAGCAACATATACAGAGAGTTCTGTGATGAATGAAAACCTGCAACTAATCCTGAAGAAGCCAAGAGATTACACAGAGGGTGGCAGGGTAAGGAAGGTGGAATATATCCGTCTCCCAGCTTCAAAACTGGGGCAAGAAATAGCACCAGATCAACAACAAAATATCCCAGTAGTTTTCAATGTTCTTTATTGCTGTGAACATCTCGTGCTATTTTTGGTACAGAGAAAAAACCGGCGCCTCCGAAATATAAAAATAAGATCTGACCAAACATAAAGTCCAATACGAATGGAGAGGAGTCCAGGGAGGGATCTTCAATGAAGTCTCATAGAAGGACAAACAGACATGTAGGACAAAAACAAAAAAGACAAAAGAAAAAAGATCATAGTGCAACTCAAATACAAACAAAAAAGCACTGAAAAGATTGGCAAGAAAATAATTACAAATTTAATGCAAGTGTATAAAATATAAATGTAACGGGTTTTCTGAACTGGCCTGACCCACCCAATCTCATATTGGCCCCTGTGGTCTAACCAGTCCCCATTACATGGTAGTGTCTGGTGGTGCACCTGTTGGCAACAGGACTCCTGAGTCTCCCGCATGGTGGTGTGTGGGGATTTGCCAACTCAGACAGGCAGCTGAGGTAGTGTGCTGAGTCCTACCTATATCCAGTGCAGCGCCTCCACCTCATCAGGATCCCGGCGTCCGCTTGGGGATGATTCTGATGAGGAACTCCTCTGTGGTGCTCCTCTCTGTGCAATGACTCCACACTTACACACGAGAGTGTTGTTAATCAGATGCATCTTTATTAGTACGGTGGGCCAGCTGCCCTCCACAATGGGGTGTATTTAGCCCTCCATTGTTCACCGTACTTCCCTTTGAAAGGTATTGTCCTCCTTAATTAGGGATTCCCTATCCCCGCAGGGATATCTATTCTGTGCCAGGTCCCTGGTCACAGTATCATTATTCAGCTGTGTATAACGTAATCACTTTCCCTCCTTCCAGAACTGGGAAGAACCTATTACCTAATCCTAACTTTTGATCAGTGCTGTGCCTTATGTATCCTCTGGGGGCTGGCACAACTCTGACATCACTAACCATGGAGTCAGAGCCTGTGACCACTCCCATCCATACATAGGGCACCTCACCAGGGTGTGAGGGCAAACCTCCATGATTACTGCTGGCATGCCCATAACTTACCAGGCCTTACTGTCAGCAGGAGAGATGACTGCAACCATTTTACAGCATGGTTACATAAATAAAACAACATACACATGTAAGTTGGGCTACAGACGCTAATAAAGCTGTGTCATCCAGTAGGAGTAAAATTGGAATCCTACATACAGCAATGCTGAATGGTATAGACCCGTAGAACAACTGTCCTTAGATTCAGACCGGAGCCTCTGCAATGAATGGAAACAGCACAGCCTCCAGGGATCCACACTGCCGGAACGACCGCTGCTGCGCCACAGACAGACCTTTGGAGTGGGTGAGGAGTACCACAGGGAAGGACCGGGATTGCACGCTGTTGGAGGAATCACCGACACCATACACACAGACCACCAGGTCGCGCGATGTGCCGGTGACGTCACACCACAGCGCGAGGGCAGGGGGAGCGCCCGGGAAGGCAATAGAGCTCAAAGAGCTGAGGCAAAGTCTGAAGGGGACAATGCACACACGGAGAAGGATGATACAAGTCTCAGCCTGATAAAAAAAACACCCTACGCATTTCGTGACGTCAGTCACTTCGTCAGGGGCATGATGGGAGTAACAAGTGTGGGCATATTTATACCATGACACCAATAAAAACATTAACCAAAACAATGGCATAATAATGTAAAAATCATACAAATCAAACTAAACAGTGATAGCAAACTACATCAAACAAATAAACATGAATACATAGAAGAAAAATATAACATGACAATGAAAAACAAATAAAATTGAGACCTCATAGAACCAACCAGGGCTCAACACACCCTATCTTAAAGGCACAGTACTATATGTGAATATATGGATACAATGCTCTGAGCATATTAAGTTTACTGCTGGATAACACAAACTGCTAAGACTGCCAGTACCAGCAAACAGCAAAAAAGAAATTACATATTTATATAAAAGGCAAATATTAATTAAAATATATTGTTATTAATTACTTGGCCAGGAAAGCTGATAGGTCAAATTCGATATTGAGACCATTGGGAGATAATGTTTTAAGTTCATGTATCCAATATGACTCGCATTTACTAATACCATTTATTTTATCTCCTCCTCTCCAACTGCCCGGATATATTTCAATTGCTTGGCATTTAAGGCCTTTTGGGTTTTGCTGATGGTGGATAAGGAAATGGTGTGAAACGCTATGTGTAGTTAACCCTTTCCTTATATTGTACACATGTTCATAAATGCGTCTCTGGTAAGCCCTCCCCGTGCGGCCGACATATTGTAGCCCACAGGGGCACTGTAGTAGGTAAATAACAAACACAGAATGGCAGTCAATGTATGAACGAATATTATATACACAACCAGTAACATTGGAATTAAAAGTGACTTGGTTAGAACTGTATTTACAGGCTGTACAATTAGTACAAATAAAAAAACCTTTTTGACGAGGTTCCACACCTGATGTTTTATTTAAATTAGGGCAGCTAGGGGCCAGCCTGGATTGTAAATTAGAGGCCTTCTTGAAGACAATTGAAGGTTTGGGGGGAAGGATTTGGGCCAAAGATGGATCTCTCAAAAGAATTGGCCAATGTTTATACAAAACCCGCCTAATATCGGGTGCCATAGAGATGTATTGCGTGATGAAAGACACTGTGTTTTTCAAATTAAGGTCAATCCTATCTTTTTTGTACTCCAGAAGGCTAGCTCTCTCAATATCCTGCACCTGTAGCAGGGTCTTGGAGAGCAACTCCTCGGGGTATTGCCTATTCAAAAATTTATTTTTAAGCTCGCTCGCCTGAGACGCAAACGCCTCATCACTTGAGCAATTGTGCCTCAGGCGAACGAACTGGCCCTTAGGAATATTGCGCAACCACTGAGGGTTGTGCTGGCTATTGGCCAACACATAGTTGTTGGCCTGCACAGACTTGAAGTATGTTTTGGTGTGTATACAATTATCTACAGAACTAATATTTAAGTCCAAAAAATCGATTGAGCTGGAATCAAAATGACATGTGAATTTAAGATTCATCTGATTAGTATTAAGATGGGAAATAAAATGATTTAATGAATCAATACTGCCGTTCCACACAGAAAGAATATCGTCTATGTAGCGATGCCAGAGCACCAGGTTTGCACCAAGGGGACAATTGTTCCAAATAAAACTCTCCTTCCATTGTCCCATAAATAGGTTGGCATAACTTGGTGCAAACCTGGTGCCCATGGCCATACCACAAATCTGCAAATAAAACTTAGAATTAAATGAAAAATAATTATGTGTAAGAATAAAATTAAAGGAGTCTAAAATAAAATCTTTTAAAGCTGGTGACAAACTATTGTCCATATCTAGCATCTGGCGTATGGCTAGACAACCAAAGGTATGATCAATCACCGTGTACAGAGATGTTACGTCAACGGTGACCCACACATACCCAGGTTGCCACTCCAAATCGCGCAGTGCTTGAAGCACGTGGGTGGTATCATGCAGATAGGACTTTAAAAGTAATACATGAGGTTGCAAATAATAGTCAATAAATTGTGATAAATTGGAGGTAAGTGAACCAATTCCAGATATAATTGGTCTAACTGGTGGGGTATGCTCCACCTCTTAAAACTTTCAAGAAACATTCCACCTTTAACCCTAAATATATACAGGGACATTTCGTCAATACCTTTATCGATTTGGTCACTAGATCTAGAGACATCTAGTCGTAATTTTAAGATTCGTAAAGACAATTTGAACCAACATGAAAAATTGGCTTTGGTTCAGTTGGAAAATAACGAATCTATAGTGATTAAACCAGCCGATAAAGGCAGAGGTATAGTGGTTATGGATAAAGACTATTATATTTATGAATCTAATAGATTACTTGATGACATAACCACTTACCTCCCTCTCTCTGTGGACCCTACTTTGCATTTTCTTGCTGAATGTACCACATTACTCGATCATGGGTTGGCCAATTTAGCCATTACAAAGGACAAATACAATTTTCTAAACACCATTCATCCCCGTATCCCCTTGTTCTATACCATTCCCAAAATCCTTAAGAATTCACATACCCCACCAGGTAGACCAATTATATTTGGAATTGGTTCACTTACCTCCAATTTATCACAATTTATTGACTATTATTTGCAACCTCATGTATTACTTTTAAAGTCCTATCTGCGTGATACCACTCACGTGCTTCAAGCACTGCGCGATTTGGAGTGACAACCAGGGTATGTGTGGATCACCTCTGACGTAACATCTCTGTACACAGTGATTGATCATACCCTTGGTTGTCTAGCCATACGCCAGACGCTAGATATGAACAATTGTTTGTCACCAGCTTTAAAAGATTTTATTTTAGACTCCATTAATTTTATTCTTACACATAATTATTTTTCATTTAATTCTAAGTTTTATTTGCAGATTTGTGGTACGGCCATGGGCACCAGGTTTGCACCAAGTTATGCCAACCTATTTATGGGACAACGGGAGGAGAGTTTTATTTGGAACAATTGTCCCCTTGGTGCAAATCTGGTGCTCTGGCTTCACTACATAGACGATATTCGTTCTGTGTGGAACGGCAGTATTGATTCATTAAATCATTTTATTTCCCATCTTAATACTAATCAGATGAATCTTAAATTCACATGTCATTTTGATTCCAGCTCAATCGATTTTTTGGACTTAAATATTAGTTCTGTAGATAATTGTATACACACCAAAACATACTTCAAGTCTGTGCAGGCCAACAACTATGTGTTGGCCAATAGCCAGCACAACCCTCAGTGGTTGCGCAATATTCTTAAGGGCCAGTTCGTTCGCCTGAGGCACAATTGCTCAAGTGATGAGGCATTTACGTCTCAGGCGAGCGAGCTTAAAAATAAATTTTTGAATAGGCAATACCCCGAGGAGTTGCTCTCCAAGACCCTGCTACAGGTGCAGGATATTGAGAGAGCTAGCCTTCTGGAGTACAAAAAAGATAGGATTGACCTTAATTTGAAAAACACAGTGTCTTTCATCACGCAATACATCTCTATGGCACCCGATATTAGGCGGGTTTTGTATAAACATTGGCCAATTCTTTTGAGAGATCCATCTTTGGCCCAAATCCTTCCCCCCAAACCTTCAATTGTCTTCAAGAAGGCCTCTAATTTACAATCCAGGCTGGCCCCTAGCTGCCCTAATTTAAATAAGACATCAGGGGTGGAACCTCGTCAAAAAGGTTTTTTTATTTGTACTAATTGTACAGCCTGTAAATACAGTTCTAACCAAGTCACTTTTAATTCCAATGTTACTGGTCGTGTATATAATATTCGTTCATACATTGACTGCCATTCTGTGTTTGTTATTTACCTACTTCAGTGCCCCTGTGGGCTAAGGGATTAAAAATCACTCTTTATCCACTATGCATTTAATATCTTTAATAACTATCTGTTTCCATTATACAAGCCAATGAATCCCAGCGTTAATCTCTTTTGACTTGTAGTAATGTATAGCGTCTGTATTAATGAATTTATTGTGTTTTAATACGTTTCTGTCATATGTTATGCAATGTAATTTGACACCAAGGGGTTAATTACTTCTTGGAGGTATAAATAGGGCTTATTGGCAGTAGCTCCTCATCCTTTGAAAAAGTGACGTCCCCACATCACGAAACGCATTAGGGGGGAGGAGTTCTAGAGGCACAGTCTGCAGAGGGGGTTCCCAGTTGTTTGAACGGCGCTCAGGCAGTGACGTCAGCGGTACCAGCGCCGGAACACACCAGGGAGGGTGAAGAGAGTCCTGGGCACTGAGTTGCTGCTGAGAGGAGCCATACAGCTGTACTTGATTTGTAACAAGCAAAAGGGACACCTTAGCAAGCTGCGGACGTCATCCTAGTATTGCACGTGTTACTGCATCCATATGTGAGTTTACATTTGGCTGTTTTTATATATTTTAATAAATTGTGATGTACTTTCCACACTATCTTGCTGTATTCTCTCCTTATCATGCCTTCTGAATATCTACTTGGTAGAGGCTAAAGAAGAGGAGGATTGATAAGATTCACGTGGGATTCGTGATCACAGCAAGGAAGAGGTTAAAGCACAGATCCTCTCAACTGAGATTTATCTTGTAAGTAGTTTCACTGTGGTCGTACTGTCCTGTATGCACCTGTCCAGATATACTGCGCAATTTGTGTTTTTTCTTTAACCCTTTATTAGGGGTGTCATGATAATATCATGAGCTACTAGGTCGTTTAATTCCCTTTGGTGCTTGAGGGGTTAATGAGCTATACTTGTTTAACAAAATACCAAATGCTGGGTTTGAAACTGGTCAGGACTGTTTCTGTCTGCTCTGAATTTCAAAGGAACTTACTTGGGGCGGGTTTCCAGCATGGATAGCCTACTCAAGGTGTCAATTGTTTTAATCAAAGAAGAGCAGCTTCAAAGTATTCTGTAGAAAGGGGTGGGCTGATGCCGGTGCCTTAAAGTATTGTATCTAAGTCTGGGGGAGATTGTTACAAGTCAGATCTGTCCAGGGGCATGCTTGAAAAGCATAGCAGACCTCATCTTCTGAACCAGTGCCTCTCTGGGAAAAATCCATAGCATGTGGTAATGTACTGAATAGGATTTTCTGTTTTACCCCTTTTATTTTAAGAAGCTGCTCTGCCTTATATTGTAATTGTATGTTTATTTTGTAATACCTTTTCTGTAATTCAAGCACTGTATTTTTATATATATTAAACCATTTAATAAGTAATGCTTTGGGCTCTGAATGAACTTTGTGCACGCTGGAGAGAATAACTTGCTAAATTCAGGCACATGTTACTACAACTGATTGTGTGTTAGAGTGCATAGTTTTTCCTATAATAAACAGGGACCTGAGGCCCTGGCGGATATTTTAGTCTAAGATCTTTTATCATATCTGCATAACCTCAGGTGGTGGCAGTGGATGGTTATGATGTGCAATTGAGTAGGGGTTAATACTAACTCGCTGGTTCCTTGCAGAGGAGAAAGGGGGGTTGCTAGAGAAGCCTTTGTGTATTAACCCTGGTTGCATATCTAAAGTCACGTGCTCACTTGTGTGCTGTTCGTGGCGGTGGTATATTGGGACGGCTTGAGGAGAGATACAACCCATTTGAAGGACCCCTGAGTGGGTGAAAAGTGGGTACGCTTGCGAGCGTCGGTATTAACCCTTGTCCCGTATGCAGGTCGAGTGCTAGCAGGGGGTCGTACGTGACAAGGGGGGGACTAACGAATCCAACTGCAATCGTCATTTTGGTTGGGATCATCATTTGGACATTTAAAGGACTGCACTGTATGGACACTTTCTACTGTATTAAGCGCCAGGTATCCCATATGGTTTTGTATGAGTTTTGTGTGTAGGTTGAGGAGATAACCTGCACTGTGGGACAACTTAGGCTGCTTTGTTTGTTTGTTTTTTAGTCATCACGTTCACTTGATATTGTATGTGTACTTTATTATATTGTAGGAGCAATTAGGTATGCACACCATTTAATTTAAGGCACATTTTGTAGCATTAGCTCATTATAGGTTAAGCGCTGTAGTTTTGGTGTATTAGTTAGTTATTTACATTATTGCTATCACTGATTAGATTGATTTGTATGATTTTTACATTATTATGTCATTGTTTTGGTTAATGTTTTCATTGGTGTCATGGTATAAATTTGCCCACACTTGTTGCTCCCATCATGCCCCTGACAAAGTGACTGACGTCACGAAACGCATAGGGTGTTTTTTTTATCAGGCTGAGACTTGTATCATCCTTCTCCGTGTATGCATTGTCCCTTTCAGCCTTTGCCTCAGCTCTTTGAGCTCTATTGCCTTCCCGGGCGCTCCCCCTGCCCTCGCGCTGTGGTGTGAAGTCACCGGCACAACACGCGACCTGGTGGTCTGTGTGTATGGTGCCGGTGATTCCTCCAACAGCGTGCAGTCCCGGTCCTTCCCTGTGGTCCAAAGGTCTGTGTGTGGCGCAGCAGCGGTCGTTCCGGCAGTGTGGATCCCTGGATGCTGTGCTGTTTCCATTCATTGCAGAGGTCTGAATCTAAGGACAGTTGTTCTACGGGTCTATACCATTCAGCATTGCTGGAAGTAGGATTCCAATTTTACTCCTACTGGATGACACAGCTTTATTAGTGTCTCTAGCCCAATTTACATGTGTATGTTGTTTTATTTATATTTTATACACTTGCATTAATCACTTATCACCTGAGATCAGACTCCAAAAGACTATTCATGGTCCCAAGGCTCAACAAAGTATCCGGACGTTCCTCCTTCTCCTTCCGTGCACCCCAAAACTGGAACAACCTACCAGAGACTCTCACATCCACCACCAGTTTAAGTTCTTTCAAATCTAAGGCGGTCTTACATTTTAACCTGGTCTGTAACTGTTTCATACGCTCATAATATATATTTTCTTTAACTGTGCACGCAATGTCGTGTATATAATGTATAACCCTGTTCATTTATGTAACAGTACTTGTAACCATGTATTATTTGTTTTACTCTGTGCCTAGGACATACTTGAAAATGAGAGGTATCTCTCAATGTATTACTTCCTGGTAAAATATTTCATAAATAAATAATTAAATTTGTAATTATTTTCTTGCCAATCTTTTTAGTGCTTTTTTGTTTGTATTTGAGTTGCACTATGATCTTTTTTCTTTTGTCTTTTCTGTTTTTGTCCTACATGTCTGTTTGTCCTTCTATGAGACTTCATTGAAGATCCCTCCCAGGACTCCTCTCCATTCGTATTGGACTTTATGTTTGGTCAGATCTTATTTTTATATTTCGGAGGCGCCGGTTTTTTCTCTGTACTGTTTGTATTGGTTTGTGTTAACCTTTATGCCTAGGCAGCCCCCACTTTAAATTTAAAGTGCATTGTATATATTATTGTCACTTATAAGTGTCACTATTTACACTCACCGCATTAGCGCTGATTTCACTGCTCTTCCCCTTTATCCGTGCTATTTTTGGTGCTACTTTCCCCGTAAGTTATACAGCTGGGAGACTTGATCAACAGACCCCAGAATCTTTGATTATACTGAGCTCCGAGTTGAGTTCAAGATGTTTGCTACATTATCAAATGCCCAGGAGAATGGAATATTGAGTGCTCCCTATTTGCCTGAACTAATGCCAAGATATTTTTTACTTTACGGGCCAGATCCACAAAAGGGTGCTTAGCTTTAGCACACCTCAGCTCCCACGTGTCTGTACGTGCCGGTATGCTGCACCGTCACCTATTTCTCTCACACTACATTCTCCTCCTGCTCTTCATCTCCGGCATACTCTCTTTGCAAGACGTGTCGCCACGGTGTCGCTTTGCCATGACAAAGTGCTGCCGCGACATCACACCGCGTCTCGTTGCCATGACATTGTGACATCCCGACAACGTGACGTCGCTGGAGGAGATGAGGAGCAGGAGAAGGTAAGAGCACTCCCTGGGTACCGGCACCTATTTTCTTACCAAAAAAAAAGCACGGAATATCTGGGAATAAAGTGGTTATTCATTAAACTGAGAGTGCAATCACGGAATTATCACACACAAACTCCAGTTTGCCTCAAATGAGCTTGAATGAAATAAACACAGGACACAAAATGGGTTATTGCATTTATTTGTGGAACTGACAGCACTCTTTTTATTTTGGGGATCATCCATGACAATTACAAATTTCTGAACATGAAGTCTGTGCTTAAAACAAACAGCAAAAAAAAACGATTCTTATTTTGCTCTCTTTGCGTTGCTCAGTTTTCCACTAAAAACCTGCACAAAAAAAGGAAAATGCACCGTGGTTTACACAGGGAATAAATCATTTATTAAAGTCTCCTGGTGGCAAAACTGATGCTGAAAATCTGCACCGTAATTATAAATGTTAGAAACCCCATTATATTCGGTGGGACCCTTTCCTTTGATTTTTATAGTGGAATTGTTTTGCGGGAGTTTTACCACAGTCAGACTTGGACACATAAGCCCAATGTGTTTACGCCATCAACAAAATATGGATTCAGATGTTTTAATGTTCTATATATGCAGTTTATGTGGGTGATGTTGTATCAAAGTCTCCAGGCACACAAACTGCACCAGGTTTATCAAATATGAAAGCTGCGCTGCTTTTTCCTTTCATAATCCTCTCCATATTTATGTCCCTTGTTTATTAAGCGGCGCTAACACCTAAAACATCTTGGGGTGTAACTACTAAAGTCTCCCAGCTGCAAAACCAGTGCAAAAAAACAGCCATATTCATTAAAGATAATAAATCCCATTGAAGGCAATGTGAGTTTTTAATTTGGTAAATCTGGTGCAATTTTTGCCCCAGCTTTGAAGCCAGAAGACATTAGTAAATAACCCCCCCCCCCTTATAGTCAACTTTATACGTCCCCAACTAGTACTGCTAGTCAATATGGCTTTATATATGCTGACTTTGCCCCTTTTTTCGCACCCGGGAGACTTTGATGCATCACCCCTTTATATCCTTCATAATTAAATCCTGACAACTTACATCCTAAAATCAGTCTCTTTATCAAAGTCCCAGGTAAGAAGAGAAACTGGAGAACGGCAAGATTGTTGCTGGGAAAAGGCTTGTGGACCCGACTTGATGGAAAAATATACATATTGTAGGTGTATTCGATCATGAACAGTTTAAAACACGGACAAGACATTGTCCAAAAAAGAAGAAATAACCTCCCACGCGTTTCACACCACTAAGGTGCTTTGTCAAGGAGCGGTGTGAAACGCGTGGGAGGTCTTTTTCTTCTTTTAGTACAATGTCTTGTCAGTGTTTTAAACTGTTCATGATTGAATAAAGCTACAATATATATATATATGTTCATCGTTGGGTTCCCGAGCGTTTTTCCAGCAACAAGCTTGCAGTTCTCCAGTTTTTCTTCTTACCTAGTGTTTGCTATTTGGCTTGGAAGCACGCCCACAGAGACAGACGAACCTTCACGGAAATACGTCAGCTGCACTAATGGGTGTGTTCACACCACTACAAGCAGCATAGTCGGAGAACGTGGGCGGGGGGCATATTTTCTTGCCCTTTCCTCAGCGTGTGTCCAGGTCAGGTGCACTCTATTTCAGGAGGTTTTGTAGTTGCTAGTCTCCATGAAGCTTATCCCAGACTATCCCAGACTATATCACATCTCACTCTCTCTGGAGACAGCTTGCACTATTTTCCTTGTTAAAGTCTCCTGGCTGATAAACTACATTGGGGTCTAGATACGAAAATCTCCCGGCTGCAAAAGTCGAGCGAAACCAGTGCAAAAAACAGAGCCACATTCATCAAAGAAAAGAAATCCCATGGAAAGCAATGAGAGTTTTTCCCGTGATAAATCTGGTGTAATTATTTTGCACAGACTTTGCCCCAGTTTTGCATCTGGGAGACTTTAGTAAATACCACCCCGCTAGGTCATCATAACAACAAAAAAGCAACAAAGAAATTGAATCCAATAGAAAGGAATGCTTTGTCTTCTTTATAAATCAGGTGCCGTTATTTGTTCTTTAATGCATTGATTTTGCCTGTGTTGTGTAGCTGGCAGACATTGGTAACTAACCCCCCTTATCTCTGAACTCGTTGTTCCAATCCTTTGAAATGCCTTACCATATAATTGAAAAGCTCTATATCCCTTTACAAATTTGTATTTATTCAAAGATATACTAACCATGTTGGTCAAATCCCAGCCTTCCACTGCTTTATAATCTCGGATATGGTCGTGGGCTTTTGGTCTTCTGTACTTTGGATGTCATCATCAGCGCTGATCCCATTGAAGTTACCGCACGGACCACACAAACGATTGGCTAAGCTGTCAGGAACTTTAATGGTCACTTCCCCAGATGTGTTGACCATGACCTTCACTCCACCCGTCTGTTTAATCACCAAATCCTCTCCTGAAATGCTCAACGTGATGCCCCCGGTAACTGTAATTGGGAGTTTCACAGGGGAACCCTCCACCTAACAGATGCACAGGGACAGAGAACAAAGAAGACATGTAGGGGGGAGAAGAGATGGATAATACTGGTTAGTGTTCCAAGCAAATAAAAAAATATTCTTCAATTCACGATGGACAAATATGTCTATGCTGTACTAAAGCATACCCCTTCATGACCCAGATCTTTAAGAATAATGAGCCCACAAATATTCTATATTTTTTTGTGATGTCTACTGTATGGGCGTTAGGTATTTGGTTTGTAATATAATAAACATACTACTCTCGTGTTGATATCTGTACTTTTTATCTTAAAAAAAGACTTTCAAGCCCATTATAATCGTATAGAGTTAATTTCTGCCTTCTTATTCAAATCTAATTTGAGTAGCAAAAAAACTAAAATAAATTGGCTACAACTTAAGCTGCATATTTAGCTTTGTTGTACACCCTGCAGTCATATGTAACTCGCCTATAATCTCCAGTAAAGGCACTTATGAAATTATAGCTGATCCACGGCTTCAGATTAAAATGACTTATTTTGAATATATTTTCAAACCGAGGGCAAGTCTCGCACGATAAATAATGTTTTGAATGAATAATTTCTGGATATTATAAATATTTAATATTTTGGAGAAAGATAGAAATTGTTGGCAGTTGAGGACCATTTGGCCAACATTAGTCTGCCTGCTTATTCTCTACTTCAGCGGTGGCCAACTCCAATTCCTCCAGAACAACCACCAAGCCAGGTATATCCCGACTGACTGAGCCACTAAATCAGCCACCTGTGCTGAAGCCGGGATATCATGAAAACCTGACTTGTTGGTGGCCCATGAGGACTGGAGTTGGCACCCCTGAAGAAGAGAATAAGCAGGCAGGCAGATGCCAGCCAAATGATCCTAAGATGTTCTCTGGTCTCATGCAATATGTTTACTTACTATAAGGGAAATATAGGCACATAATTAAACACTTTTTCACATTCCCATTGAGACCACTCCTCAGCTATGAAGCGTGACAGCTTGCTTTATTCTCTTTTTAATCTGGTGTTTGCAGAGCCTTATTATCCCTCTCTCCCTAAAGACCGCAGATCGCTGTTAGCACTGTGCACGCGCCACCCTTCTCCCCCCCCCCCCCCCGCCGGGCGTGTGTGTCACAGTGATCACTGGGACCGCAGCCTTACGTTATTAGGGCACGTTAACATTAGCAGATATACTGTAACATCCAAAGAGGCCTTCTTCTCTGTAGTGTCTGTAATAACACTACCGTTGAGCATATATTTTACCCCTGTGTTTTGGTAGCTCAGATGCACAGTTTCCACTTACTAAATGAAACAAAAAGTGTTCAAGACTTTACTGAAAGGTAAGTCACTGTAATCTAAGCTAGCCGTGACTCCAATTTGCTTTGTTCACTAATGTAAACCAGTTGTCCTATTAGCAGGGCCATATTTACCATATCATTTGGGAAACTCAGTTGAGCTGCTATGGACATGCTATGTTCCAGCACAAACAGTGGAATTAACCATTTCTTTCATGAAGGCAACCGGTCAGCATGCTATGTTACTTACAGTACACCTATGCATTAGCACCAATGACTGACCACTTCATCCCTGTCTCTATACATTTACTGACCAGTTAGGTTACCAGTTCCAAAAGAGCCCTCACTGGCTGCACTCTAGTCCTGTTGCTGCAGAGTTATGCCCTATTTTCTGTCAGCTGGCTGACTTTAGCTTGGACCTGCACAATGCTGGCTATTCTGTCTGGCCCTTCAGTTTGTCAGCCCTACACATCCTATCAATGTCTTGTTTGTCTATCCTTTCCTGTTCTACCTGCTTGTTCTGTTACAGCTTGTGTATCCATCTTTTTCTTGACTTGTCTGTCTTCCTCTATTCCAGTCCTGTCTATCTTCCCCTGATTCCTGTCCTCCATTTACTTATCCATTCCTTTATGTCCATTCCAACTTTTCTGGCTCTTGTCCTTCCTACGTAGCCCAGTCTATCGTCTCCTGTTGCCTCACCCACTGTGGTCACTGGGGGTCCCTGTTTTCTGCTCCTCTTCTCCCAACTACATTACTATCTGCAGCTTTCCATCATTGCATAGGGCTGTACTGCATGTAAATTGAACTGAATTAATTTTTGGTGTCTCTTCTATCAATCCCTCTCCTGGCTTCCGATCAAATCCCGTACCTCACACTCAATTCTCATCCTCACTTTTAAAGCTTTACATTCTTCTGCCCCTCCTTACATCTCAGCCCTAATTTCTCGCTATGCACCATCTCGACTCTTGCGTTCTTCTCAAGGATGTCTTCTTTCTACCCCCTTTGTATCTAAAGCTCTCTCCCGCCTTAAACATTTCCCACTTTCTGCCCCGCACCTCTGAAATGCCCTTCCCCTCAATACCTGACTAGCACCCTCTCTATCCACCTTTAAGACCCACCTTAAGACACATCTGCTTAAAGATGCATATGAATAGCACTGGATAATCCTGGCCACACGATACATAAAGCTTGGCCCCCTGCAGACGCACTTACTAGAATCCCTCCTACTGTGTCTGTACGTTCTCCCTACCTACCGATTAGATTGTAAGCTCCTCGGAGCAGGGACTCCTCTTCCTTAATGTTACTTTTATGTCTGAAGCACTTATTCCCATGATCTGTTATTTATATTATTTATATGATATGTATTACTACTGTGAAGCGCTATGTACATATATGGCACTATATAAATAAAGACATACAATACAACACAATATCACATCTTACCCAAGCTGCTTTATCCAGATTGCTAGCCACATAGGTTTTGTTAAAGAACACATATACAGAGGGTTCGTTGAATGAAAGATCGGGAACCTGTAAGACTTTGAACCAATTAGGGGAATCCTTGCTGCATATGGAGGAGACTTCATATGGTCCATTAACTGAGATTGGCAAGGAAAAGCTATCAAATGTCGATACTACGCTCTTGGTGCTGATGGTACAATTTCCTTCACTGACAAAGCATCCATGCTGTCCATTTCTTACAGAGCAGGACTCATCCCCACTACAAGTTAACATCTCACAGGCAAGTGCTCCTCCAGTTTGGCAGGTGCATCTCTCGCTGCAGTCTGAAGATACAATGACGTCTTCTACCTGAAATGCAGAGGAAATAAAGGCAAAGGTCTTTATTCCTATCCTGCGAAGCGATTAGCGCTATTTAAATAGATGGGGCTAAATATGTTCCGACATGGAGAAGCAGCTTTCACAGCATATGAAAATAGACAAAAGATTGTCAAATAATGAATGCATTTTACAGCCTGGCCATGATGTGTGTATGCATTTATATAACTGTAGCCCCGGTAAGAAATGGGGGCTATATATCTTTCTCCTACTGGTGTAAGTCCTGCTGAGGGCAGGCCGCCAGTAGCTATCATGGGTTTCCCCAGCTTCAAGCCCTGCCGGGATTGGTGGAGGTAGGCACCTGACTCTGTGTGGCAGGCTGAGACACAGGGGAGGGCCTGCTGACATCATGATGGGCAGGGCTGTCTGTATTTAGTGGGCTGCTCCTGTGAGTCTGGAGTTAGTTAGTTAGTTAGGCAGTGCTGGAGAGAAAGGAGTTAGTGCTGAAGCAGAGTCTGAGCTTGGAGCATGCAAGTGAGAGGAGAGACTCAGTCACCTTGAGTAGAGCTGATAGCACAATAGTGCAGTGGACCAATGCCCCTCACCCTGCAGAGGGTGAGGGGAGAGTCAGCCTCACCCTGAGGGCCTATACCTTGGGGTGGAAGGTGTGGTGTACTGGAGCTCCAGACAGCCCATCCTGAGGGTGTACTTCTGGAGGGAAGGAGACGGAGGAAAAGCCTGTACCCTGCAGCTGATGCTGTGTGCTGTTGCTGTGTGCTACTGATGCTGTGTGCTGTTGCTGTGTGCTGTTGATGCTGTGGACTGTTGCTGTGTGCTACTGATGCTGTTGGACAGTAAAGAACAGTACTGATTTTATACAAAGACTGTGTGAGATTGAAATCTCTCGCCCTGGGACCAGGGCTTCTTTGGGAGGGTTTCACCTTATTCATTAAGGCTCGCCAGAGATGGAGGCGTTGCACCACCGTTGCTAAGAAGATGGAGGCATATACCCCAGAAGCCTGTCCCTGTTATCCCCTATACCACCGCGGGAGACTCAGGCCCTCCTGTTCCTCACAGGTATGCACCACCAACATACATGTAACCAGCCCTTACTACACCCTAGAGGTCCAGTCTGCGACCGGGGGAGGGGGGTGTGGGGGGGACGACGACATGGGTTACATAACATTGAAAGCAGGTGGCTATAAATCAAGGAGAGTTTTTGATTGTGACTACCATAAGACACATCCGTAGTTTTACAGAACATGTTATACTGTAGGACCAGTTTACCTGCATGTATTGACCTTCATTTACACATCCACATTTTCCTATAGGAACACACTTATTTCCATCGAAATACTCCCCATCAAGGCATTTGCAGCCCTCAAAACACCGCGATGTGCAGCTGTATGGAACACCCACTTGAGCACATGTCTGATCGCAAGTGTTCATGCATAAGTTATACTGTCCACTATTCTCGCAAGAGAGAGCTAGATAGAAAAGGCAGAAAAATAACGCTTTAGCTGCAACAACAATTAAAGACTATCAGACCAACTAAAATGATGGTCACCGGTTTCTATCATGTAACAGCTAATAGTTGTCATACTGTACACAGATAGCTGGTTACATTAACTAAATCCATCAACACATGTCTAATCAATTGGAGTCAATGAGGGTTATTTACTATGCAAACTTTTTTAACTGCATATAGCCCCTTAATTATTAATATCTTATATATATATATATATATATATATATATATATATATATATATATATATATATATATATAATGTATACCCTGTTCATTTGGGTAACTGTATTTGTAACCATGTATTATTTGTCTTAACTCTGTGCCCAGGACATACTTGAAAACGAGCGGTAACTCTCAATGTATTACTTCCTGGTAAAATATTTTATAAATAAAATAAATAAATAAATCTTGCCCTTTAGCATCTACGTCAGATATAACAAACTTGTTTTTCATGACTAATAAATAACACATCGGGTTAAAGTCAGGATATTCAGGTTGAATTTTCCTTTTTTGAATATAAACTTTTTAAGTAACTTTACTATGCACATCCTCAGCCAAACGTGGTCTTGCTAATGTTTTAACCTATTTGTCGTATCCCTGTATATTTTTCCTTCCTAAAAAAAGATGCCTATCCCCTTTATCTGCAATCACAGTCTCCATTTACTCTCCATGAAAAGACTGTGATGGCAAATATAGTAACTATCTTGAAGAAAAGGTTAGGCTATGCCTAATACGTTCAAACATAGCCAAATCAATGATGCATTGGGAAAACTGATTGTCAGGAGGCAGTTTGTTCCCCCAATGAGACCTAATTGGGAACAATGTCTCTGCGGTTGCTTTTGCTTGTCTTCCTCTTGATCAATAGAATTTTAAATATTATATTGGCATCTCACCCAATTAGAATTTAACATAAGTTGAAACCGATCAACATGTATTTTTTATTTGTTTTAATCTAATATACTATGAAGACCTTTCTTATTGATGGACTCAAATATCTTTATTGATGGAATCAATACCTATTGTAGATATTGATGCTGTTTCTATAGTTCACAACCTGTAAATCATTACACGTTAACACACTAAGTTGTTCAGGCTGTAATCAACGTATAAAGGCATTTTAAACAGGAATTCATGTTGTGTGGCTAAGGCCAAACACAATTGAAGATTTTAATTACTACAATACAACAAAAATGGAAACAACTTACGGCAGAATGTATCACTTCTCCAGGTTTTGACTTCCCCTCCCGCAGCCTGACAACTTGACACATAGGCCTGTAAGTTCCGGCAAAGTAAATTTTCGTCCGCTGAAATGCTCATGTCATAGACACAATTTTTGAAGTGTCGTAACGGGTTGGCTTTTGCGAAGCATCCATTGAACGGTCCACTTTTAGACATGAGTATTCCGCACCTGGTTTCTTTGGTGTACTCAGCAGTCTTTATAGGGTCTACAACTGGGCACGTGACTCCACAGCCATCAAGACACGCTATCCCTTGCACTGGGACTTTCCAGGCGGCTCCAAATTTTTCCACATTCTTGGTGACACTTGCATCGGGAAGCATTAACTCATCAGTCAGATCATCATTGAAGTTTCCACAAAGTCCATGCAAGTTGTTACTGTAGCTACCACTCATTTGTACAATGATTAGGTATTCTGTATCATATAGGACTTTCAGACCAAAGTCTGTCTGTAAAATTATATTGTTACCTTCTTGGTTTATCCAGACTTTTTTGTCAGGATAGTTCAAGGGAAGACGGTAGGTTTTCATATCAACCTGGAACAGATATTCAGGTTGATTAAATGGCAAACAGAACGTACATACAGTACCAATCTACTTACAAAATAGGTATCTATGAATAATGTAGTCTTGCTTAAATCTATGGCCGGCCTACTGTATATTCCCAAAGAAGACATGATGCAGGAGTAGGACATGCATGCGGTACATTTTTAGAATCCGTTGGACAGAAATATCTTATATTTTGTTAGATATCTGCCCTATGGATATAATGGTACACAGTTAAAAGCAGAGTTATTAGAACAAAATACTGGAAATGTAAATAAGTAACCAGCACACATTGAGAAACAAGAAAACATCCCAGTCTTTAAAGGGCCCCTAGTCAGAAGTTACATTGTAATATGTGTAATGGGGATATAGAAACTAAATGATGTAATATCAAGCAGCAAAAAAGCAGGAATTGACATACTGTACATTTGGGATCGAGAAGGCTACTTACTGATACTTCCCACTTCTTCCCTCGTTCCATGGTGAATTCATGACCGTATACTGATATCTTCACAGTTCTTTGTACAATCAATTGCGCAGCCTCATCCTTCTCATTTGTGACCGCCACGGAGAACTTCACCAGGCGTGGGTCATTGCTAGAAACTGTTGCTAATGTGTAAGAGCATGTTCCTTGGAAATCATAGGCAAGGCCATCAAATGAAACGTAGTGAACACCTTCAGCTCTACATTTGGAACACGTCGCAGACTGACACCCTCGGACTCCATTCACCACCTTACACAGCTCATTAGGTGAACATGTCATGTTCCGACATGAAAACTGCCCATTCTCCCGGAATTCACACCACTCTGTGCATGTGTCATCGGTATATAATTTTTCTCCTACTTCATAATATATCCCTTTGTACAGGGCACCACACTGATCAAGGGGTACGCAGTTCCCTCCACTTAGGATAAATCCACTGTTGCAGTAACATCCTTCCGTGCAAGAAGGTTCGCAGGCCACTGGCGAGGAAAGGTCATAGCAAGTAGGGGCGCAGCCAGTTCCACACAACTCGTAGTGGCTATTTGGAGGGCAAAGAAGACCTGTAAAGACAATTTGAAACAAGCTGTTATATATGTTTATTGGGTTCATTTCTTTGTCTCTGCCTAAGATTCCATGAGCTAATGAAAATCAACTTACATATAAATCCAATGCAAATTGTCAGTGATAACTCAGCGTTATGTAGCATGTGGCCACAAAACAGCATATCCTACTGATAAAGCCCCGTATGACTAAATATTATTATTTTTTCTTTGAAGTGTGAACTTGGAACGCTTTCCGCAAACGTTTGCAATTTGTTTATTTTTTTTAATCCAAAAGTTCCCCAGTTTATTAAAGAAAATAGGGGGGAAACCAAGGATTAACCTTTTGGAGGCATTGACATTTTGCTTGGATTTGAAACTTCGTTTTGAAGTTCGATTTGAATGTCCGAACAAAATTTGAAGGTCCCAAACTTCAGATCTTGTAAACCTGCCTATCTTTACTAAGAAGAGCACACTTTCCATCGGTACCATTTCAGAAGACACTTCCCAGCACCACCTTACAGCCAATGTTATAACGAAAGCTTTCCTTCAATAGAGATCCTGGAATTCTGACACACTCAAGACCTGGAATGTCACACTTACGGGCAAATGTAGCTGATCTCCATTCTTGGATTAGGATCCCCGCAGCCTGGCAAACAGATACATAGATGCTAATGGCACTTGAGAAAGCAAAAGATTGGCCTTCAAAATAGCAAGTGTCAAACACACAGTCATTGAAGTATGGCTCTGGATTAATTGATGCATGGCAATTGATAAATGGACCGTTGGTCTTCGTAATGATTCCACAATATTCCACACTCTTGTACTTTTCCTTATTCTCCTCTTTGCACGTTGGACAATTCCCTTCACATCCTTTCGTACAGTCAGGAAGCCCCCCCACCTTCCAATGGTTAGCAAATTCTGTTTCCCTTTTTGCCTTTGCCCCATTGCTCATGATAAAATCGTCAGTAGGGTCCTGGTTGTTGTTGCCACACAAGCCGCTGACAGCATTTCTATAAGACAATGGAAGGATGACCTTGGCATAGCTGTTCCAGTCAAAGGTCACGGTGACATCAAAATCGGTTTTAATGTATACATGGAGTCCTCTAATATAGGCCATTATTTTATTCATTTCATAGTAATATGGAAGATTAGTTTGGATGCCATTCACCTATAGTAGGAAAAGAGGACATTGGTAAGAGTTTGTCCATGAAATGCAGTATGCTTACGTATAGTGGCATCATGCTAAGTAAGGAGGAGGAATTATTGAGTTTGGTCGTTTTTGTTTTTTTCCCTCTTCATTACATCCTTACCTGAATTTGCCATCTGTTGTCTTTGCTGGCGGATATAGTCTGGTTGTAGACTTCCAATGTCACCACTTTGGTAAAGGAAACAGCTTTGTTTCCACGGACGTCATTCTGTACTGTGACAGTAAAGGGGGTTAATGATGGATCAGTGGAGGTAACTTTGACTAACTGGTAAATGCATTTGCCCATGAAGTCAAACTTTCTTCCATCAAAGGTAGTATAGTGAGGGTCTCCAGAGGCCGTACAAATTGAATAGCTGGAAGGATGACAGCCCCGTATTCCATTGACAACTGTGCACTTTTCACTGGGCTTACATTTCTTGCCCTTGCAAACCATTTTACCAGAACCTGGATCACACCTGCAGTACATGCTGCAGCTCTCATCAGCCCAAAACTCCTCATTGGGTTGGTAATAGAGGCCATTGTGGTTGCAGCCACAGCTTTTTTCAGGGACGCATTTGTCAACGCTGAGAACGTAGCCCTTGTTGCATTGGCAAGTCTCCACACAAGGATCTGTGCATCTGTCCGCAGCAGTTGGGTCAGAGCAGGTAGCTGTGCAAGCATTTCCGCAGGCTTCATAGTGGCTGTTTGCAGGGCAAGGTAGTGCTAGGGGAACAAGAAATACTTCATGTAAACATGAACAGTATACCATATAATGGCCTAGCGTCATCAACATGTGCTAGGCCAAAAATGCAGTATTAGAGCCAAATAAAATGTTAGTTGAAGTGAGCAAGTCATCAACTTATTACCTCTTAAAATAATACATTTTTACTTGAAACTGAGCATCAAAATGAGCAAATAACCACATTTTACCCATTTTGAAGATAGTCATCACATTACGATTTTTAGCAGATATGGCTAACTCCAAAAAGTACCCCAAATTTGTATAATCTATCCTAGGCTGGCATTAGGGTTATCTTGTCTATGTATGTTATATATACAGTATATACGCCAAATAACCTAAACCAACCTAGGATAGGAGATAAAAATGTATTACGTTTACATTGTAAACAAAATTAACCACATAGTAGCCCTAGTGACCAGATAGGACTACTAAGGAGTGGATACGTCCTAATACTACACTACTTTGCATGTTTTTTGGATTAGTTCTGGGGGACTGAGACCTTGAAGAGGATGATGGCCTTCAACATGGATGGGGTAAGTGATCTTCATTTATGTCATACCAATGATGTAGCTACCTAGGCTCTGCTTGAGAGGGACTATGTATCCCCACTGATACTCATTGGGTTAATTTAACCACTTATATTTATAGTTTGTATATATATAGTATATATAATATATATAATTTGTATGCATGCATTGTGCAGATATTGGCCAAAAGTCCTATTACTCACGTTTGGCTAAGAGGTCATTACTATACGGCGGAGTGAGGTTTATTGGAGCAGTATAGGGGTAAGCAGGTGGGTGTTGTGGGTAGGTGTCCTGAGGAGAGTGGTTTAGCAACCTGAGGAGGCGGTGCTTGGGGTTAACCCGCTACTTGCTTTAGCGATTAGTAAGGTATTGCCATTCAATCTTTTCTAGTCTCTTAAGGTAGCCAAGGGGGGTAAGTGGTTTGCTGTTAGGGACATATTAACCCCTTTGATGTCTGTGGTCTACATTAATACCCACAAGCATCAAAGAGGTTACTTTATTGTACAATGCATACAATTGTACATTATTTCTAACGCGATCCGCTTATAACACGATGTGATTCTTTTGACCCCAAGTATAGCGTTATAATGGGGTTGAGCTATATATGATTACCCTCCCCCATTGCATCGCTAGCAGTAATTAACTCCCATTTATTGCGGAGTCCGTTATCACATCACGATCGACATTTTTTCCGCAATATTTATAGTTTAGGTCACCCCATATTTTTTTTTCTACCTGGTGCGAGACTAACTCCTATTTAACAGAATTTCATGATTACCGCCCATCATCTTTTAGTGAGAGAAACAGAGAAATTGAATGAGCACAGTAACTAGCGTTACTTCTCGCCATTAAGATTTTGACACGATACAGTAAGTACAGTACATGTGCATTTAAGACGTGAGGTTTTGCACAGCTCTTATTTGATTTCTAGAAGTGTTTTAATATAGAAAATGTTCTTGTGATACTTACGACAAGATGATTTTTCCCTCCAGTTCAAAACTTCAAACCCTTGATCTTTGCATGTAGTAGCGTAGGCATCAAGAGCCTTGCACAGGAACACCTTAGCGCCTCCATTTATGCACACATCATAGACACAACTACTGAAGAAGTTATCCGAATCTATCCCGGTTTGACATTTGTTGAAGGGCCCATTACTGGCAGTTATCAGGCCACATGAGTTTTCACCGGTATACTGGTGCTTCTTCTTCTCATTACAGCTCATGCAACTACCAGTGCACGAATCAAAGCAGAAGGGGTCTTGATCGTTGACTTTCCAGCTCTTGGCCCACTCGATAATAGAAGAGGCTGGCTTGTTGTCTTTGGTGATCATGTCATCCAGACGGTTCCCGTTAAAGTTTCCACACAGACCAGTTGTGGTGCCATGGTAGCTGCTCGGCAGCTTGACTATAACATGCCAGTTCCAGTCGTAGGAGGCTCTTAGGCCAAAGTCTGTAATAATTAGTGCAGTTTTACCACTCTGAACTATGTTCACTTTTCCACCGTCCAAGGACACTGGTATGTTTACCGTTACACCGTCAACCTAAAAAGAAACGAGGAAACATTCGGCTTAATAAAACGGAGCTAACGGCCTTCATTAAATAGTAACATTTCCTGAAATACAAGAGGCATTGGAAAATCTCTATTGGTGGTAAATGCAAAATGGTAAATTTGATAGGCAAATGTAGTGTAATTGTGGTGCAAAAAAATATGCATCATGGGGGTCTATTTACTGAACATTCCTGGCTGCAAACTAGTACACAGAGCCTATTCTGTACAGTATCAAAGAAAACATCCAATTGAGATCGATAGGATTTTATTCTTTGATACATCTGGTGCAATTTGTGCCCTAGAGTCGCACCATTTGTGTCTTAATGCATAGACCTAAAACTTGTTCCGAAGTTGTACATAGAAATATTTTTTTTTATTGAGGCTCAAAAGAAGACATCGGTATATCAGGGGCTATTTCTAAAGGCATCCAGCCACAAAAGGCGGCAGAACCAGTGCTAAATAATTGCACGGGGCCCAAAGGGTCTATAGGGCTTATGTACTAAGACAATTTTGGAGTTAAATTGGAGCAAAGTGCGTCGTCTTTGTGTTGCGCCTTTTTGCTCCAAGGCAGGGGTAGCCAACCCCAGTCCTCAAAGAACACCAACAAGTAAGGTTTTAAGGATATCCCTGCATCAGCACAGTTGGCTCAATCAGTGGCTCAGTCAAAGACCTAGGATTGGCCACTCCTGCTCCAATGTATCAAGGACTTTGCTCCACTTTTTGCGCCATGTGAGTTTTGGGGAGTGTCAGTAGGAGAGGAGCTGTTGCATAGTGTATAGACTATAAAGAGATGCATCAAACCCTACACCTCAGTGCGGCACTTTCTCTCCATGCGCGCCCAAATCTGCCAGTTCTGAAGTGATGTTAACTTTGTTGCTTAAAAATATACCCCTCATGCACAATGAGAAACTGGAGCAACATAAACCTCGAATTCATTTCAACAGAAGTTTATTTTGTTATAAATATGGTGCTGGTTTTGGCACTAGTTTTGAAT
Organism: Ascaphus truei; assembly: GCF_040206685.1. Classification (NCBI taxonomy): domain Eukaryota; kingdom Metazoa; phylum Chordata; class Amphibia; order Anura; family Ascaphidae; genus Ascaphus; species Ascaphus truei. The sequence goes on along the minus strand of NC_134488.1, from coordinate 121,578,130 downwards.
TCGGGAGACGTTAGTAAATAAACCCCACAGTGTTCAGCAGACACAAATAACGTCATTTAAACACCTGTCTCTTCAGGGATTACGTTTAACGGATTCCAGCTGCAAAAGTGGGGCCAAAAATTGCACCAGATACAGTATATCGAAGAAACAAAATCTCCATTTCTTATAATATTATTTTCTCCATTTACAAATCTGGTGCTGTTTTATTGTACCCCAATTTGGCAGCCAAGAGATTCGGATATATAACCCCCGACAGCCCAGATTCCCTAGTCTCCGGTAGCCTATTTAACGTGACATTAATTTAACGGGCATTAGCCATAACGCAGTATTCACTAACGCAAATAATGTGATGTTAAGCAGGATTTACTCCTGGTAAAAGCATGGAGTCTTGAACAAAGGTCAAAATTCCAAATCAGGCATGTCTATCATGCAGGCTGGATGCAGCCCGATCCCCCCTAATATGGAGGTCACTGGCATCTTTTTATTACTAATTGAATATGGCCCAGAGCTGTAGCGGTTGGAGGAGCGCAAGGAGAGCGCAAGAGGCTGCGCAGTACATTGGCGGGACCAGTATGCGGTGGTTCTCTCTGCTGCCGTGTTCCCTAGCCGACTGATTCTGTTTCTGCCACGGGGAGGAGGGGAACTAAACTTACTACCGCTGCAGATACATTAGCCCACCATCTCTCAGGCTGCTGCCTACGGGGCTGCACTGCCGTACCCCTGCTACCTTAAGGGCACCAACACGTTCCAACTGCGGTTGGGGTTGCCTCATCTGATCCCATCTAGGCGCCTGCATATCTTTCCATTGTGAGCTGTTTGACAAGGTCTTCTCCTGCTTGAAGCCACTGGCCAACCACTGGCCAACCACTTTGCCAGGCCCCCACTGAAGGTAACTATAAATATTGTATGGGTCAGAGAACTGTTTGAGTGCTGGACACTGGGAGGATGCATGGGTGCAAATGTCTGTGTTTGGTGTATAGGTGCAAAGAACTGCGGGGTCTAAATTGGCTGTGTAAATACAAAGGAGCATGTGGGTTCTGTATATGCAGGTGTCAGTCAATGAAGAGATGGCAGGGGGAAAAAAATGGGAATACAGCATTTCTGCAATGAAGTGGAGTTAAATATATTGTGTATAATGAAGCGTCAAGTCTTCCAAAGGAAAATAATATACGTCCCTGAAATAAAGAGCAAAAAGTATAACAACTTTATGGGCAAATTAAGAGAAGATAAATGGAAAGATTTCAAAGGACGGCTTCAGAAAACCCAGGTTTTTTTTCTAAACGTATCCAAGTTGAATGAAGCTGCTGTCATTGCAAGTTATGTTTTTATCTCAAATGATTACAGGTCATTACAAGCCATTTACTGACAGCTTACATGACATGGTCTTGACAACTGAAGTTGAGCAACCCTGTGCTAGATGCCAATTAACGTGCCAATAAAATGCCCTCAGTTTGAGGCTTCAACAAGGAAAGACGTTGTATTCGGCATAAAATACTCCTTTTTCTCATTTGTGCGTACATAACTGAGCGGCCACTGAGCGGAGGCTGGAGCTTTATGTTGAAAATAACAGAAAAAACGTTGGTGAACTGAGCATGACAAAGGCAAGCAAAGATTCTCACCGCTAATCATGCTTAGATTCACTGGCGATACCTATGGAAGTCTCCTGGCAGCAGAAGTTAGCCAGCACTGGCAATACCTGGCAACATCTGGCAACATCTGATTTATCAAATAAAAAAAATTGCATTCAAAACAATAGCTTTTTTTTTTTTTTTTTTTGTATTTGATCAATCTGGTTTGGTTTGTTTGTACCAACGATGTCCCCTATTTTGCAGCAGAGATTTTGATAAATAGATCTCCTTCCACTGTACATTTGAACCGGAGAGGACCATATAAAGCTTATCTTGTTGGTGGCTATTTGTCAGCGTTCTGGACCATTTCTGGGGCAGTTTTGCAGATGGGCGGTTGATGAATGACCCCTATGGAGTTTGACAGTTGTATCATTGTCTTTACCACTGAATCATTACACACTTCACACTCTGGGAGGAGCATATATTTTACCATCTCCACAATGCCGCTCTTACAGTCATCATTCCCCGAGTCTGAGTAGCGTACAACTTTTAGACAATGTTTCATTCAGAGTACTCACCCTAACTTTTGAAATTTCTCCCTTCACAATAGAAATCCGATGTCCATACACATCTATGTTGACGAGCCTGACATAAGCCACGACTTTGTTTCCTCTGTTCTCATTCTTCTCATCTATACTAAAGGGCGTTAGGCCTGTCTCATTGCCACTGTATTTGACCAGGACATAAGTGCATGTGCCTTGAAGGTCAAACTTGTAACCATCGAAGGTGGTGTAGTGGGGGTCTCCCCAGCCCCAGCAGGTCCCCATGTATTTGTGTACACAGACTCCTTTTCCATTTTTAACTTGACAGTCCTCCTTGACGCGACACTTCACGTGTCTGCATGGATCTGAAAATGATAACAGTCATTTCAACATCCGGTTCCACGTGACAATATGACACAGTGGGCTTATTCTGCATGGCACTTCCTGTTCATCAGGCATTGATCGTCTTCCGTAGGAAGGAGGAGATGTAAAGTAGAAGCATGCTAGAAATGACAATCACGGGCACAAGAGTTGTCATTTGAAGATTAATGTCACAACACTACTGTACATTTTTGCTGCTACACAATGTGCCCACAAATGCTATGCTGTGACTTACTGCAGGGGTGCTCAACCCCAGTTCTCCAGCCCTGCAGCCGCCCCCCCACCCCCCCTCAACTAGTCATGTTCTCAGGATATCCCAGCTTCAGCACAGGTGGCTCAATTAGAGGCTCAGTCTTTGAGCTGAAGCAGGGACTGATGGAGTCACCTGTGCTGAAGCAGGGATATCCTGAAAACCTGATCTGTTGGGGAGGGGGGCTTGAGATCTGGAGTTGAGAGCCCCCTGACTCACTGAACACTAGTAAGCCCGTTGGATTTCAGCCTGTTTACAGCTAATAGTTGGTTAGCACAACCCAGAGATCTGTAAAAGAACCTTCTGTGTTACGTGTATTTTGCTGGTCATTTTATTTATTTTTGTTTTTTTTGCAATACTTAAACTAGGTGACCAGCAATGCAGGGCATTGGTTTAGTTCGGTGTTCAATACCAGACACAAAGAAGACAGTAAAAAAAAAATGAATAGTTATATGGATGCCCAAGGTGTCACTTTAGCATTCACACACTTGTTTCGTCAGCAAAAGTCTTCTCTCTTACCTTTGTGACATCCCCTCACTCCATCTTTTACCTCACATTCCTCATCAACGCCACATTTCAGGGATTTACAAGAGACACCTTTAATTGGATCACAGGAGCAGGTCTCTGCACATTGGTTTCTCACTAACATCTGCTTGGGCTGTAGAGAGAGTAACATCAGTATTGTGACACCCATAACATGGCTAACAGTTGACAAGGAGAAGAACAAGATGTAGACGGATACCTTATAATAAATGCCTCCTTGGAAGCATCCACAACTCTCCACTCCAACACAATGTTGCCCATCAAATAGATACCCTCCATCACATTGGCACCCTTCTGCACAGGTCTTTGGGCATATTGCTTTGTCTGTAATCCCAGAACAGCTGCCAGTGCAGGTATCCGCACACATCTTATAGCTACTATGTTTCGGGCAGGACAGAGCTGAGAAAGGTAAACATCAGTATAGACTGTTAGAAAATTCTGTAATATATGGTACACTTTACTGCATAATGGCATCAAGAAATTAGGGAACGGCAGTGATACGGATTCCTTGAATCACACAAATCCTTAAAAAGTTAAAACTTCTGGTATTATTTGTTTTGTCCCATGTTATTTATATTTGTCTTTGGTTCTTTTTCACACAACCTTTTTAACAATGGCCATTTTGCTTCCAAAATCTCTTGTTGCCTTTGCTTAGCATTGCCCATTCTGGAGAAATGTTACTCAGGGCATTAAGCAGGGTGCTGAGCTGACACTGTACTCTATCGAATTTTGTAATGGGACATTCCATCAATACATACATACAAACCCTTCATGTGTATCGAAAAGACCAGACAGAAGGGTCAAGACTGTGGGCATGAGATGTTCATTGAAAATCAATGAGAGGCAATAAAAATCAGCATAATACTGCAATGGGAAGCAGCATAAACAGTACCCTACCCTCTCCTTGTGTACCCCCGGCCACAACGGGTTTCTTTGGCAACCATGCAATATTCTATTAATTTCATATGCATATTAGGTACATTCACCTGTGTGCAGGTGCATTGCTTATTCCTAAACCTTGGTATGGCTGGGGGGTTTCGAGGACAGGACCTGGAACCACTTTACTAAATTGCAGGCACCGTGCAGAGGTTTAATGCAGTTCATTATCTTAGTTGGGTTGTATTACATACCACTAAAATCAAACGGCACAAGCTGGGCACTTGTAAAAAAAAAATTGATTTAACAAATAGATATTAATGATAAATATACTGTTTTACAAGTCCTCGGTTTGTGCTACTTGATCTTGTTGTAATAGTTGCGAGGAACGGCCCTTGCTTGATTGCTGGAGGCACTGCAAGTATTATTTTGTTTTCTATTTTATATATTTTTTCTTATACCCCACACCACAATATCAAATACCTCCTTCTCCTCTGAAAGTTGTAGCAGCAGTGACAGTGCGTGTCCCTTGTAATAGAGACTATCACTTTACTATATGTCATCTCTTGCGATAGACATGGATGTACAACACAGAATGGAACTGTCAGTCTCCTCCTTTTTCAGTCCTTAGCTATCACTGCATTTGCTTTAGACACTTTTACAACTTACCACAGTAAGAGTCAGTCCTCCACTTCTGGACAATGACCCCCGCAGACTGGCAATCTGCCACATAGCTCTGGACACTAGCACAGAGGATCATTCTGGCTCCCTTACTAATAGCCAGATCAAAGACACAGTTGTTAAAAAAGACATCCGGGCTGATTATAGAGTAACAAGCTTTGAAAGGCCCATTGCTACTTTTCAGAATGCCACAGTAATCGTCCTTCTGATAAATCTCCAATTTTTCCTTTAGTGGGACAGGGCAGTCCTTTGTGCACTCGTCGGTACAAGGTTGTTTATTTTCTGGAGTCTTCCAAAACAAGCCAAAAGAGGTAGCATTGGGTGCCACTTTTCCATCAGGGAGGTGGAACTCATCATTTTTGTTCCCATTATAATTGCCACATAAACCTTCTAAGTGAGCTTTGAAGCTTGAGGGGAGGGTGACCGTGATATGATAAATAAGGTCATAAGTCACCTGAAGCCCAAAATCAGTCAGCACAGTGACACCAGTGCCGTGCTGATATGCACGAAGTCTACCATCCATTAGGTTAATAGGAAGGTCATACAACGCTTCATCCACCTGTGGGATACACACAAAGACAGCTGAGAGTTAGTCCAAACTGTAAAATCTCACATGATGCACTTTCATTATTTCAGCTGTGAATGACCACTGTGGACTACAAAAACAATGCAAGTTTACATCGTAAACATAGTGCACCATAAATACTGTATGTGTGTATGTCTATACTGTACATACATATAAAATAAAAAAATATATATAGTGGATGTTCAATATAACAATTTTGATCACTAACACTGCAGTGCTGAGTCTTCTTCTTAAAATCTGGTTTGGGTGAAATATTATATATATACAGTATTCAAATCTGTAGAGAATGTCAAAGTGAAGGTGTGACAGGATTAGTAGAAAAATGCATCATGAAGCCAATATTTTGATTCAATCCATTGTTTTCAAGTACAGACATTGAACATGCAGAGGTACCTATTGGAAATTACTTGTCCCAAACAGGGAACTCAATTTCAGACCAATCTGTAGTAATACCCAAAGGAAACGTAAAAACATGCAGGAAAGAGGGATATAGAATATATGTAGGGTATATAACTAAAGTATACTCAACTTCTGGACTCAAAACGATTATTTGTTAATTAAGATAGTGACTCCATGACACATTTTCTCATGTGGATCCCCAAAAAATGTATTAGAACTTACAACAAATCTTCACTTCTCTAGGACAATTATGGCTACGGAAAGCTGGAATATGTAGTAATTTTAACCAGGAGAAATTAAGCAAACTAAACTGAAGGGAGATAGGAACGATCCCGATAGAGATCAGTATATAAAACTACTGCTCACATTGTGTCTGCCTAAAGCAAGGATGGCCAACTCAAGTCCCCAAGGGACACCAATAGGTCAGGTTTCAGGACATCCCCTGCTTCAACATAGGTGGCTCAATCAGTGGCTCATTCATTGACTGGGCCACCTGTGCTGAAGCAGGAATGTCTTGAAAACCTGACCTGTCGGTGGCCCTTGAGGACTGGAGTGGACCACCCCTGGTCTTAAATTTTGATGTATGTTAAACAGAGGGTGTTGACCTACCTTGATTATGCCAGGTTGGTTCTGTGTTATAGTTAACGTCGTTGCATAAGCTGTCACCTCTACTTTTTTGGTAACGGGTATGATGTCAGACTCTGACTTTTCACTCTGCACATTGACCACAAAAGGTGTTATTCTTTTTTCCTGTTCATTGGACTTGGCCAGCGTGTAAGTGCAGGTGCCTTGGAAGTCAAAGGCAAAACCATCAAAAGTGAAGTAATGGGAACCCCCGGAAACAAGACACACGGCAAACCCGGTGGCGAAGCACTTCCGGACACCGTCTTTTATCTTGCATTCCTCGTTGGGGCCGCAGGAGAAGGACGTACATTCCATTCTCCCCCCGTTCCTACAGATACACTGCTCCTGACAAGTGTCAGACGGGTAGAAGACCTCACCAACGGTGTAGTAAATGCCTCTGTACCTACCGCCACACTGAGAGATAGGAATACACTCACTACCACTGAGTATAAATCCATCATCACATACACAGCTCTCCACGCACTGAGGATCACAGCCCGAAGGAGGCTGGAGGCCAGAACAAGTGGTTGGACATCCTTGGGAGCAGAGTTCATAGTGGCTATTTGCTGGGCAACTTAAGGCTGAATGGAGGAAATAAAAAGCATTCATTATTCAGAGATAACAAAGGAAATAGTATGTAAAGCTTCAAGAGCAATATTCTTGGTACTGTAATATTGTCTTCTCAACCTGGATTAGGGGTCCCAATACTGTACATTTCTATACTCTGATTAGTAGGCCAGTATACAGTGGTTAAAGAGTAGCGCACTGTGCAGTTTCGATGTTCCTACAGTATATCTAAAACACACTTTTGACCATTTTGGGAGTTAATGCTGCATTCTCCAAGCAAAATAAATGCACTATTATATTTAACACAAGAAGAGGGGACCCCCTGAGGGGTAAATGTGTACCCCGCACCACACAGAGAATAGTATAATTATATTCCGTTGTACCACAGAACTTCACTACAAAAACTGGTGTAGGGATGGTGCTGACTGGGAGTAATGGTATTATATTTAAAGCAGCTATGAATATAACTATGGTTATCTATAGTAAAATGCCTTATCATCATATGCAGTTAATCCATACAGTAGCAGTGGTTTGGAAATTGGGGTTTCTCTCTTAAAAGACAGTAGTTACAAATAGTCTTAGAAAGGTTAAAAACAGCTTATTTGCTTCTGGACCTTATCAGCTATCATAAATACACCACTAAATTGCCATTACCACAGGAAGTTATGATTGAGCAGGAGCACTGCCACAGGAAACTATGAATAAGCAGGAGCACTGCCACAGGAAGCTATGAATAAGCAGGAGCACTGCCACAGGAAGCTATGAAAGAGAAGGAGCACTGCCACAGGAAGCCATGAATGAGCAGGAGCACTGCTACGGGAAGTTATGAATAAGCAGGAGCACAGCCACAGGAAGCTATGAATAAGCAGGAGCACTGCCACAGGAAGCTATGAATAAGCAGGAGCACTGCCACAGGAAGCTATGAATGAGCAGGAGCACTGCCACAGGAAGCTATGAATAAGCAGGAGCACTGCCACAGGAAGCTATGAATAGTCAGGAGCACTGCCACAGGAAGCTATGAATAAACAGGAGCACTGCCACAGGAAGCTATGAATAAGCAGGAGCACTGCCACAGGAAGCTATGAATAATCAGGAGCACTGCCACAGGAAGCTATGACAGAGAAGGAGCACTGTCACAGGAAGCTATGAATAAGCAGGAGCACTGCCACAGGAAGCTATGAATGAGCAGGAGCACTGGTATGGGAAGCTATGAATAAGCAGGAGCACTGCCACAGGAAGCTATGAATAAGCAGGAGCACTGCCACAGGAAGCTATGAATAAGCAGGAGCACTGCCACAGGAAGCTATGAATAAGCAGGAGCACAGCCACAGGAAGCTATGAATAAGCAGGAGCACTGCCACAGGAAGCTATGAATGAGCACGAGCACAGCCACAGGAAGCTATGAATAAGCAGGAGCACAGCCACAGGAAGCTATGAATGAGCAGGAGCACAACCACAGGAAGCTATGAATGAGCAGGAGCACTGCCACAGGAAGCTATGAATAAGCAGGAGCACTGCCACAGGAAGCTATGAATAATCAGGAGCACTGCCGCAGGAAGCTATGAATAAGCAGGAGCACAGCCACAGGAAGCTATGAATAAACAGGAGCACTGCCACAGGAAGCTATGAATAAGCAGGAGCACAGCCACATGAAGCTATGAATGAGCAGGAGCACTGGTATGGGAAGCTATGAATAAGCAGGAGCACAGCCACAGGGAGCTATGAATAAACAGGAGCACTGCCACAGGAAGCTATGAATAAGCAGGAGCACTGCCACAGGAAGCTATGAATAATCAGGAGCACTGCCACAGGAAGCTATGAATAATCAGGAGCACTGCCACAGGAAGCTATGACAGAGAAGGAGCACTGCCACAGGAAGCTATGAATAAGCAGGAGCACTGCCACAGGAAGCTATGAATAAGCAGGAGCACTGCCACAGGAAGCTATGAATAAGCAGGAGCACTGCCACAGGAAGCTATGAATAAGCAGGAGCACTGCCACAGGAAGCTATGAATAAGCAGGAGCACAGCCACAGGAAGCTATGAATGAGCAGGAGCACTGCCACAGGAAGCTATGAATGAGCAGGAGCATTGGTATGGGAAGCTATGAATAAGCAGGAGCACTGCCACAGGAAGCTATGAATGAGCAGGAGCACTGGTATGGGAAGCTATGAATAAACAGGAGCACTGCCACAGGAAGCTATGAATAAGCAGGAGCACTGCCACAAGAAGCTATGAATAAGCAGGAGCACTGCCGCAGGAAGCTATGAATAAGCAGGAGCACTGCCACAGGAAGTTATGAATGAGCAGGAGCACTGCCACAGGAAGTTATGAATGAGCAGGAGCACTGCCACAGGAAGCTATGAATGAGCAGGAGCATTGGTATGGGAAGCTATGAATAAGCAGGAGCACTGCCACAGGAAGCTATGAATAAGCAGGAGCACAGCCACATGAAGCTATGAATGAGCAGGAGCACTGCCACAGGAAGCTATGAATAAGCAGGAGCACTGCCACAGGAAGCTATGAATAAGCAGGAGCACTGCCACAGGAAACTATGAATAAGCAGGAGCACTGCCACAGGAAGCTATGAATAAGCAGGAGCACTGCCACATGAAGCTATGAATAAGCAGGAGCACTGCCACAGGAAGCTATGAATGAGCAGGAGCACTGCCACAGGAAGCTATGAATGAGCAGGAGCACTGCCACAGGAAGCTATGAATGAGCAGGAGCACTGCCACAGGAAGCTATGAATAAGCAGGAGCACTGCCACAGGAAGCTATGAATAATCAGGAGCACTGCCACAGGAAGCTATGAATAAGCAGGCGCACAGCCACAGGAAGCTATGAATAAGCAGGAGCACTGGTATGGGAAGCTATGAATAAGCAGGAGCACTGCCACAGGAAGTTATGAATAAGCAGGAGCACTGGTATGGGAAGCTATGAATAAGCAGGAGCATAGAGCACCAAACAGACAGCAAAAGCAATTACTGCTTAAATGTCCATTTTAATAGATATGTTACTAAGCAAAACAAGAACAAAAAGTGTTAACGTTTCGGGTAGCCTCTTCGTCAGAACATCTACATGTTTCTCCCTGTTCTGTTAACAAACATATCCATTCAAAGGGAGATTTAAGTTGCAATTACTTTAGTGGTTTGCTGTACATGCATTCATACCACTGGCTAAAAGGGTCAAAGTGAATATGGAATTTAATTCAGCATACAGTATGCTATGTGACCGTTACACATGCTAATTAAAAACATCTCCTTTAAGATGCTTAGCATATTCTTCTACAATTCATTGCTAGATTGTAAGCTCTTCGGGGCAGGGACTCCTTTTTCCAAATGTTACTTTATGTCTTAAGCGCTTACTCCCATTAGGAGTTATATTATTATGCCACATGTCTTATTGCTGTGGAGCATCATGTACATACTGCAGATGGAGTTACAGTATATAAATAAATATACACATATATACATATATACATACATATTATTTTAAATTGGTATTCTGTGTTATATTCTTGCATCTGCAATGTCTGCTAAGATCTGAATTTGTGTCTTGTTCAAGAAAATCATAAGCTAATGATACTTACTGAACCACTCTGTTCTCCATGAGTATATAATGACACCAGCTCTCTGGCAAGTTGTAGCATAAACTGACAAGGCCTGGCCGATAACACTGAAACGGCCCTTGTAGAAGCAGGAGTCATATACGCAATCCATGAAGAACCCCTCTGGTTCATATATGTGGTGGCAATTTCTGAAGGGGCCTTTCTTGTCTAATATAAGACCACATTTCCCTTGGCCTGCTCTGTGTTCCTTCTCGACGGCTGCTAACTCTGCACAAACGGGACCCTGGTCATTAACACAGCCTGGTAAGTCACTGACCAACCACAGCTCTCCAAAGGCCGCGGGGGTGGTGGCAGTTTTGAAATCATCCTCTGGTTTGCCATTGAAATTTCCACATAACCCATTAACAGCGCCGGCATACGATGTTGGCAGAGTGACAGTGACTAGGTTGTCCCAATCAAATGTGACGGTAACTTGAAAGTCAGTGTGCACTATGACACCTGCTCCTTTTCGGTAAGCCGTGATTTTTCCATGATCGAAATTGTAGGGGAGGTTTACCAGCAATTCATTAACCTGCAGAGGAAGAAGGGAAGGAGATAATTAAGACTGGCCTTTTTGTAAACGTATTGGCCTACAATCCAATAATTTTCCACCTCTTAAAATCTTTGTTAATACGACAACAGCTTGAGAGGGTTGAGAATATCTCAGTAATACAGTATGTGAATTCCCACTTCCATCCCGGTGTTTCTACTTAATGGAAATGGGGAATGAAATGTACTAAAGAAATGTATTCCTTCTATCTACTTTGCACTGTGTAGGAAGAAGGCAGCTTGAATCAGATATAAGTTGCTCTGGGTGTATAAAAAAGGAGGAGGCATGTTACAATAAGCAGTGTTCGACAAACCTATACATTTGCTCGCCCCGGGCGAGTGGATTTAACCCCCGGGCGAGTAAATATTGGCCCAAGCAGCACACGTTTGGTACTAGGTGGCGAGTAGATTTTTTTGTGTGGCGAGTAGATTTTTTGGTGATTTGTCAACCACTGACTATAAGTATAATAAGAGAGAATAAGAGAGTGTGAACTATGACTGTGGGTTGAGAAATAATCATTGAGATGAGCTACTCATTGATTGACCTCCTACGTTAGTATTTATTGGTAAGAATATAGATAAGGTATGACCCTAGCTATACTTTGCCTTTTACCATAAGATTAGAATCACATACCTTTATTTTTCCAGGGTATTCTCTGTTGATAGTTATGTCAACACCATACGTTTTGACAGACACACTTTTCGTCTTTGCAATGACATTGCTACCCCTATGTTCGTTCTGCACCAGCACTTGGAAATCATCAAGATCTAAGTTTTTGAAGGCGAGTGCAGAAAGGGTATAGAGGCAGGTTCCTTGGAAATTATATCTCCGGCCATCAAAAGTAACATAGTGAGGATCCCCTGAGGCAGAGCACATTCCATAGCTGGTGGAGTAGCAGTCTCTGAGTCCATTCTTGATGCTACACTCAGTCAAGCACCGGTAAACTTTGCAGGTGACAGTTTTTGTTAATGCGTTACAGCGGCAGCGCTCTTGACAGTTGTCATCAGCCCAAAATTCTTCATCGGGGGAATACTGCTGCCCCTTGAAAATGCACCCACACCTGTCCAATGGGATACAGCTTCCCTTGCTAAGCACAAAGCCTGTGTTGCACTGGCAGGTCTCCACACAGAGTTGCTGGCACTCGGCGGGGCCTTTTGGCTCCAGGCAGGTAGGAGGGCAGGCGTTACCGCACAGTTGATACTGACTGTTCTCTGGACATACCAAGGCTACAACAATGAGAGGCAGTTACAGTACAATGCTCAATATCAATACACATGGATTTACACTTTGCCCCTACTTACATCTTACTTATTAGAATTCACTGTGCTATAGTAACGTTTAGTATTAATGTAACATTTTTTTCCATGTTGTGCTGTGATCAAATTAACAAATTAGACCATTATTATTTCTTAGTGCACCTCTTTTGTTAATACTGAATGTGTTTATAGACACGCATGAAGATTATTTTGTTTCCCTTATTAAATAATTTATATTTTACTTCTGTGTGGAATTTTCAATACATCAAATGGTTCTAGAGACAATAATAATTAGACATACGAGCACAAGTTTATAACACTTCCATCATGAAGAAAACATTTTCTTACATATAAAGCCTTTTAGGTTGCCAATTATCTCCAGGAAATCTGGTTCATGTGGTTTAAATCAACATGTAATTGTCGATTTGGTGCATTACATTTGAGATATGCTGTAGTGCACTACTAATGGTCCATTTGTTTATGGTCTTTTTATATACTATAAACCAGGGGTCTTCAACTAGTTTTCCAAAGGGCCAGATGAGAAACAAATAAGGGTATAAGGGTCACAAGCTTATTGTAATAACATTTTGTTCTATTGAAAGATGTAAAAACTATTGTATTTCAACATTTTGCACACATTTTGTCTGTCGTATATACATTGTCATGACCTTACGCTACAAGTGAGTTGCAGTGTGAAAAAACTGCACTTAGCTATTTATGAAACTCATGTGAAATTAGCAGGAGAAGAAAGTCCGTGCCACATCGAGGCACTTTGCAGGCCAACATTTGGCCTGTGGGCTACCAGTTGATGAGCAGCTCTACTGTAAACTATCCAGTGTATAGCAGCAGATTTCAATCATATTTACAAGCAGCTGTTACGGGGGGATTTAAGCGTGTTAACTGTGGCGTGTTTAGCTAAATACTGTGTGTTTTTTCCCTAAAGGGTAACCTTATAGAGTTCACTCCTGGTAAAATGTGTCATCTTATTTTTACAATTGAGATGCCAAAATTCAGTTACCAAAGTTGCTGGCAATATAAAACCCCCATCCAAGTTGAAAACCTAGATGGGCCAAGTGGCTCTTTTCTGCCATCGAATTCTATGTTAACAGCTAGTTAATGTGCAGCATATAAAGTGACAAAAATATAGGGTGATATTTACTGATAGTGGTCCACAAGATGTATGGCAGTTTTCTCTTACATTTCCGGGTTACCAGAGTTTCACCACATTTTGCCAGAATCTCGAAAACGTTATAAATTTTGTCGGAATTTTCGGAAAATAGCCGTTTATAACGGGCCACCTTGCCGTGCACATTGACTCGTAATGCTTGGTGACATTTTTTCAGACTTAAGTGAAAAATAAACGCATCTGTATTTACAAAGCAGTCTTTAGCCATCGGGCGCTTTCTGGGACTGGAAGATATTTTACAGCTCATTCGAGTCAATTGGCTACAGAGTGCCTTCCACTGCTGCAAGGTGCGTTATGACAGCAGAAGACTGCTTAATAAATATTGGGCATTATTTTTACCCTACGTTTTTCTTTTTCTATGAAAATCAACTCTTCTTCTCGAGGTTAACGCAGTGTCACCCCCAACCCACAGAAGATTCCAGCTGTCTAGAGTAACTATGGATACATAATCAAATATCTATGAATGTACATCGAGTTTTGTGAAAGACGACCAAGTGATGATTGTCTGTGCTACTAAAACTTATTACGTGGACAAACACTCAGCTTTGTGAATGTATTCCATCCTAAATTTTTAATATTATATATGCCACTGTCTATTGCCTCTCGCATGTTACTGCTCTGCAAAATACCACTCCCACTAACACAAATAAATGAAAAGAATAATTCTTACAGAATCCAATGATCAGTCTCCATTCCCGAATGCTTACACCTTCCCTCTGACAGGCATCAGCGTAGGCTTTTAGAGATTGCACCAAAGTTTGTCTGTAGCCATCATTTGCACAGATGTCATATACACAGATGTCAAGGTAAACTTTGACATCAATAACCGCATGACAGAGACTGAATGGTCCATTGACTTTGACGAGAAGACCACAGAAATCCTCGGCTTCGTATTTCTTCGTCAGTTCCGCACTGCAGGCCTTGCATTCACCTTGACATTCATCAAAGCAATTATTGTTTGTAACATTTACTTTCCAGCTTTTACCAAACTCACTGGCCTTTGCCACTATTTTTCCATCTGGGGTCTGAAAATCATCCCTCCAGTACGTGTTAAAACTGCCACACAGACCGCCAACAGAATTGGAGAATCCATTAGGAATTTGTATTGCAAAGTTGCTGCTCCAGTCGTACCAAACGTTTACCCGGAAATGGGTTTCAACTACAGCGTAGGTCCCACTCTGGTAAATTTTTAGCAGGCCACCGTTTAGATTTATTGGTAAATTGAGTTTCTTTTCATTGACCTTTACATGAGAAAAAACGAAAGTCAGAGGCATAGAGAACCTAACAATTGCATGTGGATTTGCAGTCCAAAATAATAGTGTGCTGATTGCCTTTACATTTCCCCTTTTATCCTGATCATATACATAATTGTTCAATTATCAATTTTGGAGAAATCAATGCAAAAAAAATTCTACCGTGCCCCTTAAAAGTGGAAATTGTAATTATATAAACAATCTCCTGTCTGCAGAAGCTGAAACTTGGAACGTTGCAGGACATTGGCACTGGCATATTATATTAGTTATTGTCATTTTCATTCTTAAGGGCTGATTCTATATGGGCCGAAGCAGCTGTGTTGGCACATATAGAATTAGCCCCTTAAACGTTTGAACCTAGATTTTTAAAGCTACAAAAAGTATCCCAAACTGTAAAAAAATTTCACAATGATAAAAAGTGTTTTATCGGGGTGAAAATGTTTGGTTTATTGCAGCTCTATAGTACAATGTCCTGTGAGAAACGCACAGTATACAATCATTGTCTACAATAATATGATCGGAAACGGACATTGGGTCTCGGCCGTCTCACCGCGCCAACGTCTCTGCCGGCGTTTGGCCGCAGAGGGACAATCCGCAGTCGCTCTGCCACTGGACCCTCATCTGCCACCTGCTTCTCCAATAAAGTAAGTTAATTTAGGGGTTCATTTAGTGGTTAGGGTAGGGGTTAAGGATAGGGGTTTTAAGGGTAGGGAATTAGCGTAAGGGGCTAGGGTAAGGGGTTAAGGTTTTTAGGGTAAGGTGTTTAGGGTAGAGGGTTAAGGTTTTTAGGGTAGGAGATTAGGGTAAGGGGTTAGAATAAGGTGTTTAGGGCAAGGGGTTAGGGTAAGAGGTTAAGGTTTTTAGTGTAGGGGATTAGGGTAAGGGGTTAGGGTAAGGTGTTTAGGACAAGGGGTTAGGGTAAGGTTTTTAGGGTAGGGGCTAGCGTTAATATTAGGGGTTAGGATTTGGAATTTTTAGGGTAAGAGGTAAGGTTAGTGATTTACCTTGGCAGTGAAGCTGCTGGTGGCGAGAGGTCCCTTTAGGTGAGTGGTGGCTAAACACCGGCGGAGATTTGATTGCGGCATAACAGCCGCGATCAAACGTCCTTGACCATTATATGATATATTCTTCCAATTCTAACCCCACTAACACATCAAATAATAAACAATAATGTTTTATATACCATTGCATCATACGATAGGTACTGTAGTTCTAAATCTACATTTTGCAGCCACGATACATTTCTGCCACAAAGAGATTTTTGCCTAAGACCGAAAAAAAATACCAGTGGGATTTGAACCAGGTTCAAGACCACTCATTTCTCACATCAAAATTAAAACCTCTTAGTGTTCTCAACTATTTGGGTAGCTACATTTCCCACCATGTACAGAGCATAACCGAAGCACAACATATATTGAATAGTGAATTGAAGTAATAGTTCGAATAGAATCAAATTGATGGTATAAAATAAAATATTTATTGCATTAACCTTACCCTTGCCAGGCCAACCTCTGACCTATGCAGCGTTATTGTGAATCCATAGGCACGAACAGTAATGGATTGAAATGGAGAGAGCAGCGTCTTGCCCAGATTCTCCTTGTTGACCTCCACGCTGAAGGCTGGAACATCAGCTTTTCCCAAGGTGGTGACAAGAGTGTAAGAGCAGCTTCCATGGAAGTTGTAGTCTAGTCCATCAAAGGTGTGGTAGTGAATGCCACCAGAACCCCAGCAGGTAACCTCATAGCCTAAAGATATGTGATTACAATTATTTGGTTAAAATGTTTATTAGTGCATGATATTTACTAACATGATTACATCCATTTTTTTACACACATACTATATAACATACATAAGAAATTATAAGAACAATTTGTACTGTATTACTTGAACTTAACCACAATTATTTGAGATTAAATCCCTCTTAGTTGATTTCTTAGTGTCTCTTTAAAGAGACGACATAAACCTAATGTAGATAGGCATTCTTAATGTTAATCAATAATGCTTTTTTACCCTTATTTTACACTCATACTGTATCTGCTCATCATTTGGAGTGTGGTTACATGTACAGTAGCAGTAAAAGGAGCCATTGAGGAGTTGCATAGATCACATACAGATGTAGTGTGGCGTGCTGTGCCAAAAGGGAAAAGCTACAGCAATTACAGGTCTAGAAGTCTGCTTCTACTTTGGAAACACAGCGCTGCGCTCCAACTGTATGAACCGGGAGCGTGTATCAAACTCTTTATCTTTGGTCTTTGTTCTTTCTATTTAACTACAGCAAAATCACTGTGTCAGGTCTAAGAAGACATAAACCTGTGTAGCAAAAAGTTCTCAATGCATCAAAAAACAAAACTAAGATGTGTAAAAAAAAACAGTGGGATTATATGTGAGATCTTCTGGCAGTAATCCATATCCTTAGCTCCAATCTTAATATAGTAGATTTTAATGAAGGGATCTGCGTACCGGCTTTGCAGCTGGGAGGCTTTGTTCTACTTACATTGTTCTAATCCCACTCTCATTGCATCACAATATATAAAGCACATACATAATTACCTCTTGTGGAAACTGCAGGGGATCCATAGCTAATGTGATCTCCAAAGCCAATGCTCAGAGCTCCAAAGGGTGTGATGGGATGCTCTATATTGTGGAAGCTGAAACCACTGCCGAAATTGTACTCAGTCCATGAGTAAGGGGAGCCCTGGATCTCTTTCCAAATTACATCCACTGGAAAAGGTTTCCCATCAAATACGATACCTGATATCCATGCTTTCTTAGCTATGAGAATGGCATAATTATTTTCAATATTGGGGTATCCAGTGACTTTGTAAGCATTCCCGAAACTTGCTATGTCTGGAATATTCATCAAAAAGGGGTTAAAGGTTTTGCCTTTAAAAGTTCCCCCAGCAGAGTAGTACATGACCTGCACTCCAGCAGTTGCATCGAAATACAGTGGGCTTGTGACTTTGACTTCAATTTGTGCTACTTTTCCCTTCTCCAATTTCTGACTCCACTTCTTCTCCCCAGACTTGAAATCCACTTGTGTGTCCTGGGAAGCCACTACAAAAACGACATCATTATTGGACTGGAATGAAAGAGGTGGGATGATAAAAGTCCGCCCCCACCTGGAGATGGGCAGGAGCTGTTCTGAGATGTGGCCAAAAGCATTGTTTTTCTTGGAGTTTGTGCTTCCTGACAGAACAGCCACTGGGTTCTGAGCAACTAACCTGGTCCCTGACAGGTCTTCCTGGCTCTGGATCTGTATGACTTGGAACGGTTCAAGTGTGATTGTCATCTTGCTACCAGCTGCATAGTTTGTCCCTTTGAAGGTCACAGCTCCTTTGAGATAGATGTCAACCAGGGTGGTAGTTTCATAAGCTGTCACAGCAAACTCTTTATAATTATTCTTGTCACCCCAAGGTGGAGTGATGATGTAATATTCCAACCCCAGCTCATGTACAGGGTAAACTATAGTTGTATCAGCTGTGTTCTTTTCATAGTTTAATGCCACCATCGAAATAGGTTTGTTGGATTTGACTATAACAGATGATTTAGATGTGCCTGTTCCCATCATTTCCACTGGCTTGTCAATCTCCACGAGGACTGTTTCCCCTTGGCCCAGTGTCAGATCCTTCCGGAAGCTGCCATTACCCGTGACCACAGTGACGGAGGTGGTAGCAGAGTAACTAGAAATGGTCAACTGTAACTTAGCCTGGGTCTTCTCGTCATTATTTTGCAAGCAGGCAGTGATAAATTGCTTGCCAAGTAATCCATAGAGATGAGTATCTGACATAAAAACAAAATTAGGTAAATTTGTTTCCATTTTAAAGTAGCAATGCTGCCTTCCATTTTTTTTAAATTCTTAATAGGTTTGAAGCAGGGGGTCTCTGGAGCTGAGCAGCGTTAATCTCAGCTCTGGGGACCCACTTCTTCCTGAGATACTTACCTCCTCAGGAGGTGCCGGTAGCAGCGGCGGCGGCTAGAGTGTATGTGGGGAACATAATGGCAGCTTAACTGTCATGTGGGCCTATAGAAAGCCAAGAAGACATCCCGTGTGGCTTCATATTGGTCACACGTGACCAGGACCTTTAAACCTCCGGAGTTGCTAACGGCACCCATTACGGATGTAAGTATGTCAGGGAGCAGGGGGTGCCAGGAGCAGAAATAAACACAGTTTCGCTCCGGAGACCTCCTGCTTCACTGAATTGAAAAAAAAAAGCATGTTTTGTTCCTTTAAGCAAGAGATCCACAGACCATAGCTACTCCATGAGAAGCGTATATAACTCCCTGTTTAAGCGTGTTTGGTTTCTTGTGCAATGTGCTTTCTTAAGCATCTACAGTAGTTTCCATATTGATTTTTGTTATTAAACACTGTGCTGGCAAAAGGTGTTGACAGGGAGTTGACATTTATAGGACTTTTTTTTTGTTTGGTACCATTCCAACCTATAGATCTGAGCACAACCCACTGATACCACAAAGCTCATAGCTTGAAAAGTATTACTGTGCTGAAGCTGAGAGGCATCCTCCTGATCCCATAAAGATATAGAAAAATAAAATCTGACCTGGTGAAGATCCCAATCGGGTTGTGCCAGATGCATTTCTTTCACTAAACCAGGAGTGGCCAACCAGTCCGCAATGGCCACCAGCAGGTTTTAAGGATATCCCGGCTTCAGCACAGAAGGCTCAATCAGTGGATCTTTCAGAATGACTGTGCTCCAGATTGAGCCACCTGTGCTGAAGCAGGGATATCCCTAATAATTGGCCTGTAGACGGCCCATTAGGACTGGAGTTGGCCACCCTGTTCTAAACGCTCCCAGATACTGTGTCCAAGACTAATGGCCCTAAACATTTCTCTAGTGCATGTTATTAGCACACAAAGAGACACATTAGACACTGCTTTCTCAAAATCTCAAAACTGGTGCAAGAGACAGGGATCTTATTTCTCAAAGAAAAATAAATTCCAGTGTGTTCAATAGTGGTCTCTTCTTTAATAAATCTGGGGCTGGGTTTTTGTATAGATTTGGCCTCAGATTTGCAGCTGTGAGACTTTGACAAATAACCCCAGAGCACTATATTTACCAAGCGGTGCTATGCACTGATAGACCTTAAAGCCCCTTCACTTGCAGGGCCATATGGGTCTTATGGCATAGCACTGTTTAGAAGAAATGGGCAAAACCCCTTTGACTACAATAATTACCAGTAAGGTCTTCAATAGGAGGTCTTGGCTGTAAGGTAGCTGGAGACTGAATTCCTGAAATAAGAAACATATTTTGATTGTTACTACAATACCCAGTCTCCTATACATCATTAAGATCCCAAAATTCAAAATTAAGGATAGATAGGACCATGATATAGATACTCACCCCCAGTGCAGACTGCAGGAGACCCATACCCAATACGTTCTGAAATACCAATATTTAGGAGCAGAAAAGGAGAATGGGGATGTTCTACAATGTGAGAGCTAAACCCACGTCCATAGTTAAGCTCCCCCCAAGAATATGGGGTTCCAATCATTGCTCTCCATTGCATGTTATCCATTGGCTTTCCATCAAATGTTATCCCAGATGCGGAGAAGGTCTCAGCCACAATAATCGCCATATTATTATCAATATCCTTGTGGCCATTAATCTTATAGGAGGTGCCAAACTTTGATCTGTCTGGAATGTTGATCATAAATGGGTCAAACTTTTTACCATTCAGTATACCTCCAGTAGAATAAAATGCCACCTGCAAACCAGCTCCAGCTGAGATGTAAAGTGGGCTTGTGCTCTGTACTTCAAACGTTATCACTTCTCCAGCCTTTACGGTGCGACTCTCTTTAGTGGTACCAGACTGATAATCTATTTGTGTATTTTGAGATGCCACAACAAGCACTACATCAGCATTTGACTGAAAAGATAATGGAGGCACAACAAAGGTACTTCCCCACATCGACACAGGACGCAGCTGCTCAGTGACATGATCACAGTCAGTGTGTTCTTTGTAACATACATGTCCACTCAGTACAGCCACGGGATTCTGGGTAACCACTCTTGTTCCAGACAGGTCATCTTTGCTCTGAAGTTGGACAACCTCAAAGGGTTTCAATTTCAAACTGAGCTTGCTACCAGCTGGGTACATCCTGCCCAAGTATGTTACACCTCCCCGTAGGTAGATGGTCACTGAGGAGGCATCGTGATAGTTGATGATAGAAAATTCTTTGTAACCTCTCAAACCTTTTGGCTCACCAGCTGGAGTAAGGATGTAATATTCAGTGCCCAGTTCATGGGAAGGATACATCAGTGATGTCCCCTCACTGAAAGGCTTGAAGTTCCGAGATTCAACAGAGATTTCTTTATTGGCCTTAATGACTACTGAGGAGGTGGAAGTCTTGGAGCCAATTATCTCTACATTGAGGGCAATTGTCACTACGATAGTTTCTCTTTCTCCTACAGTCACCACTTTTCTGAAAGCCGATTTCTGCACAGTGATGATGACCATTGTTTCTGGGTAGACGCCAGTAATAAGGAGTGTGAAATCTCCCGGGACTTTGGCGTTATCGTTCTGCATGAAGCTGGTGACAAACTCCATCCCAGTTGGCCACCCCGAGGGAATACCTAGAGTACAAACAAAAGAAAGAAGACATATTGTATCACAAACTACATGCAGCCTCTCTCTTCTCATGGTTACAAAAATATTGACTGGGGTGCATTAACTCTATTACGGATGTTCTTGGACTATTATACTGAGCCACTAATTGAGCCAGCTGTGCTCAAGTAGGGATATCCTGAAAACCTGGCCTGTTTGCGGCCCTTGAGGACTGGAGTTGTGTAGGCCTGCTTTGCCATTTGGGACCCCAGAAATGAAATTTATGAGGCAAATTGTGCTCTTTTCAGATTGTGTACTGACAAAAAAGTCGTTTCCCATACCCTTCCTTCCTGTGCAGAAGTATGTGAGGGTTAAGCAGCTCTGTAAGCAGGTCCTGATGTTGTGATTCATGCACTGCTTATTAAACATAGAGAACAAATAGTTGCACTGAAAAAAGGATGCACTCAGCAGCTCTGTGTGTCTATGAGAGAAGAGGGGGCAGGAGGGAGTGAGTGAGGAAAAGAGTGAGTAAGAGTGAGACGCAAGGGATAAATACATGCAAGACGGGAGGGGGGAGAGTTAGTGAGATGGATGGGAGAGAAATACATGGGTAGAGGGTGGGAAATAGAGGTGGCTCGTGAGGTGTGAAATGTTGTGACTGACCCCTGTCGAACCTAATATGTGTCAGCCAGATAGGGGTTCCCCGAGATTTTTCGAAATACTTCAAGGGTTCCTCCAAACAAAAAAGGTTGGAAATCACTGCCTTACTTGTATGTCTGGAAGCTTTCATTTCAACTACGAAAATGTATATATTTCTAGTTTATTCCTTAATTAGTGGAATAATCATTTGTATGGGGTATTCATGCTTTCCATACTGTTTTAGGGGTCATCAGACATCAGTAGTTGTCAGTAGACATATCACTTTATCTCCCTAACCTCCTTGATCTCCCTCAGGTATCAACAATTAGATTGCAAGCTCTTGGGAGCAGCTTTCATTGTGTTTATCACTCTCCAACTTCCCCTGTTTGACAATCATTATACCAGGTTTGGGGATATTTTGGATTATAAAAAAAAAGGAGACACAGAGATGTTGGCAAAGCCTTTAGCTGTAAAAGCCTGTGCTTTTCTATGAAGCATGAGCATTTATTTTGCCGGGCTCTCTACTGCAGCGGTGCGCAAACTGGGGGGCCCAGGGGAGGCGGGATATTTTTGATGGGGGGGCGGGGTGGTTGCAGAGGCCCCGCGCTCTTCCCCATGGCATTTAAATTACATGCCGGGGGATCGCATGAGGCCTCTGCGACCTATTCCTTACCGAGATTCAGACGGCTGCTGATGCGTTGCCATGGCAAATGACGCAAATGGGGGGGGGGGTTATATGTATTGTTTTATATGTATTGTTTTTTTTATCTGTATTGGTTTTTTTTGTTTGCCTTCCTCTGGATCAATATACTGTAAATACAAATACTGTACAGCAGGGGTGCGCAAACTGGGGGGTGCACCCTCCAGGGGGGGCATAGGATTTTTTGGGGGGGCGCGGCACTTACAGAGGCCCCCACGCTTTAGATGAAATGCAGGAGGGCTGCGCGAGGCCTCTGCAACCACATCTTACCAGGATTCAGCCGGCTTCTGGACGCATCACCATGGTAACGTGCGTCAACTGATGCTGTGGGGGTCACGTGACATCACAGGACCCACTGCGTCATTTGATGCCGGTTAACAGGAAAGGGGGGAGGTGCGAGTGCGGGGGCTGGCAGGCAGGGGGGCGCTGCACAGAAACTTTGCACAGCCCCTGCTGTATAGGATAAGTATCTGCCATCTAAATTTAACATAGGTTGAACTCAATGGACATATGTCTTTTTTTCACCCTCATCTACTATTTAACTATGTATCTATGTAACATAAAAAAGACATTGTTTTATAAAGTGAAAGGTTGTCAGTAAACACATTTCTGAAGCAGAGAAGGTGTAAGGGTCTACAGTATGAAGATTTTGTACCTGTAGCTTTGTATTAGATGGTCTGTTTCAAGTTATCGTGGTCACGAGGTGCCTGGTTCATGGAATATGGATCCAGCCTACCAGCGGCTGAAGGCTGTTACCCAAACAAAATTACTGTAGCTGGCGTCCGAATTATCGATTGAAAATGTTGTTACCATAATTTTACAAGCAGCTACAATAAAGTTTTAAACTGTTTGGGGATTGCTTTAGTTTTTCTGACTTGCTACCTGATAATGGTATATGGGACTACAGTATATCACTGTTGTCAAATATAAAACGCTATTAGAAATCATATCAGATCTTACCCCTATGTTTCTCCACTGGCGGCTTTGTAGACAGAGATCCAAACCCTAGAAAAAAAAATCAGATAATTTTAGAGCAGCACAGCACTTTGTTAAATACAAAGATTACCATTGTGAAAAGAATACACAGAAAATAAAGGACATGAGAATGAAAAGATGTAGTGGACATTAAAGACACTTACCACCAATGCAAGCTGCAACAGATCCATAGCCAACTTGATCTGAGTTCCCAATGCTCAAGAGTCCGAATGGACTGTTTCGGTTTTCCATAATGTGAGAGCTGAAGCCACTGCCAAAGCTGTATTCACCCCAAGAGTACTCAGTCCCCGGGAATGCTGTCCACTGAATCTCTTTTAATGTTTTCCCATCGAAGGTTGTTCTTGGCCCCTCTGATGTTTTCGCTAGAATGACGGCTATATTTGTATCAAACTTTTCTTGCCCAATAATTTCGTAGGTGAGGCCATACTTGTCCATGTCAGGGATGTTTGTGAGGAAGGAGTTAAATGATTTGTTCTTTATTGCCCCTCCAGTGCTGTAAAATAGTATTTGGACCTTATCACTGGCTTGAATAGTTAAAGGCTTGGAAGTCGAGATTTCAAACTGGGCCACGTCTCCATCTTCTAAATGCTTTTTGCCTGTCTGGCTCCCAGATTGATAGTCAATGAAGGTGTCTTGGGAAGCCCCTACAAATGCCACATCATTTTTGGGCTGGAAAGACAAGGCTGGGATAAGGAACTTGGTGCCCCAACTGTCAACAGGCAGGAGTTGTTCATATACATGGTCGCAGGCGCCATTCTTCTGGGAGCATGTGTGCCCACTGAGAACAGCTACAGGACGCTGAGCAATCACCTTGGTTCCCGATAAATCATTCCTGCTCTGGATTTGTATAGCTTGGAAGGGTTCAAGGGTTAGCTCGATTTTGCTACCTGGCTTGTAATCCTTTCCTAAAACTTTCACAGCTCCTTTCAGAAGGATTTCAACTTTACTGGGATATTTGTATGTGACCACAGAGAATTCTGTGTATTCAGAATCAGGTCCCCATGGAGGGGTAATCACATAGTATTCAGTTCCCAACTCGTGCACTGGGTAAAGCAAGGCAGTATCAGCACTGGCAGGTTTATAGTTCCGAGAAATGACAGTAACGTCTGCATCTGCCTTAATTGTCACAGAAGATGGGGACGTACCAGACCCAAGCAACTCTATTGGTTCTGTGATAGGAATTTTGACAGTTTCTCCTTTCCCGACCTTTACATCTTTTTTAAAGTTAGACTTGTTAATGGTGACAGAGACAGAGGTAGATGGGGAGGTGCCGGTAACCAGAAGCTCCAGTTGTGGAATCTCCTTGGGATTGTGATTCTGCATGAATACAGTAATAAACTCCATTCCTTGTGGACTACCTGAGGAAAAAAGGACATACATCGGTTTATCCCATGACTTTTTTGTAGTACTTAGTCCATACTGTATTTCACATTGCAATAACCAGTTGTTGGGATAATAAACCAGAAATTAATCAGCTAAGTGTTAATACTAAGGTTGGGCATTTTTGCTGGTGTTTTGGTTTCAGTTTTCCTGGAACTCAATTGGTTTTGGATTTTTTTAAATTTAATTCCAGCATTGGATCTTAAAAGATGATTACACCCTTTTTACAAGTTAGCCATGATTTTTTTTTTTTTTTTTAAAATAATGTGTAAACATATTTTAAGAGCTGTCCATGGTTAACTTAACATTAAACGATTGAGATATGTGTATTTTCTTGTAGGGTATCTTGAGGCAGACACCTTGATTTGTGATGTGAAGCCGAGCTTCATTACTGGGACTCATCACAAATCACTTTTTCTGCAACAACCTTTATTATTTGCTGATGTGGCCATAGCTACTATACCAGATGAAGAGGAGGAGGAATTGTCTGCTTTGAGCTATACCGGAAGAGGCAGATGCCAGTGTGATTAATAATTCCCTTGGGAGTTCCAGTGTCATAAATGACTTCAGAGATCAAAGATATCTGCCTCCAGACAATGAAAACAAAAGATATCTCAGCCATCTTGCTGTATGTTAAATTGTATTCTGTATTGATCTTTTGGATAAGTACATTCTCAGCTATTTATTCTTCATTTTAAGAAGTGTTTACCTTGTTAGGAGAAGGAGTAACGACACTGACTATGTAAGCAAGGACACCGAGTTTGAATCAGGGGAACCTGGTTCAAATCCCAATGTCAACTCCTTGTGACTGTGGGCAAGTCTCCGTGTGCCCCAGGCACCAAAAACATAGATTGTAAGCTCTATGGGGCAGGGACTATCTGTAACATTCCTATCTGCTGCGTACCTCACGCTATTATTTTAACTTTCTGGAGTAGTTGTAAATACAGTACAAAAGAAAATTATCTTCAGAAATATTTCCGACTAGTAAATTTAGATTACCCACAATACAATACAGTATCTCTACCCCATAAGAGTTCACAGGCTCAATAGAAAAGATGCAGGAGGGGTCATAACACATTCACAATTTTTCAGCATAAAGAAGAACCACATCACAACCATTAAGACCCATTCTCTTGTACATGGGGGTACTATCCCTAAGGAGTTTTTAATATCTTCTTTCATTTTCACATGGATATACTTGGTTACAATGTCACAGAATAATCAGGATAATTATCCCACCTCGTATTTTCACAGGCCCAGTAGTTGGATATGTTTCGGCAATCTCTGTTTCTGGAATATAAGAGAACACGTGAAATGTTTTTCTTTTCTAAAAATGTGGCTATTTTTGTGGGGCATTATAGAGACCCCTCTACCTTCTTTTCAGACAGGGATCATACATACTTCATCTTTCGTACACAGTCTATGTCCCTTATTCTGTATGGTGTGGCAGTGCTGAGGACGTGCTATATCCATTGACTTTAATGGAGCTTTTCATACTATAGCGCGTCATCTACGCTTATCACATCTTCCAGAATAAGGGCCTATGGCTCTTATTCTATAAAGTGTGGTAGCCCCGGACTGGGGCTCTTGCATTTGATAGAATAAGGACCTATGTCTCTTCCAAGTACTGTAAATGGCTGGATTCGGTATTGTCACTACTCACCACTTGGCACTTCAGACTCAGGAATTGGCTTCAAAGCTGATGGAGACCCTATTCCTGAAATTACACAAATAACATGAGTATAGCAAACGTATGTATCTGATGAGATTAGTTTACAAAACCTCCCATTTTCCCAATCGCATATAGTCACAGTAGTTAGGCAAGTGTATGATTAGGACTCCCAACTTACCGCCTGTGCACACCGCAGGAGATCCATACCCTATCTTTTCCGAGACCCCAATGCTCAGAATAAGGAATGGCGTGTTGGGGTGCTCGATAGTGTGGGAGCTGTATCCACTGCCGAAGCTGTATTCTCCCCAAGAGTATGCAGTCCCTATCATAGGTCTCCACTCTATTTTCCCCAGTGGCATTCCATCAAATAGTATTCCTGTAGTTGATAACGTCTCAGCGACTATAATGAACATGTTGTTCTCTATCTTCTCGTGGCCACTGACTTTATATGATGTGCCATACTTTGAACTGTCAGGAATGTCAATCATGAAAGGATCAAACTCCTTGCCATCCACGATCCCGCCAGTGAAGTAAAACACCACTTGAATTCCATATTCTGCAGAAATGTAGAGTGGGTCGGATTCTCTCACCTCGAACCTCATCACTTCCCCAGCTTCTAAAGTGAGTGTCCCCTTGTTCGGCCCTGACTGATAATACACCTTGGTTTTTTTAGAAGCCACAACCTGGGCCACATCAGCGTTGGACTGGAAGGATAAAGGAGGTACTAAAAAGATCTTCCCCCAACTGGACACAGGGCGCAGTTGCTCAGCAACATGGTCACTGGCACTGTTTTCTATGTAATATGTGTGTCCACTTAGTACAGCCACTGGATTTTGAGCAACCACTCTAGTGCCGGACAGGTCATCTTTGCTTTGCAGTTGGATAGTCTCAAATGGTTGTAGTGTCAGCTTGAGATTACTGCCAGTTGGATATTTTTTACTCAAATAGGTGACCTCTCCTTTAAGGAATATATCCACCTTGGTGATGTCCTTATAGGAGATAATGGAAAACTCCTTATATCCTTCTGAGCCTTTAGGTTCACCAGCTGGGGTGAGAATGTAATACTCTGTTCCCAGTTCTTGAAGTGGGAACATTAGTGCTGTACCTTCACTAAAGGGTTTAAAGTTCCGTGACTCAATGGAGATATCTTTGTCGGCTTTGATAATAATTGAATAGGCAGAGGGTTTAGACCCTACGGTCTCCACATTTACTGGAATCCGCACTACCACTGTTTCTTGCTCATTCACAGACACCTTCTTTAGGAAATCTGACTTGGGGTCAGTTACAGTGACTAAAGTGTCTCCGTGGTGACCTGTGATAAGAAGTGTGAATTCTCCTGGTGTCTTGGGGTCAGCGTTCTGCATAAAAGTGGTAATAAATTCCTTTCCCGCCGGCCATGCTGAGGGTAAACCTAAAGGATAGAGAGAGATCAAGGATAGAAGATGTCATTTGACCTCATGCTTTTTCATTGGGACTGTTATAATATCTCTCACCTCTAACTGGAACGTTGTTCCATGTATCCCCCCCCCCCCCCCTCCCTCCTCGCTTTATAAAGCCCGAAATATGAGATGACACTTCTAAATGTTATATCCCTTTTTGGATTCACCAGTATCAAATTAAAAACTATATTGTGCTATTAAATTGACAGCAAGGCTCATAAGGCCACTTCATTTGGAATATAGGCAGATCACATTATATCCCTCCCCCTCCCGAAGTTGAAATTACAATTCATATACTGTTTCATTGTATATATACCTGATAAAATATCTTATTTAAAAACAGGAAATTAAATATTAATTCAAGAATGTGTGTAAGAGGTGGATTATTTAATTCACCTCTCATCTTCTGCCATCAAAGCCCATTTCTGCTGGAAACCCAAATTAGCAGAGAAGAGGGATAGTGCCTGGACAATGCATTGCACCAAATAGATGGGTACAGATGTAGCTAGGTTGTTGCACCCACTCATAATGCAGAATATCTCGTTATTACACAGCATATAACAGGTTTTCCATAGGATTGAATGGCAGTGATAACACAGAATATCACAGAATATTCCACTGCATCGCGCCAGACACTTGTGTAAACAGTAGGCCATGTATGGGGTTACAGCCAGAGGGAGTGATAAAAGTAACATGACATCCAATGTAGATGCATCAGAGATAATATGGGATGCATAGAGGCAGCGATGTGGCTGAGGAATTCTAGGCCATATGATAAACAGAGGAGCATCATAAGCGCATATATATAAACTTTCTATGCTGCTAATTTGTCAAGTTCCAGTAACACGGATCTTGAATATCTCCATTTACCTATAGGCATCTCAGTAGGTGGTGCAGTGGGGATAGTCACTGGTGCTCCTGGGCCTAGACAAAAAAAAACCATAACATTAAAATGACCAAAATATCCATTCCATAAATATGTAGACAAATCATTTTGTAAAGAGAAATAAAGAAAAGGTGCCAGTGCACATTCATAGGAATGAAGAACATACCACTGATACATGGTGCGACAGATCCATATCCAATACGTTCAGAGAATCCAATGCTCAGGAGTCCGAATGGAAATTTAAGGTTTTCCACAATGTGAGTACTAAAGCCACTTCCATAGTCATATTCCCCCCAGGAGTACTCTGTTGCTGGGAATCTCCTCCATTGTATCTTTCCGGAAGTCTTGCCATCAAAGGTAATTCCTGATTCTTTTGACGTCTTGGTTAGAATAATAGCCAGATTTGTATTAAATTTGTTCTGTCCAATTATTTCATAAGTGTAGCCAAATTTCCCTGTGTCCGGAATATTGGTAAGGAATGGGTCGAATGTTTTGTCTTTGAATGTCCCTCCTGTGCCGTAAAGCAAGACTTGAATCTTTTCACTGGCAATGATGGATAAGGGCGTGGCGACATTAACTTCAAATTGGGTGACCTCTCCAGTTGTTATATTTCTGTTTCCCTTTTTTGTGCCAGAATGGTAATCCAGACAGGTGTCTTGGGAAGCCACAACAAATGCAATATCAGATTTAGGCTGAAAGGACAAGCCTGGGACAAAGAATGTTGTTCCCCAACTGGCAACAGGTAAGAGCTGCTCATAGACGTGATCACACTCTCCATTCTTCATAGAGCAGGTGTGCCCAGTTAGAACAGCTACAGGATATTTAGCAACAACCTTGGTTCCAGACAGGTCATCTTTGCTCTGGATCTGGACAGCTTGGAATGGCTGAAGGGCCAATGTGAGTTTACTACCCGGTGCATATTTAACTCCTTTCAGATTCACAGCTCCTTTAAGGTAGATGTCAACCGTGTTGGGATTCTTATATGTAACCACAGAGAATTCTTTGTACTGTGATTCAGGTCCCCAAGGTGGAGTAACAATGTAGTATTGAAGGCCTAACTGGTGCACTGGATAAAGCAAGGCAGTGTCAGAACTGGCATATTTATAGTTCCGAGAAACCACTGTGATATCTGCATCAGCTTTAATTACCACAGAGGATGGGAAGATGCCAGTCCCTTGCAACTCTACAGGTGCTGTGATAGGAACAGACACTGTTTCCCCTTTACCAACGGTTATGTCTTTCCTGAAGTCAGACTTGTTTATGGTAACAGAAACAGAGGTGGATGGTGAGGACCCAGTCACTAGCAGCTCAAGTTCAGGAAGCTCTGTAGCATCATGATTCTGCATGAAGACTGTGATAAATTCTTTGCCAAGTGGACTGCCTGCACCAAGACCTGTAAAGGATAGGACAGAAATCACACTGTCAATACCTATACCCCCATTATCACAGCTCTAGTAGCACTTACTGTACCATATAATATCATAGAGCTCTTTGCAAGCTCTACCCCAACCTTGTGAAAAGTGTGAATCATAGTCAGCATTTTATGTATGTATGTTTGTATGTATGTATGTATGTATGCCTTTACATAGTGCCATCCATGTACATAGCTCTTCACAGCAGTAATAAACGTGACATAATAATCTAAGTGGTAGGAAGGGAGAATTTACAGAGACAGTAGGTGGGTGTGCATCTTCAAGGGGTCAAGGTCAATGCATATTAGATGTAAAGTATCCGCCAACGTAGCCACCCATACAACAATTTCGCACAATAATGATGTTAAGAAATGTATTGTGATTATATATATATATGTACATAGCGCGTCACAGCATCAATAAACGTGACATAATAATACTACCCATAATGGGAATAAGCGCTTGATACATAAAAGTAACATTAGGGATAATGAGTTCCTGTCCCATAGAGCTTAAAATCTAAGTGATAAGTAGCAAGAATGTACAGAGACAGTAGAAGGGGTTCTGGTAAGTGCATCTGCAAGGGGCCAAGGTTGATGAATGAGATGTATAGTATCAGCCACGGAGCTACTCGTACGCTTCATTAAAGAGGTGTGTTTTAAAATGGGTCTTAAAGGTGAAGAGTGAGGGTGCTAGCGGATATTGAGTGGGAGGGCATTCCAGAGGTTTGGGGCAGTAAGTGAGAGGTTTTAGGCGGGAGAGGGCTTTAGGGGCTAAAGGGTTAGACAGTCGACATCCTTGAGCAGAACGCAAGAGTCAGGCAGGTGTATTGGGAGAAATTAGGGCACAGATGTAATGAGGGGCAGAAGAATGTATAGCCTTAAAAGAGAGGAGGATAATTTTGTGAGTAATATGGGATTTAATAGTAAGCTAGGAGAGAAATTTCAGCACAGAGATGCTGAGACGGGTTCAGGAGAGAATAAAGTGATTCTAGCAGTGGTTTTTATGATAGATTGTAGGGGAGACAAGTTAGACGCAGGAAGGCCAGACAGTAGAAGGTTACAATAGTCAAGACGGGAGAGAATGAGGGCATGCATTAGAGATATAACTGTAGAGCGACACAGAGGAAAGGAAGTATCTTTGGAATATTACGGAGGAAAAAATACAGGTTTTAGCTACATTGTGAATGCGAAAGGAGAATGTGAGGGAGGAGTCAAATGTGACCCCTAGGAGGGAGGTTAAGTATGGGTGGGTGACTGACTGTCTGGGTGGGTGACTGACTGACTGACTGGGTTGGTGACTGACTGACTGCCTTGTGTGGGTGACTGACTGCCTGGGTTGGTGACTGCCTGGGTGAATGACTGCCTGGGTGGGTGGGTGACTGACTACCATGACTGACTGCCAGGTTTCACTGACTGCCAGGTTTTCACTGACTGCCAGGTTGGTTGGGTGGGTGGGTCACTAACTGCCAGGTTGGGTGGGTTACTGACTGCCAGGGTGGGTGGGTAAGTGGGTCACTGGCTGCCTTGGTGGGTGGGTGACTGAGCGACTGGTGGGTGACTGAGTGACTGGGTCGGTGGGTGAGTGAGTGACTGGGTGGGTGGGTGACTGACTGCCTGGGTGGGTGTATGACTGCCTGGGTGGGTGGGTGACTGCTTGGGTGGGTGAGTGAGTGACTGCCTGGGTGGGTGAGTGACTGGCTTGAGTGACTGACTGGGTGTGTGACTCGGTGGGTGACTGGGTATGTGACTGGGTGGGTGGGTGACAGGGTGGATGGGTGACTGGGTGGATAGGTGACTGAGTTGGTGAGTTGGTGGGTGACTGGGTGAGTTGAGTGGGTGAATGGGTGGGTGGATGAGTGCGTGACAGCCTGAGTGGTTAACTGACCTTGACCGGGTGGGTGCTGCTTCCTGATTCCTTGCCCACCAGACACTTCCCCCCCTGCCCCTGATCCCCACTGCTGCTGCTCAGGGTGGGAGGTTGGCTCCCAGTGATTTAAATCACCCGGCGATTTTAATTATGAACCTTTAGTGCATAGGCCCCTATAGCTACCTTAACTGGCAAGTAACACATTTTCCAGCAAGCCTTCCACTGTGCCTGAAGAGCAAAGTGTTCAACCAGTGTATTCTGCCTGTTCTCGCATAGAGATGTGAAATTTGGGCCTGAAAAATTACGGTAATTCAGAAGCTTCAGACAACGCAAAGAAGTACGTATGTAGAGGTTATGCTGGGTATTACGCGCAGAAAATAAAAAATAAGTGTGAGGTCCAAATTCTCTTGCCGTCTGCCTTCCGATAAGACCTGTATAATGCTCAGGGATACAAATTTGGATTTTTACAATCCTCACTCAATATTTATCTTATGTATTTTTTTGGTAAACTATTTTTCAAAGGAGTTGTCTTGTGATTGTAGTTTTTACTATCTGTAAAAGTGAACAGTCATGTTTAGCTTCATAAACATGAGGGATATTCATCAATTTTGCACCAGTTTTAGAGCTGATGGATTTAGATAAATATCCCCATAGTAAGTTCAGGTGCACTCACCTTTTATCTTTCCCGGTATCTTGGGCTTCACAGTTGCACCTGGTTTCTCTAGAAAAGAAAAACAGATTTTTTTTTGTTTATTTCAATGGATTTTCCTCCCCGTAGATTAAATATAAACAGTCTGTTGACCCATATTGTATATCAATGTTTAAGTTCTTTAATCACTGTTATATTAGTCACATGTTACATGTGGTAACATATCAAATAAAAATACTTCTTTGTTGAAATTGGCCTTGAACGTAATAAATGACTCTTCTGCATGATGAGTACCTGTCGCGGAGGACGTCGTTAAGTACAGATGGGATTAAATAACTGCTATGGTATAACATATAGTAACATGTCAAAGCATATTACAATCATGGATGAATAAACAACGGAGACTTGTGAGCTTGTCTATAAGTGACGACATTTATTTGGAAAGGATCGCGTCCGGTTCCTCACTAGGACCTTTCTCAAGATACGGAACACACTGCAAATCCCCGTAATATGCCCACCGCCCAGCGGAAACTCAGGAAAATTCCAGGCGCCAAATTGCACCACAATCATGAATTAGCTACAAATTAAACAAAGTGACCATATAAACACAAGGGCAAAGCATACAAAGTAAGTGAAAATAATACAAGATGCATGTGCACAGTCCATACAAATACAGAAGGGCAAGCTGTTAAAACACAACAGGCAGTAAGCGTACTGTATATTAACCACTTCATGTAATATTACACATGCATCTTTATTCTTTTCACTTATATCCTTTCCAATTGTGAGTTCTGTGGGAAAAGGATCCCAGATTAGTGCATCAAAAATCTCTGAAGTGGTGATAAGTGTCTCTTTAAATACTGACTGCTCATAAGTATGGAACAATCCTATATAATGGGCTCACTGTATTTATAACATTGTATCTGGGGAACAAGAATGGAGCCCATGTAGATGTGGAAACCGTCAGACCTGGGATTCAACTGAGGTCGGACGAAGGAGAAAGTGCATGAACACTGGAGAACGCACATTAGGAGCGATCTCCGCTGGATCCCAATCAGCCCTTGACCCTCAGTATACCACACTGGCCCGTGTTCTTAAACTAATTTAAGGTGAGTCAGCAGGTGTATAGGGAGAAATTAGGGCACATATGTAATGAGGGGAAGAAGAATGTATATCCTTAAAAGAGAGGTGGATCATTTTGTGAATAATATGGGATTTAATAGTAAGCTAGGAGATAAATTTCAGCAGAGAGATGCTGAGACGGGTTCAGGAGAGAATAAAGTGATTCTAGCAGAGGCATTTATGATAGATTGTAGGGGAGACAAGTTAGACGCAGGAAGGCCAGACAGTAGAAGGTTACAATAGTCAAGACGGGAGAGGGTTGGTGACTGCCTGGGTGGGTGACAGCCTGGGTGGGTGACTGCCTGGGTGGGTGGGTGACTGCCAGGTTGGGTGGGTGGGTCACTGACTACCAGGTTGGGTGGGTGGGTCACTGACTGCCAGGTTGGGTGGGTGGCCAGGTTTTTTCACTGACTGCCAAGTTGGGTGGGTGGGTTACTGATTGCCAGGTTGGGTGGGTAAGTGGGTCACTGACTGCGAGGGTGGGTGACTGACTGCCAGACTGACTGGCTGCCTTGGTGGGTGGGTGACTGAGCGACTGGTGGGTGACTGAGTGACTGGGTCGGTGGGTGACTGAGTGACTGGGTGGTTGACTGACTGCCTGGGTGGGTGTCTGACTGCCTGGGTGGGTGTCTGACTGCCTGGGTGGGTGAGTGACTGCCTGGGTGGCTGAGTGACTGCCTGGGTGGGTGAGTGACTGGGTGAGTGACTGACTGGGTGGATGGGTGACTGGGTGGATGGGTGACTGGGTGGATGGGTGACTGGGTGGATGGGTGACTGAGTTGGTGGGTGACTGAGTTGGTGGGTGACTGAGTTGGTGGGTGACTGAGTTGGTGGGTGACTGAGTTGGTGGGTGACTGAGTTGGTGGGTGACTGGGTTAGTTGAGTGGGTGAGTGGATGAGTGCGTGACTGCCTGAGAGGTTGTCTGAGCTTGACCGGATGGGTGCTGCTTCCTGATTCCTTGCCCGCCAGACACTTCCCCCCCTGCCCCTGATCCCCACTGCTGCTGCTCAGGGTGGGAGGTTGGCTCCCAGTGATTTAAATGACCCTGTGATTTTTATTATGAACCTTTAGTGCATAGGCCCTTATAGCTACCTTAACTGGCAAGTAACAATTTTTCCAGTAAGCCTTCCACTGTGCCTGAAGAGCAAAGTGTTCCACCAATGTATTCTGCCTGTTCTCGCGTAGAGATGTGAAACTTGGGCCTGAAAAATTACGGTAATTCAGAAGCTTCAGACAACGCAAAGAAGTATGTAGAGGTTATGCTGGGTATTACGCGAAGAAAATACAAAATAAGTGTGTGGTCCAACTTCTCTTGCCGTCTGCCTTCCGATAAGACCTGTATAATGCTCAGGGATACAAATTTGGATTTTTACAATCCTTACTCAATATTTATCTTATGTATTTTTTTGGTAAACTATTTTTCAAAGGAGTTGTCTTGTGATTGTAGTTTTTACTGTCTGTAAAAGTGAACAGTCATGTTTAGCTTCATAAACATGAGGGATATTCATCAATTTTGCACCAGTTTTAGAGCTGATGGATTTAGATAAATATCCCAATAGTAAGTTCAAGTGCACTCACCTTTTATCTTTCCCGGTATCTTGGGCTTCACAGTTGCACCTGGTTTCTCTAGAAAAGAAAAACATTTTTTTTTGTTTATTTCAATGGATTTTCCTCCCCGTAGATTAAATATAAACAGTCTGTTGACCCATATTGTATATCAATGTTTAAGTTCTTTAATCACTGTTATATTAGTCACGTGTTACATGTGGTAACATATCAAATAAAAATACTTCTTTGTTGAAATTGGCCTTGAACGTAATAAATGACTCTTCTGCATGATGAGTACCTGTCGCGGAGGACGTCGTTAAGTACAGATGGGATTAAATAACTGCTATGGTATAACATATAGTAACATGTCAAAGCATATTACAATCATGGATGAATAAACAACGGAGACTTGTGAGCTTGTCTATAAGTGACTACATTTATTTGGAAAGGATCACGTCCGGTTCCTCACTAGGACCTTTCTCAAGATACGGAACACACTGCAAATCCCCGTAATATGCCCACCGCCCAGCGGAAACTCAGGAAAATTCCGGGCGCCAAGTTGCACCACAATCATGAATTAGCTACAAATTAAACAAAGTGACCATGTAAACACAAGGGCAAAGCATACAAAGTAAGTGAAAATAATACAAGATGCATGTGCACAGTCCATACAAATACAGAAGGGCAAGCTGTTAAAACACAACAGGCAGTAAGCTTACTGTATATTAACCACATCATGTAATATTACACATCCATCTTTATTCTTTTCACTTATATCCTTTCCAATTGTGAGTTCTGTGGGAAAAGGATCCCAGATTAGTGCATCAAAAATCTCTGAAGTGGTGATAAGTGTCTCTTTAAATACTGACTGCTCATAAGTATGGAACAATCCTATATAATGGGCTCACTGTATTTGTAACATTGTATCTGGGGAACAAGAATGGAGCCCATGTAGATGTGGAAACAGTCAGACCTGGGATTCAACTGAGGTCGGACGAAGGAGAAAGTGCATGAACACTGGAGAACGCACATTAGGAGCGATCTCCGCTGGATCCCAATCAGCCCTTGACCCTCAGTATACCACACTGGCCCGTGTTCTTAATCTAATTTAAGGTGAGTCAGGCAGTGTATAGGGAAAAATTAGGGCACATATGTAATGAGGGGCAGAAGAATGTATATCCTTAAAAGAGAGGAGGATCATTTTGTGAATAATATGGGATTTAATAGTAAGCTAGGAGATAAATTTCAGCAGAGAGATGCTGAGACGGGTTCAGGAGAGAATAAAGTGATTCTAGCAGTGGTTTTTATGATAGATTGTAGGGGAGACAAGTTAGACGCAGGAAGGCCAGACAGTAGAAGGTTACAATAGTCAAGACGGGAGAGAATGAGGGCATGCATTAGAGATATAACTGTAGAGCGACACAGAGGAAAGGAAGTATCTTTGGAATATTACAGAGGAAAAAAATTACAGGTTTTAGCTACATTTTGAATGCGAAAGGAGAATGTGAGGGAGGAGTCAAATGTGACCCCTAGGAGAGAGGTTATGTATGGGTGGGTGACTGGGTGACTGACTGACTGACTGGGTGGGTGACTGACTGCCTTGGGTGACTGACTCCCTGGGTTGGTGACTGCCTGGGTGGGTGGGTGACTGCCTGGGTGGGTGGGTGACTGTCTGGGTGGGTGACTGCCAGGTTGGGTGGGTGGGTGGTTCACTGACTGCCAGGTTGGGTGGGTTGGTAGGTCACTGACTGCCAGGTTGGGTGGGTGGGTCACTGACTACCAGGTTGGGTGGCCAGGTTTTTTCACTGACTGCCAGGTTGGGTGGGTGGGTTACTGACTGCCTGGTTGGGTGGGTAAGTGGGTCACTGACTGCCAGGGTGGGTTGGTGACTGAGCGACTGGTGGGTGACTGAGTGACTGGGTCGGTGGGTGACTGAGTGACTTGACTGCCTGGGTGGGTGGGTGTCTGACTGCCTGGGTGGGTGAGTGACTGCCTGGGTGGGTAACTGCCTGGGTGGGTGAGTGACTGACTGGGTGTGTGACTGGGTGTGTGACTGGGTGGATGGGTGACTGAGTGGGTGAGTTGGTGGGTGACTGGGTGAGTTGAGTGGGTGGGTGAGTGCGTGACTGCCTGAGAGGTTGACTGACCTTAACCGGATGGGTGCTGCTTCCTGATTCCCTGCCCACCAGACACATCCCCCCCTGCCCCTGATCCACACTGATGTTGCTCAGGGTGGGAGGTTGGCTCCCAGTGATTTAAATGACCCGATTTTTATTATGAACCTATAGTGCATAGGCCCCTATAGCTACCTTAACTGGCAAGTAACAATTTTTCCAGTAAGCCTTCCACTGTGCCTGAAGAGCAAAGTGTTCCACCAATGTATTCTGCCTGTTCTCGCGTAGAGATGTGAAACTTGGGCCTGAAAAATTACGGTAATTCAGAAGCTTCAGACAACGCAAAGAAGTATGTAGAGGTTATGCTGGGTATTACGCGAAGAAAATACAAAATAAGTGTGTGGTCCAACTTCTCTTGCCGTCTGCCTTCCGATAAGACCTGTATAATGCTCAGGGATACAAATTTGGATTTTTACAATCCTTACTCAATATTTATCTTATGTATTTTTTTGGTAAACTATTTTTCAAAGGAGTTGTCTTGTGATTGTAGTTTTTACTATCTGTAAAAGTGAACAGTCATGTTTAGCTTCATAAACATGAGGGATATTCATCAATTTTGCACCAGTTTTAGAGCTGATGGATTTAGATAAATATCCCCATAGTAAGTTCAGGTGCACTCACCTTTTATCTTTCCCGGAATCTTGGGCTTCACAGTTGCACCAGGTTTCTCTAGAAAAGAAAAACAGATTTTTTTTTGTTTATTTCAATGGATTTTCCTCCCCGTAGATTAAATATAAACAGTCTGTTGACCCATATTGTATATCAATGTTTAAGTTCTTTAATCACTGTTATATTAGTCACGTGTTACATGTGGTAACATATCAAATAAAAATACTTCTTTGTTGAAATTAGCCTTGAACGTAATAAATGACTCTTCTGCATGATGAGTACCTGTCGCGGAGGACGTCGTTAAGTACAGATGGGATTAAATAACTGCTATGGTATAACATATAGTAACATGTCAAAGCATATTACAATCATGGATGAATAAACAACGGAGACTTGTGAGCTCGTCTATAAGTGACTACATTTATTTGGAAAGGATCGCGTCCGGTTCCTCACTAGGAATTTTCTCAAGATACACAACACAGTGCAAATCCCCATAATATGCCCACCAACCAGCGGAAACTCAGGAAAATTCCGGGCGCCAAATTGCACCACAATCATGAATTAGCTACAAATTAAACAAAGTGACCATGTAAACACAAGGGCAAAGCATACAAAGTAAGTGAAAATAATACAAGATGCATGTGCACAGTCCATACAAATACAGAAGGGCAAGCTGTTAAAACACAACAGGCAGTAAGCGTACTGTATATTAACCACTTCATGTAATATTACACATGCATTTTTATTCTTTTCACTTATATCCTTTCCAATTGTGAGTTCTGTGGGAAAAGGATCCCAGATTAGTGCATCAAAAATCTCTGAAGTGGTGATAAGTGTCTCTTTAAATACTGACTGCTCATAAGTATGGAACAATCCTATATAATGGGCTCACTGTATTTGTAACATTGTATCTGGGGAACAAGAACGGAGCCCATGTAGATGTGGAAACCGTCAGACCTGGGATTCAACTGAGGTCGGACGAAGGAGAAAGTGCATGAACACTGGAGAACGCACATTAGGAGCGATCTCCGCTGGATCACAATCAGCCCTTGACCCTCAGTCACTGGCCCGTGTTCTTAAACTAATTTAAGGTGAGTTGCACTTTGAGTGTTGAGTGTATATCCGCACTCGCGGTACCGTGGTCCCTGTGACCATGCTCCTGCCGTATTGTCGGATATGTCATGTAAGAAAAGGAATAGTGGTGCACTGCGTGGATGCTTTGTAAAGGACTGGATGCAAAACTATACACTGTAGTGAAAAATAGGTATTTAATGAGCGCAAGGCAAACATAACGAAAGTAAAAAGTTCTGACGCATTTCACGCCGATCCCGGAACTTTATCAAAAAGTGTTTTGTTTAAATACCTATTTTTTACTATATCGACATGTGTCCAGCCCTTTACAAAGCATCCACCCAGTGGCCTGTCATTTTTATTTTTCTGCCATTCCTTTGCAATTGTGTTTACCCAATCCCTTTGGTTACATTAATGCTGAGCAGGGACACTGATTAAATTTGGCGACAACATTTTCCCACAATTCTCCTCTTCTGTATCTTGAAAAGGGATCCAAGTTAGGGACTGAAACATTGCTACTTTCAAATGAAATGTATTCACTTATTGAAAAGCCCACGTGAGTTGCCGCTGTTTATTCATGACTTTACCTGTTGATGTTGTGCACCTGTGGCAGGACTACATGAATGGTGAGTGCCCCATCACTGCTAACGTAAAGCCTATTACAATTATATGAATGTTACCCAACTTGACATTCCTACACAGTTTAAAGAAACAGTTAATTGTTCATCGTCGTACACATGGCCAATAGCACTGGTCGCAAGCAATTATGATTTTTGCAAGAGACATGTTGGTATAATACTTTGCCTGCCTTGTCGTGTGATATGGCTGCACTGTAAGAGTTCAATTTCACTGGAATTTCACAAATAATATACACAGGGAAAGAAAATATTAAGTGATTTAATAACTGATTTTTACAATGATCTTATACTTCAAATCCAACAAATGTTAAAAACACGCTTTAGATCTGTCACTTTGTATGTTGCGCTGGGCCTTTCTGGATTTGTTTGTATATTTGGCCACGCCCCTGAGCACTGCTTTTTGACACAAGAATATATACGCTGTCTATATGATGTGAGGGGGGGGGTTGGGGTTCTGGAGCCTGCTAGGTTATGCAGCTGTTGCTTGGAGGTATGGCCCGTCCTCCCTGCGGTTTAAAGCTCGCCCCGACCCACATTCCAATGAGCAGTTTTTATCATGCTCCTGTGTATCACAGACCCAGTATGGTGTTTCTCCCTCCAGCAAAAAAGAGAGGTGCATGAGAATTTTGTGTTAGGACCTGCAAATTGGTCACGCCTTGATGTTGGCTGCAGGCTTACAACGCTTTGGACAAAGGGTTTAACTAAATTACACTTACTCATGAGCAGATTACCACTGAAGTATTGTATTATATGTTGTGTCACTTTGTATGTTGCGCTGGCCCATTCTGTTTTTGTACAGTTTAGATCTAGAAAAATAATGCACACAAGCGCACCCCGGATTCATATAAAATTAATCAATATTTAATATCCAACAAAAATTTAAAAAAAACTTTAAACCAGAAAAATCCCACTAGACATTCACCGATGAAGTGGAAATGGCTAAAAATGGATTTAAAAC
Organism: Ascaphus truei; assembly: GCF_040206685.1. Taxonomy (NCBI): domain Eukaryota; kingdom Metazoa; phylum Chordata; class Amphibia; order Anura; family Ascaphidae; genus Ascaphus; species Ascaphus truei. The sequence goes on along the minus strand of NC_134488.1, from coordinate 121,536,936 downwards.
CACAATGAGGAGAGCAAGTACTAACCACAAGCGGCAGCGGGTGCCACGTGTGGACGCGAAATGTCAGGACTACACGAACGCACGGCAGACGGTTCTGTCCGCTGGCGCTTCCTGGTTGTATCGCATCCAGTGAGTGTTTAGTATTAAATATTGATTAATTTTATATTTATCCGTGGTGCGCTTGTGTGCATTATTTTTCCTTGTCTTTCGGAGGGCTCTCCTTATTAGGAGCAAGCGAGGAGTGGCTCCTGGCACTGATAGCTGCAAACAGATATCAAGTGATTTAGAGGACAGTACGAGCGCAGAAACCTTATTTCTAACTTCCAGTTTAGATCTAGTTCACACAATATATACCCAATAAAAGCTATATTATAATACTTACTTTCTTTTGGTTTCAATGGTGTTGTTGGTTGCCACTTATGTATCATCCATTTTCCTAAAAGCAAGAAACCCAGTAATAATTTGTCTTTGTATACATAGGATTTAGTGAGCATGCTAAAACAGTTTAAAGAAACAGTTAATTGTTCATCATGTCCACATGGCCAATGACGTTAGTCACAAGTAATTATGAATTCTGCATTATATATAGATGTGCCGACTCATTAATGTTAGAAACTGGATGGATTTTTATGAGGCTTCGGTGCAGTCAGTGCCCACACTTAAGCTCCAATGACCATATTGTCCTATAAAAAGGCAGGACATTCTCCAGGAAGTCGCCAGAGCATGGTTTCAGTCAGACTCCTGCGTAACTGTTCGTTTGTGCCCAGCCAAGATCGCAGTCTGTGACACTGACTTTGCCCCCTGCTTTGACAACTGCCCCAACCTTGCACCTCTGCTGTCTGACATGACCACTGCCTGTGACCTCGACCTTGCTTCATTGACACCTGCCTCAATCCCAGCCTGTGACTAGAACTACTCTATTCTCAATTCAGGACTCAGTCTCACGGTTCAGGTTGGTATTTTATATCCTACCTCAGCGCTGAGAGTCGCTTCCTGTCTAGAGACGAGCATTGGTACAATTTTTACCTATAAATGTCTTAACATCTCATCTCCCAGGACATTTTTCCACATACAGTATTCACTTATCCCAAAGGACCATGTGAAATTTTGACTTACCATTTATCCATGAACCCAGAGCTCTCGGACCTAAAATAAAAATATTAGACTCATAAAATTACATTTTAAAAATTCCAACTCCAAGTCTTACTCTTAAAATGGTGCCAAAAAGTTTGTATAGAAATAAAATGATAGAAATTAAAACAGAGTTATTGGAAAAGAAAATGAATATGGTAGAAAGTCAGATAATTTACCATTGATGCAAGGTGCCACAGATCCATAGCCAATGCGCTCAGAGTAGCCAATGCTCAGAAGTCCAAACGGTACTGTAAGGTGCTGCATCTTGTGGATGCTGAAGCCACCACCATAGCTATATTCTCCCCAAGAGTACTCTGATCCAGGGAATACCTTCCACTTAATTTCTCCTGGAGCTTTCCCATCAAAAGTGATTCCTGGTGCCGCCAAAGTCTTGGTTAAAATAATAGCCAGATTGGTTTCAAACTTGGCTTGTCCAGTAAGTTCATAAGTGAAACAAAATTGTTCAATGTCAGGTACGTTGGTAAGGAAAGGGTCAAAGGATTTATCTTTGAATGTCCCACCAGTGCCATAAAACAAGACCTGAATCTTGTCACTTGCGTGGATGGATAGAGGTGATGTTTGTTTAATTTCAATCTGGATCACGTCTCCAGCTTTCACATTTTTGGTTCTTTTTTCTGTCCCAGATTGGTGATCAATGCGTGTGTTTTGGGAAGCCACAACAAATACAATATCAGACTTAGGCTGGAAGGACAAGGGCGGCACAAAGAATGTGGTTCCCCAGCTGCCAACAGGTAAGAGCTGTTCATAGACGTGGTCACATTCTCCATTCTTTTTAGAGCAGGTGTGCCCACTCAGGACTGCTACAGGATGTCGAGAAATCACCTTAGTGCCTGAAAGGTCATCTGGGCTCTGAAACTGGACAGCTTGGAATGGTTCCAGGGTCAGTGTTAGCTTGCTACCCTTTGGGTAAACCTTTCCTTGGAAATTTACAGCTCCTTTTAGGTAGACATCAACAGTTGTGCTCTTATCGTATGCGACCACAGAGAACTCTTTGTATGTGGACTCAGGTCCCCATGGAGGGGTAATTATATAATACTGAACTCCCAACTGATGCACTGGGTAAAGTAAACTTGTATCAGCACTGGCATATTTATAGTTACGCGAAACCACTGCAATGTCAGCATCAGCTTTAATCACCACGGAATGCGGAAATTTGCCAGTCCCATGCATCTCTACAGGTTCTGAAATAGGAATTGTCACTGTTTCCCCTTTCCCAACCTTTAGGTGTTTCTTAAAGTTAGATTTGTTAATGGTGACAGAGACCGAGGTGGATGGTGAGTTGCCGGTAACCAGAAGCTCCAGTTGAGGAGTCTCCTTGGGGTTGTGATTCTGCATAAACACTGTGATAAACTCTTTGCCCATGGGAGTCACTGCTCCAGGCCCTGAAAAAGAATACAGTCAGCATGAGAATTTCATCATTCTCTGTTAAGTAAAATCTTAGATATAAATAGCTCCAAGTTACATAACACCAACCATGTAATTACATTAAGAACCCTCATACACAAGAAGAGTTTATGCAATGCAAGATGAGACATGGGGGGTTATTTATGAACGTGTTTCGGCTGCAAATTGGGGCCACAAGTACAGTAGTGCAAACACAGGGCACCAGGTTTCTAATCTGCTTTGGGATTTTTTTTTGCTTTGATAAATCTGCTTCTGTTTTCCCCAGGTTTAGAAGAAAATGAATAAATGAAATAAGATGAGTGCCATGCTGTTTTATACTTAACAGATATTTCAAACATACTCACCACTTGGCTTCTTAATATTTCCACCAGGTAACGTTGTTTCAGTGATTATTATTTCTGAAACATGAAGGAATATGTTAAAATGGTAGAACTGATGGACTCTTATTTCATATGCCTTGTTATCTGCTATCCCCTTGCTCACTATCACATTGCTATATTGTTCTGCTGATTTAGATCACAGGTGGGTACAGTTGTATACACACTAACTTTCCACAGAGCAACAGCAAAAACATCTGTGTGTTGGTACTGAACATGATGACTTCATTGTGAGCTATTGCTAGTGTTCCCCATAGTTTGCCTTGGCATGGGTAATATTAGTGGGGCTACAACACAGTTCCACAGCTGAAGGGAAAATACAAGAAAATGCTAAATGTGCCATTAATGACCGGCAATTAAGGCTTTTGTAGAAAAAATATGTATCAGTTGTCATTTATCACATGTGAAAGGCGTAGCATGTCCTGCTTATTGGCAGGCTTTTATAAAGTTTGGTCCAGATGTACTAAGCTGTGCTACCTTCCAGCTAAATTACTTCAACGAGCAATAAGGTCCCCTGTGTATTAGCACCACTTAGAAATGATTGCCTTGTATTGCTACAGTGAACCAGGACTGAAGTATTACTTAGCGGGCGTTATTCATTAAGCTGCAATAGGGCTCAGAGCCGCCAACAGGGGGAAGAGCTGGGACAGTCGTCCCCGGCCCGGAGTCTGCGGGAGACCCGGCCGGCTGGAGTTGGGCCTGACCACTGGTCTGGGCCAGCATCTATGCGTCTGGTCGCCGGGCCCCAGATCTCCCGCCCTGCAGCAGGCCTCTCTCTGATGCTGTTGCAGCCTCCCATGTAATGTGGCTGCACTGCACGGTTCCGAATGTGCGCGCGCGTGTGATGAGGAGAAGGGGAGGTGATGTGATGTGCAAGAGGGGGGGTGATGTGCAGGAGGGGATGTGATGTGCAGGGGATGGGATGCGATGTGCTGGGTGGGAGGGGTTGTGATGTGCAGGGTAGGGGTGTGTGAAGGAGGATTGGTGATGTGCAGGTGAGGAGGGGATATGCAGGGGGGATGTGTGTGATGTGCAGGGGTGGGAGGTGATATGATGTGCAGGGGAGATGTGATGTTAAGGGGAGTTGATGTGATGTGTCGTGGGGATGTGATGGGGAGGGGAGCGCGATGTGCTGGGTGGGAGGGGTTGTGATGTGCAGGGTATGGGGGATGTCATGGGGAGAAGTGATGTGAAGGGGAGGGGGGATGTGCAGGGGGATGTGTGTGACGTGCAGGGGTGAGAGGTGATGTGATCTGTAGGAAGGGAATGTGATGTGAAGAGGAGCTGATGTGATGTGCAGGGGGGATGTGATGTGCAGGTGAGGTGAAGCTCGGCGGGGGATGTGATGTGCAGGGGGGATGTGATGTGCAGGGCAGGTGAAGCTCAGCGGGTATGTGATGTGCATTGGGGATGTGATGTGCAGGGGAGGTGCAGCTCAGTGGGAGATTTGATGTGCAGGGGCGGAGATGTGACATGCATGGGAAGGGATTTGATGTGCAGGGGATGGGGGGCGTGAAGGGGAGGAGGTGTGCGATTTGCAGGGGTGGGAGGGGATGTGATGTACAGGGGGTGATGTGTGTATGATCTGCAGGGCGGGTGATGTGTGTGTGTGATGTGCAGGGGGGTGATGTGTGTGTGTGATGTGCAAGGGGGTGATGTGTGTGCGATGTGCAGGAGGTGATGTGTGTGATGTGCAGGGGTGGAGATGTGTGTGATGTGCAGGGAGGGAGATGTGTGCGATGTGCAGGGGGGATGTGGAAGGGTGGAGATGTGTGCCATGTGCAGGGGGGAGGTGTGTGATGTGCAGGGGTGGTACGGGGTGCAATGTGCAGGGGGGGTGATGTGTGTAATGTGCAGGGGTTGATGAGTGTGATGTGCAGGGGGTGATGTGTGTGTGATGTGCAGGAGGGTGATGTGTGTGTGATGTGCAGGAGTGTGATGTGTGTGTGTGATATGCAAGGGGGATGTGTGAATGTGCAGGGGGGATGTGTGTGATGTGGAGGAGGGGGTATTATGTGTGTGATGTGGAGGGGGAGTGTTATGTGTATGGGAGAGAGGTGGGGAAAGAGGAAGAGAGTTGGAGGCATGGGAGAGAGATGTAGGGAAGAGAGAGGTGGGTGGGAGAGATAAAGGGTGGGAGGGTCTCGTAAGGCCACGACACTGTGGTAGGGGAGTGGGAGAGCGAGGTGGGTGAGAGAGGGGAGAGATGGGGTGTGAGATAGAGGGGGAGTCTCACAAGGCCATCGACACAGGGGGTGGGTTGGTTGTGGAGGGGGGCCCAGGGGAAACTGTAGTCCTTTGCCCCAGGAAAGCTGTCTGTGGTCCTGTAGGGCTGATCAGGGCATATCGCACAGAAGCCCCCATTGTCTCTTATTGGAGTTTCCATACCATAGTTTCCGTACCATAGTGCGCCGATCGGCACTATCGCATCTTAATGAATAACCTCAATTGACTATGTTTTCCAGTTATATTATGGATGTCCTATTTCTAGGGTCTTAAAGCAACAAAATCAATATAGGAAGTTATCATGCAGAACATCACATTACAGATGTGTTTATATAGCAGACATGGAGGAACAACACTCAGTATTATATTACAATACTATGTAGAATATAGCATTGTAATATAATACTGAGTGGTTTTCTACCTGTTGTTGGTACTGTATGTTACTTGTTTTTTCATGGAAGACATTGGCTATAATGCTTATGGTATCACTTTTACTGGAAGTGCACAGATAACGTACATAGGGCAAAAACTGGTATTTAGTATCTAACTCTGACAAGAATGGTATCTGTTGATGGATATATGGTTCATGCTCTAACTTTCTCACTATCCCCTCTCCCAGGCCTCCTACATATCTTCTGTCTTAGATTTTTACATTTCTGTTAAACTCTTAAAATTCAACAATTTTTAATAAACACGGTTTAGATCAAGTTCACACAGTATATACGGAATAAGAGCTAAATATTATAATACTTACTTTCATTCGGTTTCGGTGCTGTTGTTGGATGCCCCTTATGTATGATCCATTCTCCTAAAAGCAAGAAACACAGAAATAATTTGTCTTTGTATAAAATCGCTGATCGAGGTGACAAGGTAAAACGTTAGATATAAATTGCTCCAAGGTACATAACACCCAACCATTTAATTACATTAAGACCCCTCATACACAACACGAGGTTATGCAATGCAAGATGGGACACGGGGGGGTTATTTATAAAAGTCTCTCAGCTGCAAATTGGGGTCACAACTACAGTAGTGCAAACACAGGGAACCAGGTTTCTAATCTGCTTTGGGATTTCTTTGCTTTGATAAATTTGCTTCTGTTTTTCCCCAGGTTTAGAAGCTAAGGATTCTGACTAAATAAATAAGAGAAATGTGTAAGAAAATGAATAAATGAAATAAGATGAGTGCCATGCTGTTTTATACTTAACAGATATTTCATACGTACTCACCACTTGGCTTCTTAATATTTCCACCAGGTAACGTTTCAATGACTATTATTTCTGAAACATCAGGGAATATGTTAAAATGTTAGAACTGATTGATTCGTTTCCTATGCCGCACCTTGTTATCCTCTATCCCCTTACTCACTAACATATCGCTGCCACAAAGGACGATGATACAGACACTCTATTTCTACTAGGTGGATGTTTGAACTGGGGCGCTCCCTGGGATGTGTGGCTAGAAAATATTTCAACGCCTAGGATATATTAAATAATTAAAAAATGTAAAAATTGTGATGTAGTATAAAAGAGTATAAAAATGTATACTGGCCCTTTTTGTTGGTTTTTTAGCTGCTGCTTGACCTTGAAGAAGGAAACCCCGAGTCCTTCTTTACGTTGCAATAGAAGTATGAAGATGGTCAGCGCAAACTCATGGACCTCACGATGTTGGTGGAACAGAGTGGAGTTGAATAAAAGATGGAATAAAATAGAATAAAACACAGTATTAGTGCATGCATCAACGTGTGTGGGGGATGAAAGGGGGGGGGAGGGAGGGGGGAGGAGGTGGGGGATGTGGAGGGTGGGGTGATAGTGGATTGCCACTAGATATACAGTAAATGAAACGTAAACAATTAGTTTCAGTGACTCACACGGGCTTGTGTGAGACTTCACCCTCAACGCTGACTGTGGTTGGTGAATGCAGACTCCTATAGCGGAGTGACAATAAACAAAAAACTCACACGGCCTAATGTGAGTTCGTTCCCTCAGTGGGTGATGTCAGCCTGTTTAGGTGATGTAGGTACGTCTCAGCAAACTATCCCCAATGGGTGTGGTGTGTGAGTGGCTCCTCTCCCCGTCGCCCATAGACCAAAGTATGTGCAAAACCAGAATTAGCAATATAAACAGGTCTTTATTGGTAACAGTTAAAACATGAAAACAAGCATGAACAAGAATACAAAGTGAATAAACAATGAACACACTCACACTAAATGGCAACTCTTGTTGCCCAGCATCAGCCGCGTGGTTTGATCCAGCAAGATCTCTTCCTCCGTTGATGTTCTCACTGACGCGTCCGGCAGTGGAACCGGAAGGGAGGATCTACACCGGATGTCCTGCGGTTGGCTGGGTCCCTCTCTCAATGTGCTCCGGCAGGGAACAACGCGTTTCGCAGTAAGCTTTGTCAGGTTCCTCATTGTTTATTCACTTTGTATTCTTGTTCATGCTCGTTTTCATGTTTTAACTGTTACCAATAAAGACCTGTTTATATTGCTAATTCTGGTTTTGCACATACTTTGGTCTATGGGCGACGGGGAGAGGAGCCACTCACACACCACACCCATTGGGGATAGTTTGCTGAGACGTACCTACATCACCTAAACAGGCTGACATCACCCACTGAGGGAACGAACTCACATTAGGCCGTGTGAGTTTTTTGTTTATTGTCACTCCGCTATAGGAGTCTGCATTCACCAACCACAGTCAGCGTTGAGGGTGAAGTCTCACACAAGCCCGTGTGAATCACTGAAACTAATTGTTTACGTTTCATTTACTGTATATCTAGTGGCAATCCACTATCACCCCACCCTCCACATCCCCCACCTCCTCCCCCCCTCCCCCCCCCCCCCCTTTCATCCCCCACACACGTTGATGTATGCACTAATACTGTGTTTTATTCTATTTTATTCCATCTTTTATTCAACTCCACTCTGTTCCACCAACATCGTGAGGTCCATGAGTTTGCGCTGACCATCTTCATACTTCTATTCTCTTTCTACTGTCTGTCTTATACATCTTCCACTGATCAAGCACGATGTCTCAACAATATTTATTTAAAGCAGCAAAACACCGTGCGCTACGGCCCATCTTTTTCCCTCTTTCTTTGTTATAGGATAGAAGCCGGGGGTCGCCGGAGCTGAACAACATTCATTTCAGCTCCAGAAACTCACTGTTCCCAGAGATACTTATCTCCGTAGGTGCTGCCGGTATCGCTGAGGAGTTTAACGGTCCTGGTCACGCTGGCCAATAGGAAGCCGCGCCGGAAACGTTATGGCTTCCTAATGGCCCATGTGACGCGCACCTTTAAACGCCGCCATTATGTTCGGCACACAGTTTCTCTGCTGCATAGATACCTGCACTGTTACAGAGGTAAGTGTTTATGGTTGCGGGGGCCCCCGGAGCTGATATTAAAGGGGTTTAGCTCCGGATTCCCCCTGCTTCTATTCTACAACAAACGGAATAAAAACCATGTACTGTAGTGCACGGCCGCACAATTTCTTAAGAGGAGCGCCGCGCATACAGAGGCCCCGCGCATTTCTCCAAAACATTCAGATTGATTGCAGGGGAGAGCGCAGGGCCTCTGTGTCTCTTACCTGTTTTACTGATGACGCATCACCATGACAGCGTCAAATGGCATATGTGACGTCACATGACACCGCAACGTCGCGTTGCCAAAGCTCCCTATCGCAGTGTTAAGTGCTGTTTTCAAAATTGTGTTGTTATAACACACATTAGCACTAAGGAATTAGAGACCTAAGTGCTATATATATATATATATACCCTCAAACAAGACATGGAGAGACCCCTGTGCACAAACCGCACACCTGAAATAACTGGAATATATGCCAATAGGAGTCCTTATAATATACTTTGGATATCCTATTATTAGCATCTCCCAGGTATCTCAGGGGTGCTCCTTTTTGTGTTTTTTGTTCATGTTTAATTCCCCCCCCCCTCTGTGCCCCCTTCACGCTGCTAGTGGATATATGGTTCTTCATGCTCTAACATTTCTCACTATCCCTTTCATCCATTTATTGCCCGGTCTGTTTATCATCCATCCCCTCTCCCATGCCTCCTGCATATCTTCTGTCTTAGGTTTCTACGTCTCTGTTAAACTCTTAAATTCAACAAACTTAAAAAAAAACACACAGTTTAGATCTAGTTCACACAGTATATACAGAATAAGACATATACTATAATACTTACTTTCTTTCGGTTGCAATGGTTGCCCCATTTGTATGATCCATTTTCCTAAAAGCAAGAAACCCAGTAATAATTTGTCTTATATAAAACCGCTGCTCGAGATGACAAGGTTCAGTGTCATGAAGGATATAGATGGCGGATTCCGGCGCAACTGCGGATGACTGACTCAGAGAGGCTGCTGGGATACTTCAACAACTTTATTAGTCCAAACACACAAGGGCTAACACCGCATTCTCCCCCTCAACGCGTTTCACCCTTAGGAGTAGGGCTTCGTCTTGGTGTCATGAAGGATATGTCTAATTGTTGATGTTATTAAATACTTGCTATGCTATAACAACATATAGTAATGTATCACATCATATAACTATGGGATTTACATAGGATTTTGTGGGAATGCTTAAGCAGTTTAAAAAAAAGCTGTGTGTGCTGTGCACGCGCATAGTAAGTGAAACTTCTTTGACTTTTGTCGCAGAAATTGACTTATAACGCGCGTGCTCGGCACACATGTGTCAGTCAGTGTATGTGTCAGTCAGTGAGTATGTATGTGCGTGTGTGTCACTCAGTGTGTGTATGTGTGTCAGTCAGTGAGTATGTATGTGCGTGTGTGTCAGTCAGTGTGTGCATGTGTGTCAGTCAGTGTGTGCATGTGTGTCAGTCAGTGTGTGCATGTGTCAGTCAGCGTGTGTGCGCGTGTGTCAGTCAGCGTGTGTGTGCGCGTGTGTCAGTCAGCGTGTGTGTGCGCGTGTGTCAGTCAGTGTCTGTGTGCGCGCGTGTCAGTCAGTGTGTGTGTGTGCGTGTCAGTCAGTGTGTGTGTGCACGTGTGTCAGTCAGTGTGTGTGCGCGTGTGTCAGTCAGTGTGTGTGTGCGCGTGTGTCACTCAGTCAGTGTGTGCGCGTGTGTCAGTCAGTGTGTGTGTGCGCGTGTGTCAGTCAGTGTGTGTGTGCGTGTTTCAGTCAGCGTGTGTCAGTCAGTGTGTGTGCGCGTGTGTCAGTCAGTGTGTGTGTGTGCGCGTGTGTGAGTCAGTGTGTGAGTGTGTGAGTGTGAGTCAGTGTGTGAGTGTGAGTCAGTGTGTGAGTGTGTCAGTCAGTGTGTGTGTGTGTGTGTGTCAGTCAGTGTGTGTGTGTGTGTCAGTCAGTGTCAGTCAGTGTGTGTGTGTGTGTGTGTGTGTGTGTGTGTGTCAGTCAGTGTGTGTCTCTCTCTCTGTGTTGTGTGAATGTCTCTCTGTGTTGTGCCCCCCACCCCTCCTCCTCCCCCCCTCCCACTACCCCAGGCGGAGCTGCGGACTCCCAGCCCCCCCCCCCCCCGCGACACGTGGTCCCGTTACCCCCCTCCTCCCGCCTCTCACTACCCCAGGCGGAGCTGCGGACACGGAGCTGCAGACTCCCAGCCCCCCCCGGCGACACGTGGTCCCGTTACCACCCTCCTCCCGACTCCCCCCCTCCTCCCGACTCCCACTACCCCCCTCCTCCCGACTCCCACTACCCCCCTCCTCCCGACTCCCACTACCCCAGGCTGATCTTCGGACACGGAGCTGCGGACTCCCAGCCCCCCCGGCGACACGTGGTCCCGTTACCCCCCTCCTCCCGTTACCAAAGCAGGAGTGACAGGGCAGGGGGTGGAGCCTCGGCCTCAGCTATCCCACCACGGAGCAGCGTACTCCACGGCGGGCAGCACCACAGAGCCCGTGCCGGATGAGGGGAATTAAATACCCCTTAACACACCTTACGTGACAGCGAATCACCGGCTGCCAATTAAATTTTGAGGGCTGCCGCCGCCGCCGCATGTCAGCAGGAAAGCGGAGGTAGGGAGGAGAGAGGCTGCGCGGCATGGCAGCGTCGCATATGTCACGGTGTGTGGGGTGTGTGGGGCTCGGGGGGGGGGTGATTAGGAGCGATTAGGAGCATCTGATTTGTGGAGCGGGTGTGATGTCAGTGTTGGGGTCGGGCTGAGCCAGAACACAGCCCGGCCTCAACTGCCAGCACTGACGTCACATCCGTTTCATTTCTGTCTCCACAATTCTTTTTTGCCCCATCACGAATGAGGTGCCACTAAGGAAGTTTCACTTCAAAAAAACATTTAATTGTTCATCATGTCCATATAGCCAATGGCCAATAGCGTTGGTTGCAAGTAATGAGGAATTCTGCATTATATATAGAGCCCCCAAATCATTAGTGTTAGAAACTGGATGGATTTTCCACTACACGTATCTCAACATCTCTCCTCGCAGGACATTCTTCCACATATTCACTCATCCCAAAGGACCATGTGCAATTTTGACTTACCATTTATCCATGAACCCAGAGCTCTAGGACCTAATAAAAAAAAGGATTAGATTCATAAAATTACATTTTAAAAATTCCAACTCAAAGTCTTACTCTTAAAATGGTGCCAACAAAGTTTGTATAGAAATAAAATGATAGAAATTAAAACAGAGTTATTGGAACAGAAAATGAATACGGTAGAAAGTCAGATAATTTACCATTGATGCAAGGTGCCACAGATCCATAGCCAATGCGCTCAGAGTAGCCAATGCTCAGAAGTCCAAACGCTACTGTAAGGTGCTGCATCTTGTGGATGCTGAAGCCACCACCATAGCTATATTCTCCCCAAGAGTATTCTGATCCAGGGAATACCTTCCACTTAATTTCTCCTGGAGCTTTTCCATCAAAAGTGATTCCTGGTGCCGCCAAAGTCTTGGTTAAAATAATAGCCAGATTGGTTTCAAACTTGGCTTGTCCAGTAAGTTCATAAGTGAAACAAAATTGTTCAATGTCAGGTACGTTGGTAAGGAAAGGGTCAAAGGATTTATCTTTGAATGTCCCACCAGTGCCATAAAACAAGACCTGAATCTTGTCACTTGCGTGGATGGATAGAGGTGATGTTTGTTTAATTTCAATCTGGATCACTTCTCCAGCTTTCACATTTTTGGTTCTTTTATCTGTCCCAGATTGGTGATCAATGCGTGTGTTTTGGGAAGCCACAACAAATACAACATCAGACTTAGGCTGGAAGGACAAGGGTGGCACAAAGAATGTGGTTCCCCAGCTGTCAACAGGTAAGAGCTGTTCATAGACGTGGTCACATTCTCCATTCTTTTTAGAGCAGGTGTGCCCACTCAGGACTGCTACAGGATGTCGAGAAATCACCTTAGTGCCTGAAAGGTCATCTGGGCTCTGAAACTGGACAGCTTGGAATGGTTCCAGGGTCAGTGTTAGCTTGCTACCCTTTGGGTAAACCTTTCCTTGGAAATTTACAGCTCCTTTTAGGTAGACATCAACAGTTGTGCTCTTATCGTATGCGACCACAGAGAACTCTTTGTATGTGGACTCAGGTCCCCACGGAGGGGTAATTATATAATACTGAACTCCCAACTGATGCACTGGGTAAAGTAAACTTGTATCAGCACTGGCATATTTATAGTTACGCGAAACCACTGCAATGTCAGCATCAGCTTTAATCACCACGGAATGCGGAAATTTGCCAGTCCCGTGCATCTCTACAGGTTCTGCAATAGGAATTGTCACTGTTTCCCCTTTCCCAACCTTTAGGTGTTTCTTAAAGTTAAATTTGTTAATGGTGACAGAGACCGAGGTGGATGGTGAATTGCCGGTAACCAGAAGCTCCAGTTGAGGAGTCTCCTTGGGGTTGTGATTCTGCATAAACACTGTGATAAACTCTTTGCCCATGGGAGTCACTGCTCCAGGCCCTGAAAAAGAATACAGTCAGCATGAGAATTTCATCATCCTCTGTTAAGTAAAATGTTAGATATAAATAGCTCCAAGGTACATAACACCAACCATATAATTACATTAAGAACCCTCATACACAAGAAGAGTTTATGCAATGCAAGATGAGACATGGTTTTTTTTATAAAAGTCTCTCGGCTGCAAATTGGGGCCATAACTACAGTAGTGCAAACACAGGGAACCAGGTTTCTAATCTGCTTTGGGATTTTCTTTGCTTTGATAAATCTGCTTCTGTTTTCCCCAGGTTTAGAAGCTAAGAATTCTGACTAAATAAATAAGAGAAATGTGTAAGAAAATGAATAAATGAAATAAGATGAGTGCCATGCTGTTTTATACTTAACAGATACACAGTATTTCAAACATACTCACCACTTGGCTTCTTAATATTTCCACCAGGTAACGTTGTTTCAGTGATTATTATTTCTGAAACATCAAGGAATATGTTAAAATGGTAGAACTGATGGACTCTTATTTCATATGCCTTGTTATCTGCTATCCCCTTGCTCACTATCACATTGCTATATTGTTCTGCTGATTTAGATCACAGGTGGGTACAGTTGTATACACACTAACTTTCCACAGAGCAACAGCAAAAACATCTGTGTGTTGGTACTGAACATGATGACTTCATTGTGAGCTATTGCTGGTGTTCCCCACAGTTTGCCTGGGTTATGGGGAATATTAGTGGGGCTACTTCAGTATCCACAGCAGAAGGGAAAGACAAGAAAATGCTAAATGTGCCATTAATGACTGGCAATTAAGGCTGTTGTAGAAAAAATATTTATCAGTTGTCATTTATCACATGTGAAAGGCGTAGCATGTCCTGCTTATTGGCAGGCTTTTATAAAGTTTGGTCCAGATGTACTAAGCGGTGCTACCTTCCAGCTAAATCACTTCAACGAGCAATAAGATGCCCCGTGTATTAGCCACACTTAGAAATGATTGCCTTGTATTGCTACAGTGAACCAGGAATGAAGTATTACTTAGCGGGCGTTAGTCATTAAGCTGCAATAGGGCTCAGAGCCGCCAACAGGGGGAAGAGCTGGGACAGTTGTCCCCGGCCCGGAGGCTGCGGGGGACCTGGGCGGCTGGAGTTGGACCCGAGCTCTGGCCTGGGTTGGCATCTACGTGTCCAGTTGCCAGGCCCCAGATTCCCCCCCCCCCTGCAGCAGGCCTCTCTCTGATGCTGTTACAGCCTCCCATGTAGGCCCCGCCCCCACACAAGAAGTTCGGCGGCTGCACTGTGCGGCTCCGAATGTGCGCGCGCGTGATGAGTGGATGTGATGTTCAGGAGGAGGGGAGGTGATGTGATGTGCAGGGGGGAGGTGATGTGCAGGGGGGAGAAATGTGTGTGATGTGCAGGGGGGTGATGTGATGTGGTGTGCAGGGGGGGAGGTGATGTGATGTGCAGGGAGGTGATGTGATGTGCAGGGAGGTGATGTGTGTGTGATGTGTGTGTGATGTGCAGGGGGATTTATGTGTGTGTGATGTGTGTGTGATGTGCAGGGGGTGATGTGTGTGTGATTTGCAGGGGGATTTATATGTGTGTGATGTGTGTGATTTGCAGGGGACGCGATACAGATATTTCAAACATACTCACCAATTGGCTTCTTATTTTTTCCACCAGGTAACGTTGTTTCAAAGACTTTTATTTCTGAAATATGAAGGAATATGTTAAAATGGTAGTACTGATGGACTCTTATTTCATATGCCTTGTTATCTGCTATCCCCTTGCTCACTATCACATTGCTATATTGTTCTGCTGATTTAGATCACAGGTGGGTACAGTTGTATACACACTAACTTTCCACAGAGCAACAGCAAAAACATCTGTGTGTTGGTACTGAACACGATGACTTCATTGTGAGCTATTGCTGGTGTTCCCCACAGTTTGCCTTGGTTATGGGGTATATTAGTGGGGCTACAACACAGTTCCACAGCTGAAGGGAAAAGACAAGAAAATGCTAAATGTGCCATTAATGACCGGCAATTCAGGCTGTTGTAGAAAAGATATGTATCAGTTGTCATTTATCACATGTGAAAGGCGTAGCATGTCCTGCTTATTGGCAGGATTTTATAAAGTTTGGTCCAGATGTACTAAGCGGTGCTACCTTCCAGCTAAATCACTTCAACGAGCAATAAGATGCCCCGTGTATTAGCACCACTTAGAAATGATTGCCTTGTATTGCTACAGTGAATGAGGAATGAAGTATTATTTAGCGGGCGTTAGTCATTAAACTGCAGTTGGACCCGACCTCTGGCCTGGGTTGGCATCTACGTGTCTGGTTGCCAGGCCCCAGATTCCCCCCCCTGCAGCAGACCTCTCTCTGATGCTGTTGCAGCCTCCCATGTAGGCACCGCCCCCACACAAGAAGTTTGGCGGCAGCACTGCGCGGCTCCGAATGTGCGCGCGCGTGATGAGTGGATGTGATGTTCAGGAGGAGGGGAGGTGATGTGATGTGCAGGGGGGAGGTGATGTGAAGGGGGGGGGAGGTGATGTGCAGGGGGGGGGAGGTGATGTGCAGGGGTGGGGAGGTGATGTGCAGGGGGGGGGTGATGTGCAGGGGGGAGGTGATGTGTAGGGGGGAGGTGATGTGTAGGGGGGGGGAGGTGATGTGGTGTGCAGGGGGGGGAGGTGATGTGATGTGCAAGGGGGGGGAGGTGATGTGATGTGCAGGGGGGGGAGGTGATGTGGTGTGCAGGGGGGGGGAGGTGATGTGGTGTGCAGGGGGGGGAGGTGATGTGGTGTGCAGGGGGGGGGGTGATGTGGTGTGCAGGGGGGGGGGAGGTGATGTGGTGTGCAGGGGGGGGGGGGATGATGTGGTGTGCAGGGGGGGAGGTGATGTGGTGTGCAGGGGGGGGAGGTGATGTGGTGTGCAGGGGGGGGGAGGTGATGTGGTGTGCAGGGGGGGATGTGTGTGATGTGGAGGGGGAGTGTTATGTGTATGGTTGAGAGGTGGGGGCAAAGGGAAGAGAGTTGGAGGCATTGGAGAGGGATGTAGGGAAGAGAGAGGTGGGTGGGAGAGATATAGGGCGGGAAGGTCTCGCAAGGCTACGACACTTGGGTGGGGGAGTGGGAGAGAGAGGTGGGTGCGAGAGGGGAGAGATGGGGGTGTGAGATAGAGGGGGAGCCTCACAAGGCCATCGACACTGGGGGTGGGTTGGTTGTGGAGGGGGGCCCAGGGGAAACTGTAGTCCTTGGCCCCAGGAAAGCTGTCTGTGGTCCTGATAAGGCTGATCAGGGGGTATCGCACAGAAGCCCCCATTGTCTTTTATTGGAGTTTCCATACCATAGTTTCCGTACCATAGTGCACCGATCGGCACTATCGCATCTTAATGAATAACCTCTATTGACTATGTTTTCCAGTTATGTTATGGATGTCCTATTTTTTTTTTAAAGCAACATAATCAATATAGGAAGTTATCATGCAGAACATCTCATTACAGATGTGTTTATATAGCAGACATGGAGGAACAACACTCAGTATTATATTACAATACCATGTAGAATATAGCATTGTAATATAATACTGAGTGGTTTTCTACCTGTTGTTGGTACTGTATGTTACTTGTTTTTTCATGGAAGACATTGGCTATAATGCTTATGGTATCACTTTTACTGGGAGTGCACAGATAACGTACATAGGGCAAAAACTGGTATTTAGTATCTAACTCTGACAAGAATGGTATCTGCTGATGGATATATGGTTCATGCTGTAACTTTCTCACTATCCCCTCTCCCAGGCCTCCTACATATCTTCTGTCTTAGATTTTTACATCTCTGTTAAACTCTTAAAATTCAACAATTTTTAATAAACACGGTTTAGATCTAGTTCACACAGTATATACGGAATAAGAGCTATATTATAATACTTACTTTCTTCCGGTTTCGGTGCTGTTGTTGGTTGCCCCTTTTGTATGATCCATTCTCCTAAAAGCAAGAAACACAGAAATAATTTGTCTTTGTATAAAATCGCTGATCGAGGTGACAAGGTAAAACGTTAGATATAAATAGCTCCAAGGTACATAACACCCAACCATTTAATTACATTAAGAACCCTAATACACAACACGAGGTTATGCAATGCAAGATGGGACACGGGGGGTTATTTATAAACGTCTCTCAGCTGCAAATTGGGGCCACAACTACAGTAGTGTAAACACAGGGAACCAGGTTTCTAATCTGCTTTGGGATTTTATTTTTTTGCTTTGATAAATCTGCTCCTATTTTTCCCCAGTTATAGAAGAAAATGAATAAATGAAATAAGATGAGTGCCATGCTGTTTTATACTTAACAGGTATTTCATACGTACTCACCACTTGGCTTCTTAATATTTCCACCAGGTAACGTTTCAATGACTATTATTTCTGAAACATCAGGGAATATGTTAACATGTTAGAACTGATTGATTCATTTCCTATGCCGCACCTTGTTATCCTCTATCCCCTTACTCACTAACATATCGCTGCCACAAAGGACGATGATACAGACATTCCCTTTCTACTCTCTGTCTTATACATCTTCCACTGATCAAGCACGATGTCTCAACAATATTTATTTAAAGCAGCAAAACACCGTGCGCTACGGCCCATCTTTTCCCTCTTTCTTTGTTATAGGATAGAAGCCGGGGGTCGCCGGAGCTGAACACCATTCATTTCAGCTCCAGAGACTCACTGTTCCCAGAGATACTTACCTCCGTAGGTGCTGCCGGTATCGCTGAGGAGTTTAACGGTCCTGGTCACGCTGGCCAATAGGAAGCCGCGCCGGAAACGTTATGGCTTCCTAATGGCCCATGTGACGCGCACCTTTAAACACCGCCATTATGTCCGGCACACAGTTTCTCTGCTGCATAGATACCTGCATTGCTGCAGAGGTAAGTGTTTATGGTTGCGGGGGCCCCCGGAGCTGAAATTAATGGAGTTTAGCTCCGGATTCCCCCTGCTTCTACTCTACAACAAAAACCATGTACTGTAGTGCACGGGCGCACAATTTCTTAAGAGGAGCGCCGCGTATACAGAGGGCCCGCGCATATCTCCAAAACATTCAGATTGATTGCAGGGGGAAAGCGCAGGGCCTCTGTGTCTCTTACCTGCTCTCTTGATGACGCATCACCATGACAGCGTCAAATGGCATATGTGACGTCACATGACACCACAACGTCGCGTTGCCAAAGCTCACTATCGCAGTGTTAAGTGCTGTTTTCAACCTTGTGTTGTTATAACAGACATTACCACTAATGAATTAGAGTCCCTTAACAAGACTTACAAAACAGATACACTGGGTAGAGAGGAACAGGTACAGCTGGGACATACAATGTTATATATATACACTGTTTTATATATAACAGTGTATGTCCCAGCTGTACCTGTTCCTCTCTACCCAGTGTATCTATTTTGTAAGTCCTGTTAAGATCCAGGCATTGGCAGGTTAATCTGTGGACCCTTGACCCCCCTTCCTGCTTCCCCAGATAGTGAAGGAAGGTCTGTGGTGACTCATGGCTTGTGTACAGTCCCTAGTAGGTGGGTACAGTCCATGAGCCCGCCCCTTCTGGAAGTTTCTACGGGGAGTAGGCTAATATTAGTTGAGTTCCTCCCAGCTCCTCATGGAGTGAGGATGTATAGGAGTTGCTCCCAGCTCTTCATTGAGTGAGGAGATATAGGAGTTCACCTCTGCTCCTCCTGGAGAGATTAGGTGGATGGAAGTGTGTCCCTGTCTGATCCCTGGCTAGGATGAAGGAGGGATGGAGATGGTGGGAACCGTGAGACTGCCCCATCGCGGGGTAAGCAGGTTCAATTGGATGGCCAGTCAATACAACGAGGAGCTTGAGCAGTGGAAGCAAACACCGTCCAGAAATCGAGTGGCGTATGCGGAGAATTATGCTGTAGAGCTGTATAATGATGTCTGAAAATAAAGATCCTGCTGCAACTATACTTCAGCCTATGGTGTCAGTACCTGGGCTGATGGGAGGGTATGTGTATAGTGGTTGATGCTGACGCCTACACTATAGGAGCCATCACTACTTGAGGCGCTGAAACACCATGAAAAACCAGAGTCCTGTGATCCAAGTCCTGTCCAAGTATCCAAGCCTCCTAACACCCTGCAGACTGCTCAGACCTCATGCAAACCAACAGGTGAAGCACCAAACAGCAAGGTAACATGCTCCCTTCCCAGATACTGGCCACTAAGTGAGGTAGGGTGGGGGGGGGGAGACACGGGATATATATATATATATATGACCCTCAAACAAGACATGGAGAGACCACTGTGCACAAACTGCACACCTGAGATACCTGGGATAAATGCCAATAGGATTAATTATAATATACTTTGGATATCCTATTAGCATCTCCCAGGTATCTCAGGGGTGCTCCTTTTTGTGCATTTTGTTCATGTTTAATTTCACCCCCCTCTGTGCCCCCTTCACGCTGCTAGTGGATATATGGTTCTTCATGCTCTAACATTTCTCACTATCCCTTTCATCCATTTATTGCCCGGTCTGTTTATCATCCATCCCCTCTCCCATGCCTCCTGTATATCTTCTGTCTTAGGTTTCTACGTCTCTGTTAAACTCTTAAAATTCAACAAACTTTTAAAAAAAGCACACAGTTTAGATCTAGTTCACACAGAATATACAGAATAAGACATATACTATAATACTTACTTTCTTTCGGTTGCAATGGTTGCCCCATTTGTATGATCCATTTTCCTAAAAGCAAGAAACCCAGTAATTGTCTTTGTATAAAATTGCTGATCAAGATGACAAGGTTCAGTGTCATGAAGGATATGTCTAATTGTTGATGTTATTAAATACTTGCTATGCTATAACAACATATAGTAATGTATCACATGATATTATAACTATGGGATTTACATAGGATTTAGTGGGAATGCTTAAGCAGTTTAAAAAAAGCATTTAATTGTTCATGTCCACATGGCCAATGGCCAATAGCGTTGGTTGCAAGTAATGATGAATTCTGCATTATACATAGATGCGCCAACTCATTGGTGTTAGAAACTGGATGGATTTTCCACTACACGTTTCTCAACATCTCTCCTCCCAGGACATTCTTCCACATATTCACTCATCACAAAGGACCATGTGCAATTTTGACTTACCATTTATCCATGAACCCAGAGCTCTAGGACCTAATAAAAAAAAGGATTAGACTCATAAAATGACATTTTTAAAATTCCAACTCAAAGTCTTACTCTTAAAATGGTGCCAACAAAGTTGTATAGAAATAAAATGGTAGAAATTAAAACAGAGTTATTGGAAAAGAAAATGAATACGGTAGAAAGTCAGATAATTTACCATTGATGCAAGGTGCCACAGATCCATAGCCAATGCGCTCAGAGTAGCCAATGCTCAGAAGTCCAAACGGTACTGTAAGGTGCTGCATCTTGTGGATGCTGAAGCCACCACCATAGCTATATTCTCCCCAAGAGTACTCTGATCCAGGGAATACCTTCCACTTAATTTCTCCTGGAGCTTTCCCATCAAAAGTGATTCCTGGTGCCGCCAAAGTCTTGGTTAAAATAATAGCCAGATTGGTTTCAAACTTGGCTTGTCCAGTAAGTTCATAAGTGAAACAAAATTGTTCAATGTCAGGTACGTTGGTAAGGAAAGGGTCAAAGGATTTATCTTTGAATGTCCCACCAGTGCCATAAAACATGACCTGAATCTTGTCACTTGCGTGGATGGATAGAGGTGATGTTTGTTTAATTTCAATCTGGATCACTTCTCCAGCTTTCACATTTTTGGTTCTTTTTTCTGTCCCAGATTGGTGATCAATACGTGTGTTTTGGGAAGCCACAACAAATACAACATCAGACTTAGGCTGGAAGGACAAGGGCGGCACAAAGAATGTGGTTCCCCAGCTGTCAACAGGTAAGAGCTGTTCATAGACGTGGTCACATTCTCCATTCTTTTTAGAGCAGGTGTGCCCACTCAGGACTGCTACAGGGTGTCGAGAAATCACCTTAGTGCCTGAAAGGTCATCTGGGCTCTGAAACTGGACAGCTTGGAATGGTTCCAGGGTCAGTGTTAGCTTGCTACCCTTTGGGTAAACCTTTCCTTGGAAATTTACAGCTCCTTTTAGGTAGACATCAACAGTTGTGCTCTTATCGTATGCGACCACAGAGAACTCTTTGTATGTGGACTCAGGTCCCCACGGAGGGGTAATTATATAATACTGAACTCCCAACTGATGCACTGGGTAAAGTAAACTTGTATCAGCACTGGCATATTTATAGTTACGCGAAACCACTGCAATGTCAGCATCAGCTTTAATCACCACGGAATGCGGAAATTTGCCAGTCCCATGCATCTCTACAGGTTCTGCAATAGGAATTGTCACTGTTTCCCCTTTCCCAACCTTTAGGTGTTTCTTAAAGTTAGATTTGTTAATGGTGACAGAGACCGAGGTAGATGGTGAGGAGCCGGTAACCAGAAGCTCCAGTTGAGGAGTCTCCTTGGGGTTGTGATTCTGCATAAACACTGTGATAAACTCTTTGCCCATGGGAGTCACTGCTCCAGGCCCTGAAAAAGAATACAGTCAGCATGAGAATTTCATCATCCTCTGTTAAGTAAAATGTTAGATATAAATAGCTCCAAGGTACATAACACCAACCATTTAATTACATTAAGACCCCTCATACACAAGAAGAGTTTATGCAATGCAAGATGGGACACGGGGAGTTATTTATAAACGTGTTTCGGCTGCAAATTGGGGCCACAAGTACAGTAGTGTAAACACTGGGAACCAGGTTTCTAATCTGCTTTGGGATTTTTTTGCTTTGATAAATCTGCTTCTGTTTTTCCCCAGGTTTAGAAGCTAAGGATTCTGACTAAATAAATAAGAGAAATGTGTAAGAAAATGGATAAATGAAATAAGATGAGTGCCATGCTGTTTTATACTTAACAGATATTTCATACGTACTCACCACTTGGCTTCTTAATATTTCCACCAGGTAACGTTGTTTCAGTGATTATTATTTCTGAAACATGAAGGAATATGTTAAAATGGTAGAACTGATGGACTCTTATTTCATATGCCTTGTTATCTGCTATCACATTGCTATATTGTTCTGCTGATTTAGATCACAGGTGGGTACAGTTGTATACACACTAACTTTCCACAGAGCAACAGCAAAAACATCTGTGTGTTGGTACTGAACATGATGACTTCATTGTGAGCTATTGCTGGTGTTCCCCACAGTTTGCCTTGGTTATGGGGAATATTAGTGGGGCTACTTCAGAGTTTCGACAACACATGGGAAAAGACAAGAAAATGCTAAATGTGCCATTAATGACTGGCAATTAAGGCTGTTGTAGAAAAATTATTTATCAATTATCATTTATCACATGTGAAAGGCGTAGCATGTCCTGCTTATTGGCAGGCTTTTATAAAGTTTGGTCCAGATGTACTAAGCGGTGCTACCTTCCAGCTAAATCACTTCAACGAGCAATAAGATGCCCCGTGTATTAGCACCACTTAGAAATGATTGCCTTGTATTGCTACAGTGAACCAGGAATGAAGTATTACTTAGCGGGCGTTAGTCATTAAGCTGCAATAGGGCTCAGAGCCGCCAACAGGGGGAAGAGCTGGGACAATCGTCCCCGGCCCGGAGGCTGCGGGGGACCTGGGCGGCTGGAGTTGGACCCGACCTCTGGCCTGGGTTGGCATCTACGTGTCCAGTTGCCAGGCCCCAGATCCCCCCCCCCCCCCCCCTGCAGCAGACCTCTCTCTGATGCTGTTACAGCCTCCCATGTAGCCCCCGCCCCCACACGGGAAGTTTGGCGGCTGCACTGTGCGGCTCCGAATGTGCGCGCGCGTGATGAGTGGATGTGATGTTCAGGAGGAGGGGAGGTGATGTGATGTGCAGGGGGGGAGGTGATGTGAAGGGGGGAGGTGATGTGCAGGGGGGAGGTGATGTGCAGGGGGGAGGTGATGTGATGTGCAGGGGGGAGGTGATGTGATGTGCAGGGGGGAGGTGATGTGTAGGGGGGAGGTGATGTGCAGGGGGGAGGTGATGTGATGTGCAGGGGGGAGGTGATGTGCAGGGGGGAGGTGATGTGCAGGGGGGAGGTGATGTGATGTGCAGTGGCAGGGGATGTGATGTGCAGGAGTGGATGTGTTTTGCAGGGGATGGGATGCGATGTGTTGGGTGGGAGGGGTTGTGATGTACAGGGTAGGGGGGATGTGATGGGGAGAAGTGATGTGAAGGGGAGGGGGGGATGTGCAGTTGGGATGTGTGTTATGTGCAGGGGTGAGAGGTGATGTGATCTGCAGGAAGGGGATGTGAAGGGGAGTTGATGTGATGTGCAGGGGGGATGTGATGTGCAGAGCAGGTGAAGCTCCGCGGGGGATGTGATGAGCAGGGGAGGAGATGTGACATGCATGGGAAGGGATTGGATGTGCAGGGGATGGGGGTGTGAAGGCGGAGGTGTGCGATGTGCATGGGTGGGAGGGGATGTGATATGCAGGGGGTGATGTATTATGTGAACGGGGAGTAATGTGTGTGATGTGCAGGGGGGAGATGTGTGTGATGTGCAGGGGGGAGATGTGTGTGATGTGCAGGGGGGTTTGTGTGATGTGCAGGGGGGAGATGTGTGTGATGTGCAGGGGGTGATTGTGTGATGTGCAGGGGGGAGATGTGTGTGATATGCAGGGGGTGATGTGTGTGATGTGCAGGGGGGTTTGTGTGATGTGCAAGGGGGAGATGTGTGTGATATGCAGGGGGGAGATGTGTGTGATATGCAGGGGGTGATGTGTGTGATGTGGGGGGGGGGTGTATGTGATGTGCAGGGGGGATGTGTGGATGTGCAGGGGGTGATGTGTGTGATGTGCAGGAGTGGAGATGTGTGCCATGTGCAGGGGGGAGGTGTGTGATAAACAGGAGTGGGACAGGATGTGATGTGCAGGGGGTGATGTGTGTGATGTGCAGGGGGATTTATGTGTGTGTGATATGTGTGTGTGATATGTGTGTGTGATGTGCAGGGGAAGCGATGTGTGTGTGATGTGCAGGGGGGAGTAATGTGTGTGATGTGCAGTGGGATTTATATGTGTGTGATGTGTGTGATTTGCAGGGTACGCGATACAGATATTTCAAACATACTCACCATTTGGCTTCTTATTTTTTCCACCAGGTAACGTTGTTTCAATGACAATTATTTCTGAAATATGAAGGAATATGTTAAAATGGTAGAACTGATGGACTCTTATTTCATATGCCTTGTTATCTGCTATCCCCTTGCTATATTGTTCTGCTGATTTAGATCACAGGTGGGTACAGTTGTATACACACTAACTTTCCACAGAGCAACAGCAAAAACATCTGTGTGTTGGTACTGAACATGATGACTTCATTGTGAGCTATTGCTAGTGTTCCCCACAGTTTGCCTTGGTTATGGGGTATATTAGTGGGGCTACTTCAGAGTTTCAAACACATGGGAAAAGACAAGAAAATGCTAAATGTGCCATTAATCACCGGCAATTAAGGCTGTTGTAGGTAAAATATTAATCAGTTGTCATTTATGACATGTGAAAGGCGTAGCATTTCCTGCTTATCCTGCTTATTTTCGAAAACTGGATTTCCCAAAACAAACTGTTTTTAAACACTGACAAGACTGTAACAATGGTATTTGGGACCAAGACTAAATTTGTAAAGCTTCCAGTGACTGAGCTCCTGATTAGAACCAACGCTAACACCACCCTAACACCTGTCCCTAGTTTTAAATACCTGGGCTTATGGTTTGACTTCCACTTAACATTCGGGATGCACATTGATACCCTGACAACCAAGACCTATGCCAAACTAGGGGTACTTTACAGGAACAAATCCTCCCTAAGTCTCCTGGTCAGAAAGCGTATTGCACAGCAGATGCTAATGCCAATTATTGACTATGGAGACATAGTATATGGCTCGGCTCCTCAAACCCACCTTAGCAAACTTGACACCCTCTACAATTCAATTTGTCATTTTGTTCTCCAATGCAACTACAACACACATCACTGCGAAATGCTCAAAGAACTAGATTGGTCATCACTAGAGTCTAGGCGCAAAGTTCACCTTTCCTGTCTCACCCTCAAATACTTTCTGGGCAAGCTACCCAGCTACCTGAACAAGCTCCTCACCCCTACCACATGCAGCACCTATCACCTGAGATCAGACTCCAAAAGACTATTCATGGTGCCAAGGCTCAACAAAGTATCCGGACGTTCCTCCTTCTCCTTCCGTGCACCCCAAAACTGGAACAACCTACCAGAGACTCTCATATCCACCACCAGCTTAAGTTCTTTCAAATCTAAGGCTGTCTCACACTTTAACCTGGTCTGTAACTGTTTCATACGCTCATAATATATATTTTCTTTAACTGTGCACGCAATGTCTTGTATATAATGTATACCTTGTTCATTTATGTAACTGTACTTGTAACCATGTACTATTTGTTTTACTCTGTGCCCAGGACATACTTGAAAACGAGAGGTAACTCTCAATGTATTACTTCCTGGTAAAATATTTTATAAATAAATAAATAATATTGGCAGGATTTTATAAAGTTTGTGTGTGAAGTGCAGGGGGGTGATGTGTGTGATGTGCAGGGGGGTGATGTGTGTGATGTGCAGGGGGTGATGTGTGGATGTGCAGGGTGGGGATGTGTCTGATGTGAAGGAGGGGGTATTATGTGTGTGATGTGGAGGGGGAGTGTTATGTGTATGGGAGAGAGGTGGGGGCAAAGGAAGAGAGTTGGAGGCATGGGAGGGAAGAGAGAGGTGGGTGGGAGAGATGTAGTGAAGAGAGAGGTGGGTGGGAGAGATATAGGGTGGGAGGGTCTCGCAAGGCCACAACACTGGGATGGGGGAGTGGGAGAGAGAGGTGGGTGCGAGAGGGGAGAGATGGGGATGTGAGATAGAGGGGAAGCCTCACAAGGCCATCGACACGGGGTGGGTTGGTTGTGGAGGGGGGCCCAGGGGAAACTGTAGTCCTTGGCCCCAGGAAAGCTGTCTGTGGTCCTGTAAGGCTGATCAGGGGGTATCACACAGAAGCCCCCATTGTCTTTTATTGGAGTTTCCATACCATAGTTTCCATACCATAGTGCGCCGATCGGCACTATCACATCTTAATGAATAACCTCTATTGACTATGTTTCCAGTTATGTTACGGATGTCCTATTTTTAGGGCCTTAAAGCAACATAATCAATATAGGAAGTTATCATGCAGAACATCTCATTACAGATGTGTTTATATAGCAGACATGGTAGAACAACACTCAGTATTATATTACAATACTATGTAGAATATGGCATTGTAATATAATACTGAGTGGTTTTCTACCTGTTGTTGGTACTGTATGTTACTTGTTTTTTCATGGAAGACATTGGCTATAATGCTTATGGTATCACTTTTACTGGGAGTGCACAGATAACGTACATAGGGCAAAAACTGGTATTTAGTATCTAGCTCTGACAAGAATGGTATCTGCTGATGGATATATGGTTCATGCTCTAACTTTCTCACCATCCCCTCTCCCAGGCCTCCTACATATCTTCTGTCTTAGATTTTTACATTTCTGTTAAACTCTTAAAATTCAACAATTTTTAATAAACACGGTTTAGATCTAGTTCACACAGTATATACGGAATAAGAGCTATATTATAATACTTACTTTCATTCGGTTTCGGTGCAGTTGTTGGATGCCCCTTATGTATGATCCATTCTCCTAAAAGCAAGAAACACAGAAATAATTTGTCTTTGTATAAAATCACTGATCGAGGTGACAAACGTTAGATATAAATAGCTCCAAGGTACATAACACCCAACCATTTAATTACATTAAGACCCCTCATACACAACACGAGGTTATGCAATGCAAGATGGGACACGGGGGGGTATTTATAAAAGTCTCTCAGCTGCAAATTGGGGCCACAACTACAGTAGTGTAAACACAGGGAATCAGGTTTCTAATCTGCTTTGGGATTTCTTTGCTTTGATAAATTTGCTTCTGTTTTTCCCCAGGTTTAGAAGCTAATGATTCTGACTAAATAAATAAGAGAAATGTGTAAGAAAATGAATAAATGAAATAAGATGAGTGCCATGCTGTTTTATACTTAACAGGTATTTCATACGTACTCACCACTTGGCTTCTTAACATTTCCACCAGGTAACGTTTCAATGACTATTATTTCTGAAACATCAGGGAATATGTTAACATGTTAGAACTGATTGATTCATTTCCTATGCCGCACCTTGTTATCCTCTATCCCCTTACTCACTAACATATCGCTGCCACAAAGGACGATGATACAGACATTCCCTTTCTACTCTCTGTCTTATACATCTTCCACTGATCAAGCACGAGGTCTCAACAATATTTATTTAAAGCAGCAAAACACCGTGCGCTACGGCCCATCTTTTCCCCTCTTTCTTTGTTATAGGATAGAAGCCGGGGGTCGCCGGAGCTGAACACCATTCATTTCAGCTCCAGAGACTCACTGTTCCCAGAGATACTTACCTCCGTAGGTGCCGCAGGTATCGCTGAGGAGTTTAACGGTCCTGGTCACGCTGGCCAATAGGAAGCCGCGCCGGAAACGTTATGGCTTCCTAATAGCCCATGTGACGCGCACCTTTAAACGCCGCCATTATATTCGGCGCACAGTTTCTCTGCTGCATAGATACCTGCACTGCTACAGAGGTAAGTGTTTATGGTTGCGGGGGCCCCCGGAGCTGATATTAAAGGGGTTTAGCTCCCCTAATACATCATCCATTTATTGCCCGGTCTGTTTATCATCCATCCCCTCTCCCAGGCCTCCTGCATATCTTCTGTCTTAGATTTTTACTTCTCTGTTAAACTCTTAAAATTCAACAAACTTTAAAAAAAACACACAGTTTAGATCTAGTTCACACAGTATATACAGAATAAGACATATACTATAATACTTACTTTCTTTCGGTTGCAATGGTTGCCCCATTTGAATGATCCATTTTCCTAAAAGCAAGAAACCCAGTAATAATTTGTCTTATATAAAACCGCTGATCGAGATGACAAGGTTCAGTGTCATGAAGGATATGTCTAATTGTTGATGTTATTAAATACTTGCTATGCTATAACAACATATGGTAATGTATCACATCATATAACTATGGGATTTACATAGGATTTAGTGGGAATGCTTAAGCAGTTAAAAAAAAAAACATTTAATTGTTCATCATGTCCACATGGCCAATAGCGTTGGTTGCAAGTAATGAGGAATTCTGCATTATACATAGATGCGCAAACTCATTAATGTTAGAAACTGGATGGATTTTCCACTACACGTTTCTCAACATCTCTCCTCCCAGGACATTCTTCCACATATTCACTCATCTCAAAGGACCATGTGCAATTTTGACTTACCATTTATCCATGAACCCAGAGCTCTAGGACCTAATAAAAAAAAGGATTAGACTCATAAAATGACATTTTTAAAATTCCAACTCAAAGTCTTACTCTTAAAATGGTGCCAACAAAGTTGTATAGAAATAAAATGGTAGAAATTAAAACAGAGTTATTGGAAAAGAAAATGAATACGGTAGAAAGTCAGATAATTTACCATTGATGCAAGGTGCCACAGATCCATAGCCAATGCGCTCAGAGTAGCCAATGCTCAGAAGTCCAAACGGTACTGTAAGGTGCTGCATCTTGTGGATGCTGAAGCCACCACCATAGCTATATTCTCCCCAAGAGTACTCTGATCCAGGGAATACCTTCCACTTAATTTCTCCTGGAGCTTTCCCATCAAAAGTGATTCCTGGTGCCGCCAAAGTCTTGGTTAAAATAATAGCCAGATTGGTTTCAAACTTGGCTTGTCCAGTAAGTTCATAAGTGAAACAAAATTGTTCAATGTCAGGTACGTTGGTAAGGAAAGGGTCAAAGGATTTATCTTTGAATGTCCCACCAGTGCCATAAAACATGACCTGAATCTTGTCACTTGCGTGGATGGATAGAGGTGATGTTTGTTTAATTTCAATCTGGATCACTTCTCCAGCTTTCACATTTTTGGTTCTTTTTTCTGTCCCAGATTGGTGATCAATGCGTGTGTTTTTGGAAGCCACAACAAATACAACATCAGACTTAGGCTGGAAGGACAAGGGCGGCACAAAGAATGTGGTTCCCCAGCTGTCAACAGGTAAGAGCTGTTCATAGACGTGGTCACATTCTCCATTCTTTTTAGAGCAGGTGTGCCCACTCAGGACTGCTACAGGGTGTCGAGAAATCACCTTAGTGCCTGAAAGGTCATCTGGGCTCTGAAACTGGACAGCTTGGAATGGTTCAAGGGTCAGTGTTAGCTTGCTACCCTTTGGGTAAACCTTTCCTTGGAAATTTACAGCTCCTTTTAGGTAGACATCAACAGTTGTGCTCTTATCGTATGTGACCACAGAGAACTCTTTGTATGTGGACTCAGGTCCCCACGGAGGGGTAATTATATAATACTGAACTCCCAACTGATGCACTGGGTAAAGTAAACTTGTATCAGCACTGGCATATTTATAGTTACGCGAAACCACTGCAATGTCAGCATCAGCTTTAATCACCACGGAATGCGGAAATTTGCCAGTCCCGTGCATCTCTACAGGTTCTGCAATAGGAATTGTCACTGTTTCCCCTTTCCCAACCTTTAGGTGTTTCTTAAAGTTAGATTTGTTAATGGTGACAGAGACCGAGGTAGATGGTGAGGAGCCGGTAACCAGAAGCTCCAGTTGAGGAGTCTCCTTGGGGTTGTGATTCTGCATAAACACTGTGATAAACTCTTTGCCCATGGGAGTCACTGCTCCAGGCCCTGAAAAAGAATACAGTCAGCATGAGAATTTCATCATTCTCTGTTAAGTAAAATGTTAGATATAAATAGCTCCAAGGTACATAACACCAACCATTTAATTACATTAAGAACCCTCATACACAAGAAGAGTTTATGCAATGCAAGATGGGACACGGGGGGTTATTTATAAAAGTCTCTCGGCTGCAAATTGGGGCCACAATTACAGTAGTGTAAACACAGGGAACCAGGTTTCTAATCTGCTTTGGGATATTTTTGCTTTGATAAATCTGCTTCTGTTTTTCCCCAGGTTTAGAAGCTAAGGATTCTGACTAAATAAATAAGAGAAATGTGTAAGAAAATGGATAAATGAAATAAGATGAGTGCCATGCTGTTTTATACTTAACAGATATTTCATACGTACTCACCACTTGGCTTCTTATTTTTTCCACCAGGTAACGTTGTTTCAGAGATTATTATTTCTGAAACATGAAGGAATATGTTAAAATGGTAGTACTGATGGACTCTTATTTCATATGCCTTGTTATCTGCTATCCCCTTGCTCACTATCACATTGCTATATTGTTCTGCTGATTTAGATCACAGGTGGGTACAGTTGTATACACACTAACTTTCCACAGAGCAACAGCAAAAACATCTATGTGTTGGTACTGAACATGATGACTTCATTGTGAGCTATTGCTGGTGTTCCCCACAGTTTGCCTTGGTTATGGGGAATATTAGTGGGGCTACAACACAGTTCCACAGCTGAAGGGAAAATACAAGAAAATGCTAAATGTGCCATTAATGACCGGCAATTAAGGCTGTTATAGAAAAGATATGTATCAATTGTCATTTATCACATGTGAAAGGCGTAGCATGTCCTGCTTATTGGCAGGCTTTTATAAAGTTTGGTCCAGATGTACTAAGCGGTGCTACCTTCCAGCTAAATCACTTCAACGAGCAATAAGATGCCCCGTGTATTAGCACCACTTAGAAATGATTGCCTTGTATTGCTACAGTGAACCAGGACTGAAGTATTACTTAGCGGGCGTTATTCATTAAGCTGCAATAGGGCTCAGAGCCGCCAACAGGGGGAAGAGCTGGGACAGTTGTCTTGGGCCCGGAGGCTGCGGGAGACCTGGGCGGCTGGAGTTGGACCCGACCTCTGGCCTGGGTTGGCATCTACGTGTCCAGTTGCCAGGCCCCAGATTCCCCCCCCCCCCTCCCCCTGCAGCAGACCTCTCTCTGATGCTGTTACAGCCTCCCATGTAGCCCCGCCCCCGCACAAGAAGTTCGGCGGCTGCACTGCGCGGCTCCGAATGTGCGCGCGCGTGATGAGTGGATGTGATGTTCAGGAGGAGGGGAGGTGATGTGATGTGCAGGGGGGGAGGTGATGTGTAGGGGGGAGGTGATGTGTAGGGGGGAGGTGATGTGCAGGGGGGAGGTGATGTGATGTGCAGGGGGAGGTGATGTGCAGGGGGGAGGTGATGTGCAGGGGGGAGGTGATGTGATGTGCAGGGGGAGGTGATGTGCAGGGGGGAGGTGATGTGATGTGCAGGGGTGATGTGATGTGCAGGGGGGAGGTGATGTGCAGGGGGGAGGTGATGTGCAGGGGGGAGGTGATGTGATGTGCAGGGGGGAGGTGATGTGCAGGGGGGAGGTGATGTGCAGGGGGGAGGTGATGTGCAGGGGGGAGGTGATGTGCAGGGGGGAGGTGATGTGATTTGCAGGGGGGAGGTGATGTGCAGGGGGGAGGTGATGTGATGTGCAGGGGGGAGGTGATGTGCAGGGGGGGGGTGATGTGATGTGATGTGCAGTGGGGAGGTGATGTGATGTGCAGGGGTGATGTGTTGTGCAGAGGGGAGGTGATGTGATGTGCAGGGGGGATGTGATGTGATGTGCAGGGGGGAGGTGATGTAGTGCAGTGGCAGGGGATGTGATGTTATGGGGAGGGGCAGGGGATGTGGTTTGCAGGGGATGGGATGCGATGTGCTGGGTGGGAGGGGTTTTGATGTGCAGGGTCGGGGGGTGTGAAGGGGGGTTGGTGATGTGTGTGATGTGCAGGGGAGAGGTGTGTGATATACAGGGGTGGGACGGGATGTGATGAGCAGGGGGTGATGTATGTGTGATGTGCAAGGGGGAGTAATGTGTGTGACGTGCAGGGGGATTTATATGTGTGTGATGTGCAGGGGGGAGTAATGTGTGTGATGTGCAGGGGGATTTATATGTGTGTGATGTGTGTGATTTGCAGGGTACGCGATACAGATATTTCAAACATACTCACCATTTGGCTTCTTATTTTTTCCACCAGGTAACGTTGTTTCAATGACAATTATTTCTGAAATATGAAGGAATATGTTAAAATGGTAGAACTGATGGACTCGTATTTCATATGCCTTGTTATCTGCTATCCCCTTGCTCACTATCACATTGCTATATTGTTCTGCTGATTTAGATCACAGGTGGGTACAGTTGTATACACACTAACTTTCCACAGAGCAACAGCAAAAACATCTGTGTGTTGGTACTGAACACGATGACTTCATTGTGAGCTATTGCTGGTGTTCCCCACAGTTTGCCTTGGTTATGGGGTATATTAGTGGGGCTACATCAGAGTTTCAACAACACATGGGAAAAGACAAGAAAATGCTAAATGTGCCATTAATGACTGGCAATTAAGGCTGTTGTAGGTAAAATATTAATCAGTTGTCATTTATCACATGTGAAAGGCGTAGCATTCCCTGCTTATCCTGCTTATTTTCGAAAACTGGATTTCCCAAAACAAACTGTTTTTAAACACTGACAAGACTGTAACAATGGTATTTGGGACCAAGACTAAATTTGTAAAGCTTCCAGTGACTGAGCTCCTGATTAGAACCAACGCTAACATCACCCTAACACCTGTCCCTAGTTTTAAATACCTGGGCTTATGGTGTGACTCCCACTTAACATTCGGGATGCACATTGATACCCTGACAACCAAGACCTATGCCAAACTAGGGGTACTTTACAGGAACAAATCCTCCCTAAGTCTCCTGGTCAGAAAGCGTATTGCACAGCAGATGCTAATGCCAATTATTGACTATGGAGACATAGTATATGGCTCGGCTCCTCAAACCCACCTTAGCAAACTTGACACCCTCTACAATTCAATTTGTCATTTTGTTCTCCAATGCAACTACAACACACATCACTGCGAAATGCTCAAAGAACTAGATTGGTCATCACTAGAGTCTAGGCGCAAAGTTCACCTTTCCTGTCTCACCCTCAAATACTTTCTGGGCAAGCTACCCAGCTACCTGAACAAGCTCCTCACCCCTACCACATGCAGCACCTATCACCTGAGATCAGACTCCAAAAGACTATTCATGGTCCCAAGGCTCAACAAAGTATCCAGACGTTCCTCCTTCTCCTTCCGTGCACCCCAAAACTGGAACAACCTACAGAGACTCATATATCCACCACCAGCGTAAGTTCTTTCAAATCTAAGGCTGTCTCACACTTTAACCTGGTTTGTAACTGTTTCATACGCTCATAATATATATTTTCTTTAACTGTGCACGCAATGTCTTGTATATAATGTATACCTTGTTCATTTATGTAACTGTACTTGTAACCATGTATTATTTTGTTTTACTCTGTGCCCAGGACATACTTGAAAACGAGAGGTAACTCTCAATGTATTACTTCCTGGTAAAACATTTTATAAATAAATAAATAATATTGGCAGGATTTTATAAAGTTTGGTCCAGATGTACTAAGCGGTGCTACCTTCCAGCTAAATCACTTCAACGAGCAATAAGATGCCCCGTGTATTAGCACCACTTAGAAATGATTGCCTTGTATTGCTACAGTGAACCAGGACTGAAGTATTACTTAGCGGGCGTTATTCATTAAGCTGCAATAGGGCTCAGAGCCGCCAACAGGGGGAAGAGCTGGGGCAGTTGTCCCCGGCCCGGAGGCTGCGGGAGACCTGGGCGGCTGGAGTTGGACCCGAGCTCTGGCCTGGGTTGGCATCTACGTGTCTGGTTGCCAGGCCCCAGATTCCCCCCCCCCCCCCCCCCCCGCAGCAGGCCTCTCTCTGATGCTGTTACAGCCTCCCATGTAGGCCCCGCCCCCACACAAGAAGTTCGGCGGCTGCACTGTGCGGCTCCGAATGTGCGCGCGCGTGATGAGTGGATGTGATGTTCAGGAGGAGGGGAGGTGATGTGATGTGCAGGGGGGGGGAGGTGATGTGGTGTGCAGGGGGGGGGAGGTGATGTGGTGTGCAGGGGGGGGGAGGTGATGTGGTGTGCAGGGGGGGGGAGGTGATGTGGTGTGCAGGGGGTGGGAGGTGATGTGATGTGCAGGGGGGAGGTGATGTGATGTGCAGGGGGGGGAGGTGATGTGATGTGCAGGGGGGGAGGTGATGTGATGTGCAGGGGGGAGGTGATGTGGTGTGCAGGGGGGGAGGTGATGTGATGTGCAGGGGGTGATGTGATGTGCAGGGGGAGGAGGTGATGTGATGTGCAGATGGGTGATGTGGTGTGCAGGGGGGGAGGTGATGTGATGTGCAGGGGGGTGATGTGATGTGCAGGGGGGGGAGGTGATGTGATGTGCAGATGGGTGATGTGGTGTGCAGGGGGGGAGGTGATGTGATGTGCAGGGGGTGATGTGGTGTGCAGGGGGGGAGGTGATGTGATGTGCAGGGGGGTGATGTGGTGTACAGGGGGGGAGGTGATGTGATGTGCAGATGGGTGATGTGGTGTGCAGGGGGGGAGGTGATGTGATGTGCAGGGGGGTGATGTGGTGTGCAGGGGGGGAGGTGATGTGATGTGCAGGGGGGTGATGTGGTGTGCAGGGGGGGAGGTGATGTGATGTGCAGGGGGGTGATGTGGTGTACAGGGGGGGAGGTGATGTGATTTGCAGGGGGGTGATGTGGTGTACAGGGGGGGAGGTGATGTGATGTGCAGGGGGGTGATGTGGTGTACAGGGGGGGAGGTGATGTGATGTGCAGATGGTGATGTGGTGTGCAGGGGTGGAGGTGATGTGATGTGCAGATGGTGATGTGGTGTGCAGGGGGGGGAGGTGATGTGATGTGCAGATGGTGATGTGGTGTGCAGGGGGGGAGGTGATGTGATGTGCAGGGGGTGATGTGGTGTGCAGGGGGGGAGGTGATGTGATGTGCAGGGGGGTGATGTGGTGTACAGGGGGGGAGGTGATGTGATGTGCAGATGGTGATGTGGTGTGCAGGGGTGGAGGTGATGTGATGTGCAGATGGTGATGTGGTGTGCAGGGGGGGAGGTGGTGTGATGTGCAGATGGGTGATGTGGTGTGCAGGGGGGGAGGTGGTGTGCAGGGGGGGAGGTGATGTGGTGTGCAGGGGGGGAGGTGGTGTGCAGGGGGGGAGGTGATGTGATGTGCAGATGGGTGATGTGGTGTGCAGTAGCAGGGGATGTGATTTATGGGGAGGTGATGTGATGTTTAGGGGAGGTGATGTGATGTTTAGGGGAGGTGATGTGATGTTTAGGGGAGGTGATGTGCAGGGGAGATGTAATGTGAAGAGGAGTTGATGTGATGTACAGGGGATGCGATGTGCAGGGGGGGTGTGATGTGCAGAGGGGATGTAATGTGAAGAGGAGTTGATGTGATGTGCAGGGGATGCGATGTGCAGGGGGGGTGTGATGTGCAGGGGATGCGATGTGCTGGGTGGGAGGGGTTGTGATGGGGAGAAGTGATGTGCAGGTGATGTGATGTGCAGGTGATGTGATGTGCAGGGGGGTGTGATGTGCAGGGGGGTGTGATGTGCAGGGGGGTGTGATGTGCAGGGGGGTGTGATGTGCAGGGGGGTGTGATGTGCAGGGGGGTGTGATGTGCAGGGGGGTGTGATGTGCAGGGGGGTGTGATGTGCAGGGCAGGTGAAGCTCCGCGGGGGATGTGATGCGCAGGGGAGGAGATGTGACATGCATGGGAAGGGATTGGATGTGCAGAGGATGGGGTTGTGAAGGGGGAGGAGGTGTGCAATGTGCATGGGTGGGAGGGGATGTGATATGCAGGGGGGTGATGTGTGTATAATGTGCAGGGGGGAGTAATGTGTGTATGGGGGTGATGGGGGAGTAATGCAGGGGGGTGATGTGTGTGTGATGTGCAGGAGAGGTGATGTGTGTGTGATGTGCAGGGGGTGATGTGTGTGTGTGTGTGTGTGTGTGTGTGTGTGTGTGTGTGTGTGTGTGGATGTGCAGGGGGCATGTGTGTGATATGCAGGGGAGATATGTGGATGTGGAGGGGGGAGATGTGTGCGATGTGCAGGGGGGTGATGTGTGTGATGTGCAGGGGGGTGATGTGTGTGATGTGCAGGGGGTGATGTGTGGATGTGCAGGGTGGGGATGTGTGTGATGTGGAGGAGGGGGTATTATGTGTGTGATGTGGAGGGGGAGTGTTATGTGTATGGGAGAGAGGTGGGGGCAAAAGGAAGAGAGTTGGAGGCATGGGAGGGAAGAGAGAGGTGGGTGGGAGAGATGTAGTGAAGAGAGAGGTGGGTGGGAGAGATATAGGGTGGGAGGGTCTCGCAAGGCCACGACACTGGGATGGGGGAGTGGGAGAGAGAGGTGGGTGCGAGAGGGGAGTGTGAGATAGAGGGGAAGCCTCACAAGGCCATCGACACTGGGGGTGGGTTGGTTGTGGAGGGGGGCCCAGGGGAAACTGTAGTCCTTGGCCCCAAGAAAGCTGTCTGTGGTCCTGTAAGGCTGATCAGGGGGTATCGCACAGAAGCCCCCATTGTCTTTTATTGGAGTTTCCATACCATAGTTTCCGTACCATAGTGCACCGATCGGCACTATCGCATCTTAATGAATAACCTCTATTGACTATGTTTTCCAATTATGTTATGGATGTCCTATTTTTTTTTTAAACCAACATAATCAATATAGGAAGTTATCATGCAGAACATCTCATTACAGATGTGTTTATATAGCAGACATGGTAGAACAACACTCAGTATTATATTACAATACTATGTAGAATATAGCATTGTAATATAATACTGAGTGGTTTTCTACCTGTTGTTGGTACTGTATGTTACTTGTTTTTTCATGGAAGACATTGGCTATAATGCTTATGGTATCACTTTTACTGGGAGTGCACAGATAACGTACATAGGGCAAAAACTGGTATTTAGTATCTAACTCTGACAAGAATGGTATCTGCTGATGGATATATGGTTCATGCTCTAACTTTCTCACCATCCCCTCTCCCAGGCCTCCTACATATCTTCTGTCTTAGATTTTTACATTTCTGTTAAACTCTTAAAATTCAACAATTTTTAATAAACACGGTTTAGATCTAGTTCACACAGTATATACGGAATAAGAGCTATATTATAATACTTACTTTCATTCGGTTTCGGTGCAGTTGTTGGTTGCCCCTTATGTATGATCCATTCTCCTAAAAGCAAGAAACACAGAAATTATTTGTCTTTGTATAAAATCGCTGATCGAGCTGACAAGGTAAAACGTTAGATATAAATAGCTCCAAGGTACATAACACCCAACCATTTAATTACATTAAGAACCCTCATACACAACACGAGGTTATGCAATGCAAGATGGGACACGGGGGGGTTATTTATAAACGTCTCTCAGCTGCAAATTGGGGCCACAATTACAGTAGTGTAAACACAGGGAACCAGGTTTCTAATCTGCTTTGGGATATTTTTGCTTTGATAAATCTGCTTCTGTTTTTCCCCAGGTTTAGAAGCTAATGATTCTGACTAAATAAATAAGAGAAATGTGTAAGAAAATGGATAAATGAAATAAGATGAGTGCCATGCTGTTTTATACTTAACAGGTATTTCATACGTACTCACCACTTGGCTTCTTAACATTTCCACCAGGTAACGTTTCAATGACTATTATTTCTGAAACATCAGGGAATATGTTAACATGTTAGAACTGATTGATTCATTTCCTATGCCGCACCTTGTTATCCCCTATCCCCTTACTCACTAACATATCGCTGCCACAAAGGACGATGATACAGACATTCTCTTTCTACTCTCTGTCTTATACATCTTCCACTGATCAAGCACGATGTCTCAACAATATTTATTTAAAGCAGCAAAACACCGTGCGCTACGGCCCATCTTTTCCCCTCTTTCTTTGTTATAGGATAGAAGCCGGGGGTCGCCGGAGCTGAACACCATTCATTTCAGCTCCAGAAACTCACTGTTCCCAGAGATACTTACCTCCGTAGGTGCCGCAGGTATCGCTGAGGAGTTTAACGGTCCTGGTCACGCTGGCCAATAGGAAGCCGCGCCGGAAACATTATGGCTTCCTAATGGCCCATGTGACGCGCACCTTTAAACGCCGCCATTATATTCGGCACACAGTTTCTCTGCTGCATAGATACCTGCACTGCTGCAGAGGTAAGTGTTTATGGTTGCGGGGGCCCCCGGAGCTGATATTAAAGGGGTTTAGCTCCCCTAATACATCATCCATTTATTGCCCGGTCTGTTTATCATCCATCCCCTCTCCCAGGCCTCCTGCATATCTTCTGTCTTAGATTTTTACTTCTCTGTTAAACTCTTAAAATTCAACAAACTTTAAAAAAAGCACACAGTTTAGATCTAGTTCACACAGTATATACGGAATAAGACATATACTATAATACTTACTTTCTTTCGGTTGCAATGGTTGCCCCATTTGAATGATCCATTTTCCTAAAAGCAAGAAACCCAGTAATAATTTGTCTTATATAAAACCGCTGATCGAGATGACAAGGTTCAGTGTCATGAAGGATATGTCTAATTGTTGATGTTATTAAATACTTGCTATGCTATAACAACATATGGTAATGTATCACATCATATAACTATGGGATTTACATAGGATTTAGTGGGAATGCTTAAGCAGTTAAAAAAAAACATTTAATTGTTCATCATGTCCACATGGCCAATAGCGTTGGTTGCAAGTAATGAGGAATTCTGCATTATACATAGATGCGCAAACTCATTAATGTTAGAAACTGGATGGATTTTCCACTACACGTTTCTCAACATCTCTCCTCGCAGGACATTCTTCCACATATTCACTCATCTCAAAGGACCATGTGCAATTTTGACTTACCATTTATCCATGAACCCAGAGCTCTAGGACCTAATAAAAAAAAGGATTAGACTCATAAAATGACATTTTTAAAATTCCAACTCAAAGTCTTACTCTTAAAATGGTGCCAACAAAGTTGTATAGAAATAAAATGGTAGAAATTAAAACAGAGTTATTCTAAAAGAAAATGAATACGGTAGAAAGTCAGATAATTTACCATTGATGCAAGGTGCCACAGATCCATAGCCAATGCGCTCAGAGTAGCCAATGCTCAGAAGTCCAAACGGTACTGTAAGGTGCTGCATCTTGTGGATGCTGAAGCCACCACCATAGCTATATTCTCCCCAAGAGTACTCTGATCCAGGGAATACCTTCCACTTAATTTCTCCTGGAGCTTTCCCATCAAAAGTGATTCCTGGTGCCGCCAAAGTCTTGGTTAAAATAATAGCCAGATTGGTTTCAAACTTGGCTTGTCCAGTAAGTTCATAAGTGAAACAAAATTGTTCAATGTCAGGTACGTTGGTAAGGAAAGGGTCAAAGGATTTATCTTTGAATGTCCCACCAGTGCCATAAAACATGACCTGAATCTTGTCACTTGCGTGGATGGATAGAGGTGATGTTTGTTTAATTTCAATCTGGATCACTTCTCCAGCTTTCACATTTTTGGTTCTTTTTTCTGTCCCAGATTGGTGATCAATGCGTGTGTTTTTGGAAGCCACAACAAATACAACATCAGACTTAGGCTGGAAGGACAAGGGCGGCACAAAGAATGTGGTTCCCCAGCTGTCAACAGGTAAGAGCTGTTCATAGACGTGGTCACATTCTCCATTCTTTTTAGAGCAGGTGTGCCCACTCAGGACTGCTACAGGGTGTCGAGAAATCACCTTAGTGCCTGAAAGGTCATCTGGGCTCTGAAACTGGACAGCTTGGAATGGTTCAAGGGTCAGTGTTAGCTTGCTACCCTTTGGGTAAACCTTTCCTTGGAAATTTACAGCTCCTTTTAGGTAGACATCAACAGTTGTGCTCTTATCGTATGTGACCACAGAGAACTCTTTGTATGTGGACTCAGGTCCCCACGGAGGGGTAATTATATAATACTGAACTCCCAACTGATGCACTGGGTAAAGTAAACTTGTATCAGCACTGGCATATTTATAGTTACGCGAAACCACTGCAATGTCAGCATCAGCTTTAATCACCACGGAATGCGGAAATTTGCCAGTCCCGTGCATCTCTACAGGTTCTGCAATAGGAATTGTCACTGTTTCCCCTTTCCCAACCTTTACGTGTTTCTTAAAGTTAGATTTGTTAATGGTGACAGAGACCGAGGTGGATGGTGAGGAGCCGGTAACCAGAAGCTCCAGTTGAGGAGTCTCCTTGGGGTTGTGATTCTGCATAAACACTGTGATAAACTCTTTGCCCATGGGAGTCACTGCTCCAGGCCCTGAAAAAGAATACAGTCAGCATGAGAATTTCATCATCCTCTGTTAAGTAAAATGTTAGATATAAATAGCTCCAAGGTACATAACACCAACCATTTAATTACATTAAGAACCCTCATACACAAGAAGAGTTTATGCAATGCAAGATGGGACACGGGGGGTTATTTATAAAAGTCTCTCGGCTGCAAATTGGGGCCACAATTACAGTAGTGTAAACACAGGGAACCAGGTTTCTAATCTGCTTTGGGATTTTTTTGCTTTGATAAATCTGCTTCTGTTTTTCCCCAGGTTTAGAAGCTAAGGATTCTGACTAAATAAATAAGAGAAATGTGTAAGAAAATGGATAAATGAAATAAGATGAGTGCCATGCTGTTTTATACTTAACAGATATTTCATACGTACTCACCACTTGGCTTCTTATTTTTTCCACCAGGTAACGTTGTTTCAGAGATTATTATTTCTGAAACATGAAGGAATATGTTAAAATGGTAGTACTGATGGACTCTTATTTCATATGCCTTGTTATCTGCTATCCCCTTGCTCACTATCACATTGCTATATTGTTCTGCTGATTTAGATCACAGGTGGGTACAGTTGTATACACACTAACTTTCCACAGAGCAACAGCAAAAACATCTGTGTGTTGGTACTGAACATGATGACTTCATTGTGAGCTATTGCTGGTGTTCCCCACAGTTTGCCTTGGTTATGGGGAATATTAGTGGGGCTACAACACAGTTCCACAGCTGAAGGGAAAATACAAGAAAATGCTAAATGTGCCATTAATGACCGGCAATTAAGGCTATTATAGAAAAGATATGTATCAATTGTCATTTATCACATGTGAAAGGCGTAGCATGTCCTGCTTATTGGCAGGCTTTTATAAAGTTTGGTCCAGATGTACTAAGCGGTGCTACCTTCCAGCTAAATCACTTCAACGAGCAATAAGATGCCCCGTGTATTAGCACCACTTAGAAATGATTGCCTTGTATTGCTACAGTGAACCAGGAATGAAGTATTACTTAGCGGGCGTTATTCATTAAGCTGCAATAGGGCTCAGAGCCGCCAACAGGGGGAAGAGCTGGGACAGTTGTCTTGGGCCCGGAGGCTGCGGGAGACCTGGGCGGCTGGAGTTGGACCCGACCTCTGGCCTGGGTTGGCATCTACGTGTCCAGTTGCCAGGCCCCAGATTCCCCCCCCCCCCTCCCCCTGCAGCAGACCTCTCTCTGATGCTGTTACAGCCTCCCATGTAGCCCCGCCCCCGCACAAGAAGTTCGGCGGCTGCACTGCGCGGCTCCGAATGTGCGCGCGCGTGATGAGTGGATGTGATGTTCAGGAGGAGGGGAGGTGATGTGATGTGCAGGGGGGGAGGTGATGTGTAGGGGGGAGGTGATGTGTAGGGGGGAGGTGATGTGCAGGGGGGAGGTGATGTGATGTGCAGGGGGAGGTGATGTGCAGGGGGGAGGTGATGTGCAGGGGGGAGGTGATGTGATGTGCAGGGGGAGGTGATGTGCAGGGGGGAGGTGATGTGATGTGCAGGGGTGATGTGATGTGCAGGGGGGAGGTGATGTGCAGGGGGGAGGTGATGTGCAGGGGGGAGGTGATGTGATGTGCAGGGGGGAGGTGATGTGCAGGGGGGAGGTGATGTGCAGGGGGGAGGTGATGTGCAGGGGGGAGGTGATGTGCAGGGGGGAGGTGATGTGATTTGCAGGGGGGAGGTGATGTGCAGGGGGGAGGTGATGTGATGTGCAGGGGGGAGGTGATGTGCAGGGGGGAGGTGATGTGATGTGATGTGCAGTGGGGAGGTGATGTGATGTGCAGGGGTGATGTGTTGTGCAGAGGGGAGGTGATGTGATGTGCAGGGGGGATGTGATGTGATGTGCAGGGGGGAGGTGATGTAGTGCAGTGGCAGGGGATGTGATGTTATGGGGAGGGGCAGGGGATGTGGTTTGCAGGGGATGGGATGCGATGTGCTGGGTGGGAGGGGTTTTGATGTGCAGGGTCGGGGGGTGTGAAGGGGGGTTGGTGATGTGTGTGATGTGCAGGGGAGAGGTGTGTGATATACAGGGGTGGGACGGGATGTGATGAGCAGGGGGTGATGTATGTGTGATGTGCAAGGGGGAGTAATGTGTGTGACGTGCAGGGGGATTTATATGTGTGTGATGTGCAGGGGGGAGTAATGTGTGTGATGTGCAGGGGGATTTATATGTGTGTGATGTGTGTGATTTGCAGGGTACGCGATACAGATATTTCAAACATACTCACCATTTGGCTTCTTATTTTTTCCACCAGGTAACGTTGTTTCAATGACAATTATTTCTGAAATATGAAGGAATATGTTAAAATGGTAGAACTGATGGACTCTTATTTCATATGCCTTGTTATCTGCTATCCCCTTGCTCACTATCAAATTGCTATATTGTTCTGCTGATTTAGATCACAGGTGGGTACAGTTGTATACACACTAACTTTCCACAGAGCAACAGCAAAAACATCTGTGTGTTGGTACTGAACACGATGACTTCATTGTGAGCTATTGCTGGTGTTCCCCACAGTTTGCCTTGGTTATGGGGTATATTAGTGGGGCTACATCAGAGTTTCAACAACACATGGGAAAAGACAAGAAAATGCTAAATGTGCCATTAATGACTGGCAATTAAGGCTGTTGTAGGTAAAATATTAATCAGTTGTCATTTATCACATGTGAAAGGCGTAGCATTCCCTGCTTATCCTGCTTATTTTCGAAAACTGGATTTCCCAAAACAAACTGTTTTTAAACACTGACAAGACTGTAACAATGGTATTTGGGACCAAGACTAAATTTGTAAAGCTT
Organism: Ascaphus truei; assembly: GCF_040206685.1. NCBI lineage: Eukaryota > Metazoa > Chordata > Amphibia > Anura > Ascaphidae > Ascaphus > Ascaphus truei. The sequence continues at coordinate 121,493,674 of NC_134488.1, read as the reverse complement.
CCAGTGACTGAGCTCCTGATTAGAACCAACGCTAACACCACCCTAACACCTGTCCCTAGTTTTAAATACCTGGGCTTATGGTGTGACTCCCACTTAACATTCGGGATGGACATTGATACCCTGACAACCAAGACCTATGCCAAACTAGGGGTACTTTACAGGAACAAATCCTCCCTAAGTCTCCTGGTCAGAAAGCGTATTGCACAGCAGATGCTAATGCCAATTATTGACTATGGAGACATAGTATATGGCTCGGCTCCTCAAACCCACCTTAGCAAACTTGACACCCTCTACAATTCAATTTGTCATTTTGTTCTCCAATGCAACTACAACACACATCACTGCGAAATGCTCAAAGAACTAGATTGGTCATCACTAGAGTCTAGGCGCAAAGTTCACCTTTCCTGTCTCACCCTCAAATACTTTCTGGGCAAGCTACCCAGCTACCTGAACAAGCTCCTCACCCCTACCACATGCAGCACCTATCACCTGAGATCAGACTCCAAAAGACTATTCATGGTCCCAAGGCTCAACAAAGTATCCAGACGTTCCTCCTTCTCCTTCCGTGCACCCCAAAACTGGAACAACCTACAGAGACTCATATATCCACCACCAGCGTAAGTTCTTTCAAATCTAAGGCTGTCTCACACTTTAACCTGGTTTGTAACTGTTTCATACGCTCATAATATATATTTTCTTTAACTGTGCACGCAATGTCTTGTATATAATGTATACCTTGTTCATTTATGTAACTGTACTTGTAACCATGTATTATTTTGTTTTACTCTGTGCCCAGGACATACTTGAAAACGAGAGGTAACTCTCAATGTATTACTTCCTGGTAAAACATTTTATAAATAAATAAATAATATTGGCAGGATTTTATAAAGTTTGGTCCAGATGTACTAAGCGGTGCTACCTTCCAGCTAAATCACTTCAACGAGCAATAAGATGCCCCGTGTATTAGCACCACTTAGAAATGATTGCCTTGTATTGCTACAGTGAACCAGGACTGAAGTATTACTTAGCGGGCGTTATTCATTAAGCTGCAATAGGGCTCAGAGCCGCCAACAGGGGGAAGAGCTGGGGCAGTTGTCCCCGGCCCGGAGGCTGCGGGAGACCTGGGCGGCTGGAGTTGGACCCGAGCTCTGGCCTGGGTTGGCATCTACGTGTCTGGTTGCCAGGCCCCAGATTCCCCCCCCCCCCCCCCCCCCCCCCCCGCAGCAGGCCTCTCTCTGATGCTGTTACAGCCTCCCATGTAGGCCCCGCCCCCACACAAGAAGTTCGGCGGCTGCACTGTGCGGCTCCGAATGTGCGCGCGCGTGATGAGTGGATGTGATGTTCAGGAGGAGGGGAGGTGATGTGATGTGCAGGGGGGAGGTGATGTGGTGTGCAGGGGGGGGGAGGTGATGTGGTGTGCAGGGGGGGGGAGGTGATGTGGTGTGCAGGGGGGGGGAGGTGATGTGATGTGCAGGGGGGAGGTGATGTGATGTGCAGGGGGGGGGAGGTGATGTGATGTGCAGGGGGGGAGGTGATGTGATGTGCAGGGGGGAGGTGATGTGGTGTGCAGGGGGGGAGGTGATGTGATGTGCAGGGGGTGATGTGATGTGCAGGGGGAGGAGGTGATGTGATGTGCAGATGGGTGATGTGGTGTGCAGGGGGGGAGGTGATGTGATGTGCAGGGGGGTGATGTGATGTGCAGGGGGGGGAGGTGATGTGATGTGCAGATGGGTGATGTGGTGTGCAGGGGGGGAGGTGATGTGATGTGCAGGGGGTGATGTGGTGTGCAGGGGGGGAGGTGATGTGATGTGCAGGGGGGGAGGTGATGTGATGTGCAGGGGGGGTGATGTGGTGTACAGGGGGGGAGGTGATGTGATGTGCAGATGGGTGATGTGGTGTGCAGGGGGGGAGGTGATGTGATGTGCAGGGGGGTGATGTGGTGTGCAGGGGGGGAGGTGATGTGATGTGCAGGGGGGTGATGTGGTGTGCAGGGGGGGAGGTGATGTGATGTGCAGGGGGGTGATGTGGTGTACAGGGGGGGAGGTGATGTGATTTGCAGGGGGGTGATGTGGTGTACAGGGGGGGAGGTGATGTGATGTGCAGGGGGGTGATGTGGTGTACAGGGGGGGAGGTGATGTGATTTGCAGATGGGTGATGTGGTGTGCAGGGGGGGAGGTGATGTGATGTGCAGGGGGGGGAGGTGATGTGATGTGCAGATGGGTGATGTGGTGTGCAGGGGGGGAGGTGATGTGATGTGCAGGGGGGTGATGTGATGTGCAGGGGGGGGAGGTGATGTGATGTGCAGATGGGTGATGTGGTGTGCAGGGGGGGAGGTGATGTGATGTGCAGGGGGTGATGTGGTGTGCAGGGGGGGAGGTGATGTGATGTGCAGGGGGGTGATGTGGTGTACAGGGGGGGAGGTGATGTGATGTGCAGATGGGTGATGTGGTGTGCAGGGGGGGAGGTGATGTGATGTGCAGGGGGGTGATGTGGTGTGCAGGGGGGGAGGTGATGTGATGTGCAGGGGGGTGATGTGGTGTGCAGGGGGGGAGGTGATGTGATGTGCAGGGGGGTGATGTGGTGTACAGGGGGGAGGTGATGTGATTTGCAGGGGGGTGATGTGGTGTACAGGGGGGGAGGTGATGTGATTTGCAGGGGGGTGATGTGGTGTACAGGGGGGGAGGTGATGTGATGTGCAGGGGGGTGATGTGGTGTACAGGGGGGAGGTGATGTGATGTGCAGATGGTGATGTGGTGTGCAGGGGGGGGAGGTGATGTGATGTGCAGATGGTGATGTGGTGTGCAGGGGGGGGAGGTGATGTGATGTGCAGATGGTGATGTGGTGTGCAGGGGGGGGAGGTGATGTGATGTGCAGATGGTGATGTGGTGTGCAGGGGGGGAGGTGATGTGATGTGCAGGGGGTGATGTGGTGTGCAGGGGGGGAGGTGATGTGATGTGCAGGGGGGTGATGTGGTGTACAGGGGGGGAGGTGATGTGATGTGCAGATGGTGATGTGGTGTGCAGGGGTGGAGGTGATGTGATGTGCAGATGGTGATGTGGTGTGCAGGGGGGGAGGTGATGTGATGTGCAGGGGGGGAGGTGGTGTGCAGGGGGGAGGTGATGTGATGTGCAGATGGGTGATGTGGTGTGCAGTAGCAGGGGATGTGATTTATGGGGAGGTGATGTGATGTTTAGGGGAGGTGATGTGATGTTTAGGGGAGGTGATGTGATGTTTAGGGGAGGTGATGTGCAGGGGAGATGTAATGTGAAGAGGAGTTGATGTGATGTACAGGGGATGCGATGTGCAGGGGGGGTGTGATGTGCAGGGGATGCGATGTGCTGGGTGGGAGGGGTTGTGATGGGGAGAAGTGATGTGCAGGTGATGTGATGTGCAGGGGGGTGTGATGTGCAGGGGGGTGTGATGTGCAGGGGGGTGTGATGTGCAGGGGGGTGTGATGTGCAGGGGGGTGTGATGTGCAGGGCAGGTGAAGCTCCGCGGGGGATGTGATGCGCAGGGGAGGAGATGTGACATGCATGGGAAGGGATTGGATGTGCAGAGGATGGGGTTGTGAAGGGGGAGGAGGTGTGCAATGTGCATGGGTGGGAGGGGATGTGATATGCAGGGGGGTGATGTGTGTATAATGTGCAGGGGGGAGTAATGTGTGTATGGGGGTGATGGGGGAGTAATGCAGGGGGGTGATGTGTGTGTGATGTGCAGGAGAGGTGATGTGTGTGTGATGTGCAGGGGGTGATGTGTGTGTGTGTGTGTGTGTGTGATATGCAGGGGAGATATGTGGATGTGGAGGGGGGAGATGTGTGCGATGTGCAGGGGGGTGATGTGTGTGATGTGCAGGGGGGTGATGTGTGTGATGTGCAGGGGGTGATGTGTGGATGTGCAGGGTGGGGATGTGTGTGATGTGGAGGAGGGGGTATTATGTGTGTGATGTGGAGGGGGAGTGTTATGTGTATGGGAGAGAGGTGGGGGCAAAAGGAAGAGAGTTGGAGGCATGGGAGGGAAGAGAGAGGTGGGTGGGAGAGATGTAGTGAAGAGAGAGGTGGGTGGGAGAGATATAGGGTGGGAGGGTCTCGCAAGGCCACGACACTGGGATGGGGGAGTGGGAGAGAGAGGTGGGTGCGAGAGGGGAGAGATGGGGGTGTGAGATAGAGGGGAAGCCTCACAAGGCCATCGACACTGGGGGTGGGTTGGTTGTGGAGGGGGGCCCAGGGGAAACTGTAGTCCTTGGCCCCAAGAAAGCTGTCTGTGGTCCTGTAAGGCTGATCAGGGGGTATCGCACAGAAGCCCCCATTGTCTTTTATTGGAGTTTCCATACCATAGTTTCCGTACCATAGTGCGCCGATCGGCACTATCGCATCTTAATGAATAACCTCTATTGACTATGTTTCCAGTTATGTTATGGATGTCCTATTTTTAGGGCCTTAAAGCAACATAATCAATATATGAAGTTATCATGCAGAACATCTCATTACAGATGTGTTTATATAGCAGACATGGAGGAACAACACTCAGTATTATATTACAATACTATGTAGAATATAGCATTGTAATATAATACTGAGTGGTTTTCTACCTGTTGTTGGTACTGTATGTTACTTGTTTTTTCATGGAAGATATTGGCTATAATGCTTATGGTATCACTTTTACTGGGAGTGCACAGATAACGTACATAGGGCAAAAACTGGTATTTAGTATCTAGCTCTGACAAGAATGGTATCTGCTGATGGATATATGGTTCATGCTCTAACTTTCTCACTATCCCCTCTCCCAGGCCTCCTACATATCTTCTGTCTTAGATTTTTACATCTCTGTTAGACTCTTAAATTCAACAATTTTTAATAAACACGGTTTAGATCTAGTTCACACAGTATATACGGAATAAGAGCTATATTATAATACTTACTTTCTTCCGGTTTCGGTGCTGTTGTTGGTTGCCCCTTATGTATGATCCATTCTCCTAAAAGCAAGAAACACAGAAATAATTTGTCTTTGTATAAAATCGCTGATCGAGCTGACAAGGTAAAACGTTATATATAAATAGCTCCAAGGTACATAACACCCAACCATTTAATTACATTAAGAACCCTCATACACAACACGAGGTTATGCAATGCAAGATGGGACACGGGGGGTATTTATAAACGTCTCTCGGCTGCAAATTGGGACCACAACTACAGTAGTGCAAACACAGGGAACCAGGTTTCTAATCTGCTTTGGGATATTTTTGCTTTGATAAATCTGCTTCTGTTTTTCCCCAGGTTTAGAAGCTAAGGATTCTGACTAAATAAATAAGAGAAATGTGTAAGAAAATGAATAAATGAAATAAGATGAGTGCCATGCTGTTTTATACTTAACAGGTATTTCATACGTACTCACCACTTGGCTTCTTAACATTTCCACCAGGTAACGTTTCAATGACTATTATTTCTGAAACATCAGGGAATATGTTAACATGGTAGAACTGATTGATTAATTTCCTATGCCGCACCTTGTTATCCTCTATCCCCTTACTCACTAACATATCGCTGCCACAAAGGACGATGATACAGACATTCTCTTTCTACTCTCTGTCTTATACATCTTCCACTGATCAAGCACGAGGTCTCAACAATATTTATTTAAAGCAGCAGAACACCGTGCGCTACGGCCCATCTTTTCCCTCTTTCTTTGTTATAGGATAGAAGCCGGGGGTCGCCGGAGCTGAACACCATTCATTTCAGCTCCAGAGACTCACTGTTCCCAGAGATACTTACCTCCGTAGGTGCCGCAGGAATCTCTGAGGAGTTTAACGGTCCTTGTCACGCTGGCCAATAGGAAGCCGCGCCGGAAACGTTATGGCTTCCTAATGGCCCATGTGACGCGCACCTTTAAACGCCGCCATTATATTCGGCGCACAGTTTCTCTGCTGCATAGATACCTGCATTGCTACAGAGGTAAGTGTTTATGGTTGCGGGGGCCCCCGGAGCTGATATTAAAGGGGTTTAGCTCCGGATTCCCCCTGCTTCAATTCTGCAACAAACGGAATAAAAACCATGTATGTAGTGCACGGGCGCACAATTTTTTAAGAGGAGCGCCGCGCATACAGAGGCCCCGCGCATTTCTCCAAAACATTCAGATTGATTGCAGGGGGAGAGCGCAGGGCCTCTGTGTCTCTTACCTGTTCTCCTGATGAAGCATCGCCAAATGGCAACATAATGTCACATGACACCGCAACGTTGCATTGCCAAAGCTCACTAACGAAGTGTTAAGTGCTGTTTTCAACCTTGTGTAGTTATAACTGACATTAGCACTAATGAATTAGAGTCCCAAGATATATATATATATAAATGTAAATACAACTGTATGCTCATCTGCATGTCTTAGGCAGGTCTGCAACCCGGCCTTTCCCCATTATCACTCAGCACACAGCACTTGCACTGCAGCAACGGATTATGGGAAATGACATGCAAATGAGCACACAGTGCCACTTTTTGCTTCAAAAACCATTTTTAACATGGTTCCCTATAGGCTTAAGCTTGCTGTATGGTCACAGCTTTGAGCACAGCCAGGGTTAAGGTGCATACCCAGAAAACCACCCACAGACAGCCGTTTCAACCTTAATGGGTCTCATCAGTGTGGGGTTGATTAACTGGGTATGCAAAGAAGCTAAAGGATGGGCCAACCATAATACTGAGTTAAGTTATGGTGAGTAAAAAAAGTGACAAAAACCCTCCACAGCAAAGCAAATATGCAAATGTAAATACAACTGTATGCTCATCTGCATGTATTAGGCAGGTCTGCAACCCCGCCTTTACCCATTATCACCCAGCACACAGCACTTTCACTGCAGCAAGGGATTCTGGGAAATGACATGCAAATGAGCACACAGTGCCACTTTTTGCTTCAATAATCATTTTCATTTCTTTCCAGAGATACTTACCTCCGTAGGTGCCGCAGGTATCGCTGAGGAGTTTAACGGTCCTGGTCACGCTGGCCAATAGCAAGCCGCGCCGGAAACGTTATGGCTTCCTAATGGCCCTTGTGACGCGCACCTTTAAACGCCGCCATTATATTCGGCACACAGTTTCTCTGCTGCATAGATACCTGCACTGCTACAGAGGTAAGTGTTTATGGTTGCGGGGGCCCCCGGAGCTGATATTAAAGGGGTTTAGCTCCCCTAATACATCATCCATTTATTGCCCGGTCTGTTTATCATCCATCCCCTCTCCCAGGCCTCCTGCATATCTTCTGTCTTATATTTTTACTTCTCTGTTAAACTCTTAAAATTCAACAAACTTTAAAAAAAGCACACAGTTTAGATCTAGTTCACACAGTATATACGGAATAAGACATATACTATAATACTTACTTTCTTTCGGTTGCAATGGTTGCCCCATTTGTATGATCCATTTTCCTAAAAGCAAGAAACCCAGTAATAATTTGTCTTATATAAAACCGCTGATCGAGATGACAAGGTTCAGTGTCATGAAGGATATGTCTAATTGTTGATGTTATTAAATACTTGCTATGCTATAACAACATATGGTAATGTATCACATCATATAACTATGGGATTTACATAGGATTTAGTGGGAATGCTTAAGCAGTTAAAAAAAAAACATTTAATTGTTCATCATGTCCACATGGCCAATGGCCAATAGCGTTGGTTGCAAGTAATGAGGAATTCTGCATTATACATAGATGCGCAAACTCATTAATGTTAGAAACTGGATGGATTTTCCACTACACGTTTCTCAACATCTCTCCTCCCAGGACATTCTTCCACATATTCACTCATCTCAAAGGACCATGTGCAATTTTGACTTACCATTTATCCATGAACCCAGAGCTCTAGGACCTAATAAAAAAAAGGATTAGACTCATAAAATGACATTTTTAAAATTCCAACTCAAAGTCATACTCTTAAAATGGTGCCAACAAAATTTGTATAGAAATAAAATGGTAGAAATTAAAACAGAGTTATTGGAAAAGAAAATGAATACGGTAGAAAGTCAGATAATTTACCATTGATGCAAGGTGCCACAGACCCATAGCCAATGCGCTCAGAGTAGCCAATGCTCAGAAGTCCAAACGGTACTGTAAGGTGCTGCATCTTGTGGATGCTGAAGCCACCACCATAGCTATATTCTCCCCAAGAGTACTCTGATCCAGGGAATACCTTCCACTTAATTTCTCCTGGAGCTTTCCCATCAAAAGTGATTCCTGGTGCCGCCAAAGTCTTGGTTAAAATAATAGCCAGATTGGTTTCAAACTTGGCTTGTCCAGTAAGTTCATAAGTGAAACAAAATTGTTCAATGTCAGGTACGTTGGTAAGGAAAGGGTCAAAGGATTTATCTTTGAATGTCCCACCAGTGCCATAAAACAAGACCTGAATCTTGTCACTTGCGTGGATGGATAGAGGTGATGTTTGTTTAATTTCAATCTGGATCACTTCTCCAGCTTTCACATTTTTGGTTCTTTTTTCTGTCCCAGATTGGTGATCAATGCGTGTGTTTTGGGAAGCCACAACAAATACAACATCAGACTTAGGCTGGAAGGACAAGGGCGGCACAAAGAATGTGGTTCCCCAGCTGTCAACAGGTAAGAGCTGTTCATAGACGTGGTCACATTCTCCATTCTTTTTAGAGCAGGTGTGCCCACTCAGGACTGCTACAGGATGTCGAGAAATCACCTTAGTGCCTGAAAGGTCATCTGGGCTCTGAAACTGGACAGCTTGGAATGGTTCCAGGGTCAGTGTTAGCTTGCTACCCTTTGGGTAAACCTTTCCTTGGAAATTTACAGCTCCTTTTAGGTAGACATCAACAGTTGTGCTCTTATCGTATGCGACCACAGAGAACTCTTTGTATGTGGACTCAGGTCCCCACGGAGGGGTAATTATATAATACTGAACTCCCAACTGATGCACTGGGTAAAGTAAACTTGTATCAGCACTGGCATATTTATAGTTACGCGAAACCACTGCAATGTCAGCATCAGCTTTAATCACCACGGAATGCGGAAATTTGCCAGTCCCGTGCATCTCTACAGGTTCTGCAATAGGAATTGTCACTGTTTCCCCTTTCCCAACCTTTAGGTGTTTCTTAAAGTTAGATTTGTTAATGGTGACAGAGACCGAGGTGGATGGTGAGGAGCCGGTAACCAGAAGCTCCAGTTGAGGAGTCTCCTTGGGGTTGTGATTCTGCATAAACGCTGTGATAAACTCTTTGCCCATGGGAGTCACTGCTCCAGGCCCTGAAAAAGAATACAGTCAGCATGAGAATTTCATCATCCTCTGTTAAGTAAAATGTTAGATATAAATAGCTCCAAGGTACATAACACCAACCATTTAATTACATTAAGACCCCTCATACACAAGAAGAGTTTATGCAATGCAAGATGGGACACGGGGGGGGGGGGGGTTATTTATAAAAGTCTCTCGGCAACTACAGTAGTGTAAACACTGGGAACCAGGTTTCTAATCTGCTTTGGGATATTTTTGCTTTGATAAATCTGCTTCTGTTTTTCCCCAGTTTTAGAAGCTAAGGATTCTGACTAAATAAATAAGAGAAATGTGTAAGTAAATGGATAAATGAAATAAGATGAGTGCCATGCTGTTTTATACTTAACAGATATTTCATACGTACTCACCACTTGGCTTCTTATTTTTTCCACCAGGTAACGTTGTTTCAGTGATTATTATTTCTGAAACATGAAGGAATATGTTAAAATGGTAGTACTGATGGACTCTTATTTCATATGCCTTGTTATCTGCTATCCCCTTGCTATATTGTTCTGCTGATTTAGATCACAGGTGGGTACAGTTGTATACACACTAACTTTCCACAGAGCAACAGCAAAAACATCTATGTGTTGGTACTGAACATGATGACTTCATTGTGAGCTATTGCTGGTGTTCCCCACAGTTTGCCTTGGTTATGGGGTATATTAGTGGTGCTACTTCAGTATCCACAGCAGAAGGGAAAAGACAAGAAAATGCTAAATGTGCCATTAATGACCGGACATTCAGGCTGTTGTAGAAAAAATATTTATCAATTGTCATTTATCACATGTGAAAGGCGTAGCATGTCCTGCTTATTGGCAGGCTTTTATAAAGTTTAGTCCAGATGTACTAAGCGGTGCTACCTTCCAGCTAAATCACTTCAACGAGCAATAAGATGCCCCATGTATTAGCACCACTTAGAAATGATTGCCTTGTATTGCTACAGTGAATGAGGAATTAAATATTACTTAGCGGGCGTTATTCATTAAACTGCAATAGGGCTCAGAGCCGCCAACACGGGGAAGAGCTGGGGCAGTTGTCTTGGGCCCGGAGACTGCGGGGAAACTGGCCGACTGCAGCTGGAACGGACCTCTGGCCTGGGTTGGCATCTACGTGTCCGGTTGCCAGGCCCCAGATTCCTCCCCCTGCAGCAGGCCTCTCTCTGATGTTGCAGCCTCCCATGTAGCCCCCGCCCCCACAGAAGAAGTTTGGCGGCTGCACTGTGCGGCTCCGAATGTGCGCGCGCGTGATGAGTGGATGTGATGTTCAGGAGGAGGGGAGGTGATGTGATGTGCAGGGGGGGAGGTGATGTGTAGGGGGGAGGTGATGTGTAGGGGGGAGGTGATGTGATGTGCAGGGGGAGGTGATGTGATGTGCAGGGGGGAGGTGATGTGATGTGCAGGGGTGATGTGATGTGCAGGGGGGAGGTGATGTGCAGGGGGGAGGTGATGTGCAGGGGGGAGGTGATGTGCAGGGGGGAGGTGATGTGCAGGGGGTAGGTGATGTGCAGGGGGGAGGTGATGTGATGTGCAGGGGGAGGTGATGTGCAGGGGGGAGGTGATGTGATGTGATGTGCAGAGGAGAGGTGATGTGATGTGCAGGGGTGATGTGATGTGCAGGGGGGAGGTGATGTGCAGAGGGGAGGTTCTGTGATGTGCAGGGGGGAGGTGATGTGATGTGCATGGGGGAGGTGATGTGATGTGCAGGGGGGAGGTGATGTGCAGGGGGGAGGTGATGTGATGTGCAGGGGGGAGGTGATGTGATGTGCAGGGGGGAGGTGATGTGCAGGGGGGAGGTGATGTGCAGGGAGAGGTGATGTGATGTGATGTGCAGAGGGGAGGTGATGTGATGTGCAGGGGTGATGTGATGTGCAGAGGAGAGGTGATGTGCAGGAGGGGATGTGGTTTGCAGGGGATGGGATGCGATGTGCTGGGTGGGAGGGGTTTTGATTTGCAGGGTCGGGGGGTGTGAAGGGGGGTTGGTGATGTGCAGGTGAGGGGGGGATGTGCAGGAGGGATGTGTGTGATGTGCAGGGGGGTGTGATGTGAAGAGGAGTTGATGTGATGTGCTGGGGATGTGATGAGCTGGGTGGGAGGGATTGTGATGTACAGGGTAGGGGGGATGTGATGGGGAGAAGTGATGTGAAGTGGAGGGGGTGATGTGTGTGATGTGCAGGGGAGAGGTGTGTGATATACAGGGTGGGACGGGATGTGATGAGCAGGGGGTGATGTATGTGTGATGTGCAGGGGGTGATGTATGTGTGATGTGCAGGGGGGAGTAATGTGTGTGATGTGCAGGGGGATTTATGTGTGTGTGATGTATGTGTGATGTGCAGGGGGGAGTAATGTGTGTGATGTGCAGGGGGATTTATATGTGTGTGATTTGCAGGGTACGCGATACAGATATTTCAAACATACTCACCACTTGGCTTCTTATTTTTTCCACCAGATAACGTTGTTTCAATGACAATTATTTCTGAAACATGAAGGAATATGTTAAAATGGTAGTACTGATGGACTCTTATTTCATATGCCTTGTTATCTGCTATCCCCTTGCTCACTATCCCATTGCTATATTGTTCTGCTGATTTAGATTACAGGTGGGTACAGTTGTATACACACTAACTTTCCACAGAGCAACAGCAAAAACATCTGTGTGTTGGTACTGAACATGATGACTTCATTGTGAGCTATTGCTAGTGTTCCCCACAGTTTGCCTTGGTTATGGGGAATATTAGTGGGGCTACTTCAGAGTTTCAACAACACATGGGAAAAGACAAGAAAATGCTAAATGTGCCATTAATGACTGGCAATTAAGGCTGTTGTAGGTAAAATATTAATCAGTTGTCATTTATGACATGTGAAAGGCGTAGCATTTCCTGCTTATCCTGCTTATTTTCGAAAACTGGATTTCCCAAAACAAACTGTTTTTAAACACTGACAAGACTGTAACAATGGTATTTGGGACCAAGAATAAATTTGTAAAGCTTCCAGTGACTGAGCTCCTGATTAGAACCAACGCTAACACCACCCTAACACCTGTCCCTAGTTTTAAATACCTGGGCTTATGGTTTGACTTCCACTTAACATTCGGGATGCACATTGATACCCTGACAACCAAGACCTATGCCAAACTAGGGGTACTTTACAGGAACAAATCCTACCTAAGTCTCCTGGTCAGAAAGCGTATTGCACAGCAGATGCTAATGCCAATTATTGACTATGGAGACATAGTATATGGCTCGGTTCCTCAAACCCACCTTAGCAAACTTGACACCCTCTACAATTCAATTTGTCATTTTGTTCTCCAATGCAACTACAACACACATCACTGCGAAATGCTCAAAGAAATAGATTGGTCATCACTAGAGTCTAGGCGCAAAGTTCACCTTTCCTGTCTCACCCTCAAATACTTTCTGGGCAAGCTACCCAGCTACCTGAACAAGCTCCTCACCCCTACCACATGCAGCACCTATCACCTGAGATCAGACTCCAAAAGACTATTCATGGTCCCAAGGCTCAACAAAGTATCCGGACATTCCTCCTTCTCCTTCCGTGCACCCCAAAACTGGAACAACCTACCAGAGACTCTCATATCCACCACCAGCTTAAGTTCTTTCAAATCTAAGGCTGTCTCACACTTTAACCTGGTCTGTAACTGTTTCATACGCTCATAATATATATTTTCTTTAACTGTGCACGCAATGTCTTGTATATAATGTATACCTTGTTCATTTATGTAACTGTACTTGTAACCATGTACTATTTGTTTTACTCTGTGCCCAGGACATACTTGAAAACGAGAGGTAACTCTCAATGTATTACTTCCTGGTAAAATATTTTATAAATAAATAAATAATATTGGCAGGATTTTATAAAGTTTGTGTGTGAAGTGCAGGGGGGTGATGTGTGTGATGTGCAGGGGGGTGATGTGTGTGATGTGCAGGGGGTGATGTGTGGATGTGCAGGGTGGGGATGTGTGTGATGTGGAGGAGGGGGTATTATGTGTGTGATGTGGAGGGGGAGTGTTATGTGTATGGGAGAGAGGTGGGGGCAAAAGGAAGAGAGTTGGAGGCATGGGAGGGAAGAGAGAGGTGGGTGGGAGAGATGTAGTGAAGAGAGAGGTGGGTGGGAGAGATATAGGGTGGGAGGGTCTCGCAAGGCCCCAACACTGGGATGGGGGAGTGGGAGAGAGAGGTGGGTGCGAGAGGGGAGAGATGGGGATGTGAGATAGAGGGGAAGCCTCACAAGGCCATCGACACAGGGGGTGGGTTGGTTGTGGAGGGGGGCCCAGGGGAAACTGTAGTCCTTGGCCCCAGGAAAGCTGTCTGTGGTCCTGTAAGGCTGATCAGGGGGTATCGCACAGAAGCCCCCATTGTCTTTTATTGGAGTTTCCATACCATAGTTTCCTTACCATAGTGCGCCGATCGGCACTATCGCATCTTAATGAATAACCTCTATTGACTATGTTTCCAGTTATGTTACGGATGTCCTATTCTTAGGGCCTTAAAGCAACATAATTAATATAGGAAGTTATCATGCAGAACATCTCATTACAGATGTGTTTATATAGCAGACGTGGTAGAACAACACTCAGTATTATATTACAATACTATGTAGAATATAGCATTGTAATATAATACTGAGTGGTTTTCTACCTGTTGTTGGTACTGTATGTTACTTGTTTTTTCATGGAAGACATTGGCTATAATGCTTATGGTATCACTTTTACTGGGAGTGCACAGATAACGTACATAGGGCAAAAACTGGTATTTAGTATCTAACTCTGACAAGAATGGTATCTGCTGATGGATATATGGTTCATGCTCTAACTTTCTCACCATCCCCTCTCCCAGGCCTCCTACATATCTTCTGTCTTAGATTTTTACATTTCTGTTAAACTCTTAAAATTCAACAATTTTTAATAAACACGGTTTAGATCTAGTTCACACAGTATATACGGAATAAGAGCTATATTATAATACTTACTTTCATTCGGTTTCGGTGCAGTTGTTGGTTGCCCCTTATGTATGATCCATTCTCCTAAAAGCAAGAAACACAGAAATGATTTGTCTTTGTATAAAATCGCTGATCGAGCTGACAAGGTAAAACGTTAGATATAAATAGCTCCAAGGTACATAACACCCAACCATTTAATTACATTAAGAACCCTCATACACAACACGAGGTTATGCAATGCAAGATGGGACACGGGGGGGTTATTTATAAACGTCTCTCAGCTGCAAATTGGGGCCACAATTACAGTAGTGTAAACACAGGGAACCAGGTTTCTAATCTGCTTTGGGATATTTTTGCTTTGATAAATCTGCTTCTGTTTTTCCCCAGGTTTAGAAGCTAATGATTCTGACAAAATAAATAAGAGAAATGTGTAAGAAAATGGATAAATGAAATAAGATGAGTGCCATGCTGTTTTATACTTAACAGGTATTTCATACGTACTCACCACTTGGCTTCTTAACATTTCCACCAGGTAACGTTTCAATGACTATTATTTCTGAAACATCAGGGAATATGTTAACATGTTAGAACTGATTGATTCATTTCCTATGCCGCACCTTGTTATCCCCTATCCCCTTACTCACTAACATATCGCTGCCACAAAGGACGATGATACAGACATTCTCTTTCTACTCTCTGTCTTATACATCTTCCACTGATCAAGCACGATGTCTCAACAATATTTATTTAAAGCAGCAAAACACCGTGCGCTACGGCCCATCTTTTCCCCTCTTTCTTTGTTATAGGATAGAAGCCGGGGGTCGCCGGAGCTGAACACCATTCATTTCAGCTCCAGAAACTCACTGTTCCCAGAGATACTTACCTCCGTAGGTGCCGCAGGTATCGCTGAGGAGTTTAACGGTCCTGGTCACGCTGGCCAATAGGAAGCCGCGCCGGAAACATTATGGCTTCCTAATGGCCCATGTGACGCGCACCTTTAAACGCCGCCATTATATTCGGCACACAGTTTCTCTGCTGCATAGATACCTGCACTGCTGCAGAGGTAAGTGTTTATGGTTGCGGGGGCCCCCGGAGCTGATATTAAAGGGGTTTAGCTCCCCTAATACATCATCCATTTATTGCCCGGTCTGTTTATCATCCATCCCCTCTCCCAGGCCTCCTGCATATCTTCTGTCTTAGATTTTTACTTCTCTGTTAAACTCTTAAAATTCAACAAACTTTAAAAAAAGCACACAGTTTAGATCTAGTTCACACAGTATATACGGAATAAGACATATACTATAATACTTACTTTCTTTCGGTTGCAATGGTTGCCCCATTTGAATGATCCATTTTCCTAAAAGCAAGAAACCCAGTAATAATTTGTCTTATATAAAACCGCTGATCGAGATGACAAGGTTCAGTGTCATGAAGGATATGTCTAATTGTTGATGTTATTAAATACTTGCTATGCTATAACAACATATGGTAATGTATCACATCATATAACTATGGGATTTACATAGGATTTAGTGGGAATGCTTAAGCAGTTAAAAAAAAACATTTAATTGTTCATCATGTCCACATGGCCAATAGCGTTGGTTGCAAGTAATGAGGAATTCTGCATTATACATAGATGCGCAAACTCATTAATGTTAGAAACTGGATGGATTTTCCACTACACGTTTCTCAACATCTCTCCTCGCAGGACATTCTTCCACATATTCACTCATCTCAATTTTGACTTACCATTTATCCATGAACCCAGAGCTCTAGGACCTAATAAAAAAAAGGATTAGACTCATAAAATGACATTTTTAAAATTCCAACTCAAAGTCTTACTCTTAAAATGGTGCCAACAAAGTTGTATAGAAATAAAATGGTAGAAATTAAAACAGAGTTATTGGAAAAGAAAATGAATACGGTAGAAAGTCAGATAATTTACCATTGATGCAAGGTGCCACAGATCCATAGCCAATGCGCTCAGAGTAGCCAATGCTCAGAAGTCCAAACGGTACTGTAAGGTGCTGCATCTTGTGGATGCTGAAGCCACCACCATAGCTATATTCTCCCCAAGAGTACTCTGATCCAGGGAATACCTTCCACTTAATTTCTCCTGGAGCTTTCCCATCAAAAGTGATTCCTGGTGCCGCCAAAGTCTTGGTTAAAATAATAGCCAGATTGGTTTCAAACTTGGCTTGTCCAGTAAGTTCATAAGTGAAACAAAATTGTTCAATGTCAGGTACGTTGGTAAGGAAAGGGTCAAAGGATTTATCTTTGAATGTCCCACCAGTGCCATAAAACAAGACCTGAATCTTGTCACTTGCGTGGATGGATAGAGGTGATGTTTGTTTAATTTCAATCTGGATCACTTCTCCAGCTTTCACATTTTTGGTTCTTTTTTCTGTCCCAGATTGGTGATCAATGCGTGTGTTTTGGGAAGCCACAACAAATACAACATCAGACTTAGGCTGGAAGGACAAGGGCGGCACAAAGAATGTGGTTCCCCAGCTGTCAACAGGTAAGAGCTGTTCATAGACGTGGTCACATTCTCCATTCTTTTTAGAGCAGGTGTGCCCACTCAGGACTGCTACAGGGTGTCGAGAAATCACCTTAGTGCCTGAAAGGTCATCTGGGCTCTGAAACTGGACAGCTTGGAATGGTTCAAGGGTCAGTGTTAGCTTGCTACCCTTTGGGTAAACCTTTCCTTGGAAATTTACAGCTCCTTTTAGGTAGACATCAACAGTTGTGCTCTTATCGTATGTGACCACAGAGAACTCTTTGTATGTGGACTCAGGTCCCCACGGAGGGGTAATTATATAATACTGAACTCCCAACTGATGCACTGGGTAAAGTAAACTTGTATCAGCACTGGCATATTTATAGTTACGCGAAACCACTGCAATGTCAGCATCAGCTTTAATCACCACGGAATGCGGAAATTTGCCAGTCCCGTGCATCTCTACAGGTTCTGCAATAGGAATTGTCACTGTTTCCCCTTTCCCAACCTTTAGGTGTTTCTTAAAGTTAGATTTGTTAATGGTGACAGAGACCGAGGTGGATGGTGAGGAGCCGGTAACCAGAAGCTCCAGTTGAGGAGTCTCCTTGGGGTTGTGATTCTGCATAAACACTGTGATAAACTCTTTGCCCATGGGAGTCACTGCTCCAGGCCCTGAAAAAGAATACAGTCAGCATGAGAATTTCATCATTCTCTGTTAAGTAAAACGTTAGATATAAATAGCTCCAAGGTACATAACACCAACCATTTAATTACATTAAGAACCCTCATACACAACACGAGGTTATGCAATGCAAGATGAGACAAGGGGGTTATTTATAAAAGTCTCTCGGCTGCAAATTGGGGCCACAACTACAGTAGTGCAAACACAGGGAACCAGGTTTCTTATCTGCTTTGGGATTTTCTTTGCTTTGATAAATCTGCTTCTGTTTTTCCCCAGTTTTAGAAGCTAAGGATTCTGACTTAATAAATAAGAGAAATGTGTAAGAAAATGGATAAATGAAATAAGATGAGTGCCATGCTGTTTTATACGTAACAGATATTTCATACGTACTCACCACTTGGCTTCTTATTTTTTCCACCAGGTAACGTTGTTTCAGTGATTATTATTTCTGAAACATGAAGGAATATGTTAAAATGGTAGAACTGATGGACTCTTATTTCATATGCCTTGTTATCTGCTATCCCCTTGCTCACTATCACATTGCTATATTGTTCTGCTGATTTAGATCACAGGTGGGTACAGTTGTATACACACTAACTTTCCACAGAGCAACAGCAAAAACATCTGTGTGTTGGTACTGAACAAGATGACTTCATTGTGAGCTATTGCTGGTGTTCCCCACAGTTTGCCTTGGTTATGGGGTATATTAGTGGGGCTACTTCAGTATCCACAGCAGAAGGGAAAATACAAGAAAATGCTAAATGTGCCATTAATGACCGGCAATTCAGGCTGTTGTAGAAAAAATATTTATCAATTGTCATTTATCACATGTGAAAGGCGTAGCATTCCCTGCTTATTGGCAGGCTTTTATAAAGTTTGGTCCAGATGTACTAAGCGGTGCTACCTTCCAGCTAAATCACTTCAACGAGCAATAAGATGCCCCGTGTATTAGCACCACTTAGAAATGATTGCCTTGTATCGCTACAGTGAATCAGGACTGAAGTATTACTTAGCGGGCGTTATTCATTAAGCTGCAATAGGGCTCCGAGCCGCCAACAGGGGGAAGAGCTGGGACAGTCGTCCCCGGCCCGGAGGCTGCGGGGGACCTGGACGGCTGGAGTTGGACCCGACCTCTGGCCTGGGTTGGCATCTACGTGTCCAGTTGCCAGGCCCCAGATTCCCCCCCCCCACCCTGCAGCAGGCCTCTCTCTGATGCTGTTACAGCCTCCCATGTAGCCCCCGCCCCCACACGGGAAGTTTGGCGGCTGCACTGCACGGCTCCGAATGTGCGCGCGCGTGATGAGTGGATGTGATGTTCAGGAGGAGGGGAGGTGATGTGATGTGCAGGGGGGAGGTGATGTGGTGTGCAGGGGGGGGGAGGTGATGTGGTGTGCAGGGGGGGGGAGGTGATGTGGTGTGCAGGGGGGTGATGTGGTGTGCAGGGGGGGAGGTGATGTGATGTGCAGGGGGGTGATGTGGTGTGCAGGGGGGGAGGTGATGTGATGTGCAGGGGGGGAGGTGATGTGTAGGGGGGAGGTGATGTGCAGGGGGGAGGTGATGTGATGTGCAGGGGGGAGGTGATGTGATGTGCAGGGGGGAGGTAATGTGATGTGCAGGGGGGAGGTGATGTGCAGGGGGGAGGTGATATGATGTGCAGGTGTGATGTGATGTGCAGGGGGGAGGTGATGTACAGGGGGGAGGTGATGTGATGTGCAGGGGGGAGGTGATGTGCAGGGGGGAGGTGATGTGCAGGGGGGATGTGATGTGCAGAGGGGAGGTGATGTGATGTGCAGCGGTGATGTGATGTGCAGGGGGGAGGTGATGTGATGTGCAGGGGGGAGGTGATGTGCAGGGGGGAGGTGATGTGATGTGCAGGGGGGATGTGATGTGCAGGGGGGAGGTGATGTAGTGCAGTGGCAGGGGATGTGATGTTATGGGGAGGTGATGTGATGTGCAGGAGGGGATGTGGTTTGCAGGGGATGGGATGCGATGTGCTGGGTGGGGGGGGGTTTTGATGTGCAGGGTCGGGGGGTGTGAAGGGGGGTTGGTGATGTGCAGGTGAGGGGGGGATGTGCAGGGGGGATGTGATGTGAAGAGGAGTTGATGTGATGTGCTGGGGATGTGATGTGCTGGGTGGGAGGGATTGTGATGTACAGGGTAGGGGGGAGGTGATGTGCAGGGGGGAGGTGATGTGATGTGCAGGGGGGAGGTGATGTGCAGGGGGGAGGTGATGTGATGTGCAGGGGGGAGGTGATGTGTAGGGGGGAGGTGATGTGCAGGGGGGAGGTGATGTGATGTGCAGAGGGGAGGTGATGTGATGTGCAGGGGGGAGGTGATGTGATGTGCAGGGGGGAGGTGATGTGATGTGCAGGGGGGATGTGATGTGCAGGGGGGAGGTGATGTGCAGGGGGAGGTGATGTGATGTGCAGGGGGGAGGTGATGTGATGTGCAGGGGGGATGTGATGTGCAGGGGGGAGGTGATGTAGTGCAGTGGCAGGGGATGTGATGTTATGGGGAGGTGATGTGATGTGCAGGAGGGGATGTGGTTTGCAGGGGATGGTATGTGATGTGCTGGGTGGGAGGGGTTTTGATGTGCAGGGTCGGGGGGTGTGAAGGGGGGTTGGTGATGTGCAGGTGAGGGGGGGATGTGCAGGGGGGATGTGTGTGATGTGCAGGGGGGATGTGATGTGAAGAGGAGTTGATGTGATGTGCTGGGGATGTGATGTGCTGGGTGGGAGGGATTGTGATGTACAGGGTAGGGGGGATGTGATGGGGAGAAGTGATGTGAAGGGGAGGGGGTGATGTGTGTGATGTGCAGGGGAGAGGTGTGTGATATACAGGGGTGGGACGGGATGTGATGTGCAGGGGGTGATGTATGTGTGATGTGCAGGGGGTGATGTATGTGTGATGTGCAGGGGGGAGTAATGTGTGTGATGTGCAGGGGGATTTATATGTGTGTGATGTGTGTGATTTGCAGGGTACGCGATACAGATATTTCAAACATACTCACCATTTGGCTTCTTATTTTTTCCACCAGGTAACGTTGTTTCAATGACAATTATTTCTGAAACATGAAGGAATATGTTAAAATGGTAGAACTGATGGACTCTTATTTCATATGCCATGTTATCTGCTATCCCCTTGCTCACTATCACATTGCTATATTGTTCTGCTGATTTAGATCACAGGTGGGTACAGTTGTATACACACTAACTTTCCACAGAGCAACAGCAAAAACATCTGTGTGTTGGTACTGAACATGATGACTTCATTGTGAGCTATTGCTAGTGTTCCCCACAGTTTGCCTTGGTTATGGGGTATATTAGTGGGGCTACATCAGAGTTTCAACAACACATGGGAAAAGACAAGAAAATGCTAAATGTGCCATTAATGACTGGCAATTAAGGCTGTTGTAGGTAAAATATTAATCAGTTGTCATTTATCACATGTGAAAGGCGTAGCATTTCCTGCTTATCCTGCTTATTTTCGAAAACTGGATTTCCCAAAACAAACTGTTTTTAAACACTGACAAGACTGTAACAATGGTATTTGGGACCAAGACTAAATTTGTAAAGCTTCCAGTGACTGAGCTCCTGATTAGAACCAACGCTAACACCACCCTAACACCTGTCCCTAGTTTTAAATACCTGGGCTTATGGTTTGACTTCCACTTAACATTCGGGATGCACATTGATACCCTGACAACCAAGACCTATGCCAAACTAGGGGTACTTTACAGGAACAAATCCTCCCTAAGTCTCCTGGTCAGCAGATGCTAATGCCAATTATTGACTATGGAGACATAGTATATGGCTCGGCTCCTCAAACCCACCTTAGCAAACTTGACACCCTCTACAATTCAATTTGTCATTTTGTTCTCCAATGCAACTACAACACACATCACTGCGAAATGCTCAAAGAAATAGATTGGTCATCACTAGAGTCTAGGCGCAAAGTTCACCTTTCCTGTCTCACCCTCAAATACTTTCTGGGCAAGCTACCCAGCTACCTGAACAAGCTCCTCACCCCTACCACAAGCAGCACCTATCACCTGAGATCAGACTCCAAAAGACTATTCATGGTCCCAAGGCTCAACAAAGTATCCGGACGTTCCTCCTTCTCCTTCCGTGCACCCCAAAACTGGAACAACCTACCAGAGACTCTCACATCCACCACCAGCTTAAGTTCTTTCAAATCTAAGGCTGTCTCACACTTTAACCTGGTCTGTAACTGTTTCATACGCTCATAATATATATTTTCTTTAACTGTGCACGCAATGTCTTTTATATAATGTATACCTTGTTCATTTATGTAACTGTACTTGTAACCATGTACTATTTGTTTTACTCTGTGCCCAGGACATACTTGAAAACGAGAGGTAACTCTCAATGTATTACTTCCTGGTAAAATATTTTATAAATAAATAAATAATATTGGCAGGATTTTATAAAGTTTGTGTGTGAAGTGCAGGGGGGTGATGTGTGTGATGTGCAGGGGGGTGATTTGTGTGATGTGCAGGGGGTGATGTGTGGATGTGCAGGGTGGGGATGTGTGTGATGTGGAGGAGGGGGTATTATGTGTGTGATGTGGAGGGGAAGTGTTATGTGTATGGGAGAGAGGTGGGGGCAAAAGGAAGAGAGTTGGAGGCATGGGAGGGAAGAGATAGGTGGGTGGGAGAGATGTAGTGAAGAGAGAGGTGGGTGGGAGAGATATAGGGTGGGAGGGTCTCGCAAGGCCCCAACACTGGGATGGGGGAGTGGGAGAGAGAGGTGGGTGCGAGAGGGGAGAGATGGGGGTGTGAGATAGAGGGGAAGCCTCACAAGGCCATCGACACAGGGGGTGGGTTGGTTGTGGAGGGGGGCCCAGGGGAAACTGTAGTCCTTGGCCCCAGGAAAGCTGTCTGTGGTCCTGTAAGGCTGATCAGGGGGTATCGCACAGAAGCCCCCATTGTCTTTTATTGGAGTTTCCATACCATAGTTTCCTTACCATAGTGCGCCGATCGGCACTATCGCATCTTAATGAATAACCTCTATTGACTATGTTTCCAGTTATGTCCTATTTTTAGGGCCTTAAAGCAACATAATCAATATAGGAAGTTATCATGCAGAACATCTCATTACAGATGTGTTTATATAGCAGACGTGGTAGAACAACACTCAGTATTATATTACAATGCTATGTAGAATATAGCATTGTAATATAATACTGAGTGGTTTTCTACCTGTTGTTGGTACTGTATGTTACTTGTTTTTTCATGGAAGACATTGGCTATAATGCTTATGGTATCACTTTTACTGGGAGTGCACAGATAACGTACATAGGGCAAAAACTGGTATTTAGCATCTAACTCTGACAAGAATGGTATCTGCTGATGGATATATGGTTCATGCTCTAACTTTCTCACTATCCCCTCTCCCAGGCCTCCTACATATCTTCTGTCTTAGATTTTTACATTTCTGTTAAACTCTTAAAATTCAACAATTTTTAATAAACACGGTTTAGATCTAGTTCACACAGTATATACGGAATAAGAGCTATATTATAATACTTACTTTCATTCGGTTTCGGTGCAGTTGTTGGTTGCCCCTTATGTATGATCCATTCTCCTAAAAGCAAGAAACACAGAAATGATTTGTCTTTGTATAAAATCGCTGATCGAGGTGACAAGGTAAAACGTTAGATATAAATAGCTCCAAGGTACATAACACCCAACCATTTAATTACATTAAGAACCCTCATACACAACACGAGGTTATGCAATGCAAGATGGGACACGGGGGGGTATTTATAAACGTCTCTCAGCTGCAAATTGGGGCCACAATTACAGTAGTGTAAACACAGGGAACCAGGTTTCTAATCTGCTTTGGGATATTTTTGCTTTGATAAATCTGCTTCTGTTTTTCCCCAGGTTTAGAAGCTAAGGATTCTGACTAAATAAATAAGAGAAATGTGTAAGAAAATGAATAAATGAAATAAGATGAGTGCCATGCTGTTTTATACTTAACAGGTATTTCATACGTACTCACCACTTGGCTTCTTAACATTTCCACCAGGTAACGTTTCAATGACTATTATTTCTGAAACATCAGGGAATATGTTAAAATGTTAGAACTGATTGATTCATTTCCTATGCCGCACCTTGTTATCCTCTATCCCCTTACTCACTAACATATCGCTGCCACAAAGGACGATGATACAGACATTCCCTTTCTACTCTCTGTCTTATACATCTTCCACTGATCAAGCACGAGGTCTCAACAATATTTATTTAAAGCAGCAAAACACCGTGCGCTACGGCCCATCTTTTCCCCTCTTTCTTTGTTATAGGATAGAAGCCGGGGGTCGCCGGAGCTGAACACCATTCATTTCAGCTCCAGAGACTCACTGTTCCCAGAGATACTTACCTCCGTAGGTGCCGCAGGTATCTCTGAGGAGTTTAACGGTCCTGGTCACGCTGGCCAATAGGAAGCCGCGCCGGAAACATTATGGCTTCCTAATGGCCCATGTGACGCGCACCTTTAAACGCCGCCATTATATTCGGCACACAGTTTCTCTGCTGCATAGATACCTGCATTGCTGCAGAGGTAAGTGTTTAATATTAAAGGGGTTTAGCTCCCCTAATACATCATCCATTTATTGCCCGGTCTGTTTATCATCCATCCCCTCTCCCAGGCCTCCTGCATATCTTCTGTCTTAGGTTTCTACTTCTCTGTTAAACTCTTAAAATTTAACAAACTTTTAAAAAAAGCACACAGTTTAGATCTAGTTCACACAGTATATACGGAATAAGACATATACTATAATACTTACTTTCTTTCGGTTGCAATGGTTGCCCCATTTGTATGATCCATTTTCCTAAAAGCAAGAAACCCAGTAATAATTTGTCTTATATAAAACCGCTGATCAAGATGACAAGGTTCAGTGTCATGAAGGATATGTCTAATTGTTGATGTTATTAAATACTTGCTATGCTATAACAACATATAGTAATGTATCACATGATATTATAACTATGGGATTTACATAGGATTTAGTGGGAATGCTTAAGCAGTTTAAAAAAAACATTTAATTGTTCATGTCCACATGGCCAATGGCCAATAGCGTTGGTTGCAAGTAATGATGAATTCTGCATTATACATAGATGCGCAAACTCATTGGTGTTAGAAACTGGATGGATTTTCCACTACACGTTTCTCAACATCTCTCCTCGCAGGACATTCTTCCACATATTCACTCATCCCAAAGGACCATGTGCAATTTTGACTTACCATTTATCCATGAACCCAGAGCTCTAGGACCTAATAAAAAAAAGGATTAGACTCATAAAATGACATTTTAAAAATTCCAACTCAAAGTCTTACTCTTAAAATGGTGCCAACAAAATTTGTATAGAAATAAAATGATAGAAATTAAAACAGAGTTATTGGAAAAGAAAATGAATACGGTAGAAAGTCAGATAATTTACCATTGATGCAAGGTGCCACAGATCCATAGCCAATGCGCTCAGAGTAGCCAATGCTCAGAAGTCCAAACGGTACTGTAAGGTGCTGCATCTTGTGGATGCTGAAGCCACCACCATAGCTATATTCTCCCCAAGAGTACTCTGATCCAGGGAATACCTTCCACTTAATTTCTCCTGGAGCTTTCCCATCAAAAGTGATTCCTGGTGCCGCCAAAGTCTTGGTTAAAATAATAGCCAGATTGGTTTCAAACTTGGCTTGTCCAGTAAGTTCATAAGTGAAACAAAATTGTTCAATGTCAGGTACGTTGGTAAGGAAAGGGTCAAAGGATTTATCTTTGAATGTCCCACCAGTGCCATAAAACATGACCTGAATCTTGTCACTTGCGTGGATGGATAGAGGTGATGTTTGTTTAATTTCAATCTGGATCACTTCTCCAGCTTTCACATTTTTGGTTCTTTTTTCTGTCCCAGATTGGTGATCAATGCGTGTGTTTTGGGAAGCCACAACAAATACAACATCAGACTTAGGCTGGAAGGACAAGGGCGGCACAAAGAATGTGGTTCCCCAGCTGTCAACAGGTAAGAGCTGTTCATAGACGTGGTCACATTCTCCATTCTTTTTAGAGCAGGTGTGCCCACTCAGGACTGCGACAGGATGTCGAGAAATCACCTTAGTGCCTGAAAGGTCATCTGGGCTCTGAAACTGGACAGCTTGGAATGGTTCCAGGGTCAGTGTTAGTTTGCTACTCTTTGGGTAAACCTTTCCTTGGAAATTTACAGCTCCTTTTAGGTAGACATCAACAGTTGTGCTCTTATCGTATGCGACCACAGAGAACTCTTTGTATGTGGACTCAGGTCCCCACGGAGGGGTAATTATATAATACTGAACTCCCAACTGATGCACTGGGTAAAGTAAACTTGTATCAGCACTGGCATATTTATAGTTACGCGAAACCACTGCAATGTCAGCATCAGCTTTAATCACCACGGAATGCGGAAATTTGCCAGTCCCATGCATCTCTACAGGTTCTGCAATAGGAATTGTCACTGTTTCCCCTTTCCCAACCTTTAGGTGTTTCTTAAAGTTAGATTTGTTAATGGTGACAGAGACCGAGGTGGATGGTGAGTTGCCGGTAACCAGAAGCTCCAGTTGAGGAGTCTCCTTGGGGTTGTGATTCTGCATAAACACTGTGATAAACTCTTTGCCCATGGGAGTCACTGCTCCAGGCCCTGAAAAAGAATACAGTCAGCATGAGAATTTCATCATCCTCTGTTAAGTAAAATGTTAGATATAAATAGCTCCAAGGTACATAACACCAACCATTTAATTACATTAAGACCCCTCATACACAAGAAGAGTTTATGCAATGCAAGATGGGACACGGGGGGTTATTTATAAAAGTCTCTCGGCTGCAAATTGGGGCCACAATTACAGTAGTGTAAACACAGGGAACCAGGTTTCTAATCTGCTTTGGGATTTTTTTGCTTTGATAAATCTGCTTCTGTTTTTCCCCAGGTTTAGAAGCTAAGGATTCTGACTAAATAAATAAGAGAAATGTGTAAGAAAATGGATAAATGAAATAAGATGAGTGCCATGCTGTTTTATACTTAACAGATATTTCATACGTACTCACCACTTGGCTTCTTATTTTTTCCACCAGGTAACGTTGTTTCAGTGATTATTATTTCTGAAACATGAAGGAATATGTTAAAATGGTAGTACTGATGGACTCTTATTTCATATGCCTTGTTATCTGCTATCCCCTTGCTCACTATCACATTGCTATATTGTTCTGCTGATTTAGATTACAGGTGGGTACAGTTGTATACACACTAACTTTCCACAGAGCAACAGCAAAAACATCTATGTGTTGGTACTGAACACGATGACTTCATTGTGAGCTATTGCTGGTGTTCCCCACAGTTTGCCTTGGTTATGGGGAATATTAGTGGGGCTACAACACAGTTCCACAGCTGAAGGGAAAATACAAGAAAATGCTTAATGTGCCATTAATGACTGGCAATTAAGGCTGTTATAGAAAAGATATGTATCAATTGTCATTTATCACATGTGAAAGGCGTAGCATGTCCTGCTTATTGGCAGGCTTTTATAAAGTTTGGTCCAGATGTACTAAGCGGTGCTACCTTCCAGCTAAATCACTTCAACGAGCAACAAGATGCCTTGTGTACTAGCACCACTTAGAAATGATTGCCTTGTATTGCTACAGTGAATCAGGAATGAAGTATTACTTAGCGGGCGTTATTCATTAAGCTGCAATAGGGCTCAGAGCCGCCAACAGGGGGAAGAGCTGGGACAGTTGTCTTGGGCCCGGAGGCTGCGGGAGACCTGGGCGGCTGGAGTTGGACCCGACCTCTGGCCTGGGTTGGCATCTACGTGTCATGTTGCCAGGCCCCAGATTCTCCCCCCCCCCCCCTGCAGCAGACCTCTCTCTGATGCTGTTACAGCCTCCCATGTAGCCCCGCCCCCGCACAAGAAGTTCGGCGGCTGCACTGCGCGGCTCCGAATGTGCGCGCGCGTGATGAGTGGATGTGATGTTCAGGAGGAGGGGAGGTGATGTGATGTGCAGGGGGGGAGGTGATGTGTAGGGGGGAGGTGATGTGTAGGGGGGAGGTGATGTGCAGGGGGGAGGTGATGTGATGTGCAGGGGGAGGTGATGTGCAGGGGGGAGGTGATGTGCAGGGGGGAGGTGATGTGATGTGCAGGGGGAGGTGATGTGCAGGGGGGAGGTGATGTGATGTGCAGGGGTGATGTGATGTGCAGGGGGGAGGTGATGTGCAGGGGGGAGGTGATGTGCAGGGGGGAGGTGATGTGATGTGCAGGGGGGAGGTGATGTGCAGGGGGGAGGTGATGTGCAGGGGGGAGGTGATGTGCAGGGGGGAGGTGATGTGCAGGGGGGAGGTGATGTGCAGGGGGGAGGTGATGTGATTTGCAGGGGGGAGGTGATGTGCAGGGGGGAGGTGATGTGATGTGCAGGGGGGAGGTGATGTGCAGGGGGGAGGTGATGTGATGTGATGTGCAGAGGGGAGGTGATGTGATGTGCAGGGGTGATGTGTTGTGCAGAGGGGAGGTGATGTGATGTGCAGGGGGGATGTGATGTGATGTGCAGGGGGGAGGTGATGTAGTGCAGTGGCAGGGGATGTGATGTTATGGGGAGGGGCAGGGGATGTGGTTTGCAGGGGATGGGATGCGATGTGCTGGGTGGGAGGGGCTTTGATGTGCAGGGTCGGGGGGTGTGAAGGGGGGTTGGTGATGTGTGTGATGTGCAGGGGAGAGGTGTGTGATATACAGGGGTGGGACGGGATGTGATGAGCAGGGGGTGATGTATGTGTGATGTGCAGGGGGGAGTAATGTGTGTGACGTGCAGGGGGATTTATATGTGTGTGATGTGCAGGGGGGAGTAATGTGTGTGATGTGCAGGGGGATTTATATGTGTGTGATGTGTGTGATTTGCAGGGTACGCGATACAGATATTTCAAACATACTCACCATTTGGCTTCTTATTTTTTCCACCAGGTAACGTTGTTTCAATGACAATTATTTCTGAAATATGAAGGAATATGTTAAAATGGTAGAACTGATGGACTCTTATTTCATATGCCTTGTTATCTGCTATCCCCTTGCTCACTATCACATTGCTATATTGTTCTGCTGATTTAGATCACAGGTGGGTACAGTTGTATACACACTAACTTTCCACAGAGCAACAGCAAAAACATCTGTGTGTTGGTACTGAACACGATGACTTCATTGTGAGCTATTGCTGGTGTTCCCCACAGTTTGCCTTGGTTATGGGGTATATTAGTGGGGCTACATCAGAGTTTCAACAACACATGGGAAAAGACAAGAAAATGCTAAATGTGCCATTAATGACTGGCAATTAAGGCTGTTGTAGGTAAAATATTAATCAGTTGTCATTTATCACATGTGAAAGGCGTAGCATTCCCTGCTTATCCTGCTTATTTTCGAAAACTGGATTTCCCAAAACAAACTGTTTTTAAACACTGACAAGACTGTAACAATGGTATTTGGGACCAAGACTAAATTTGTAAAGCTTCCAGTGACTGAGCTCCTGATTAGAACCAACGCTAACACCACCCTAACACCTGTCCCTAGTTTTAAATACCTGGGCTTATGGTTTGACTCCCACTTAACATTCGGGATGCACATTGATACCCTGACAACCAAGACCTATGCCAAACTAGGGGTACTTTACAGGAACAAATCCTCCCTAAGTCTCCTGGTCAGAAAGCGTATTGCACAGCAGATGCTAATGCCAATTATTGACTATGGAGACATAGTATATGGCTCGGCTCCTCAAACCCACCTTAGCAAACTTGACACCCTCTACAATTCAATTTGTCATTTTGTTCTCCAATGCAACTACAACACACATCACTGCGAAATGCTCAAAGAACTAGATTGGTCATCACTCGAGTCTAGGCGCAAAGTTCACCTTTCCTGTCTCACCCTCAAATACTTTCTGGGCAAGCTACCCAGCTACCTGAACAAGCTCCTCACCCCTACCACATGCAGCACCTATCACCTGAGATCAGACTCCAAAAGACTATTCATGGTCCCAAGGCTCAACAAAGTATCCAGACGTTCCTCCTTCTCCTTCCGTGCACCCCAAAACTGGAACAACCTACCAGAGACTCTCATATCCACCACCAGCTTAAGTTCTTTCAAATCTAAGGCTGTCTCACACTTTAACCTGGTCTGTAACTGTTTCATACGCTCATAATATATATTTTCTTTAACTGTGCACGCAATGTCTTGTATATAATGTATACCTTGTTCATTTATGTAACTGTACTTGTAACCATGTATTTGTTTTACTCTGTGCCCAGGACATACTTGAAAACGAGAGGTAACTCTCAATGTATTACTTCCTGGTAAAATATTTTATAAATAAATAAATAATATTGGCAGGATTTTATAAAGTTTGGTCCAGATGTACTAAGCGGTGCTACCTTCCAGCTAAATCACTTCAACGAGCAATAAGATGCCCCGTGTATTAGCACCACTTAGAAATGATTGCCTTGTATTGCTACAGTGAATCAGGACTGAAGTATTACTTAGCGGGCGTTATTCATTAAGCTGCAATAGGGCTCAGAGCCGCCAACAGGGGGAAGAGCTGGGGCAGTCGTCCCCGGCCCGGAGGCTGCGCGGGACCTGGGCGGCTGGAGTTGGACCCGACCTCTGGCCTGGGTTGGCATCTACGTGTCTGGTTGCCAGGCCCCAGATCCCCCCCCCCCCCCTGCAGCAGACCTCTCTCTGATGCTGTTACAGCCTCCCATGTAGCCCCCGCCCCCACACAAGAAGTTTGGCGGCTGCACTGTGCGGCTCCGAATGTGCGCGCGCGTGATGAGTGGATGTGAAGTTCAGGAGGAGGGGAGGTGATGTGATGTGCAGGGGGGAGGTGATGTGATGTGCAGGGGGAGGTGATGTGATGTGCAGGGGGGTGATGTGTGTATAATGTGCAGGGGGGAGTAATGTGTGTATGGGGGTGATGGGGGAGTAATGCAGGGGGGTGATGTGTGTGTGATGTGCAGGAGAGGTGATGTGTGTGTGATGTGCAGGGGGTGATGTATGTGTGTGTGTGTGTGTGTGTATGTGGATGTGCAGGGGGGATGTGTGTGATATGCAGGGGAGATATGTATATGTGGAGGGGGGAGATGTGTGCGATGTGCAGGGGGGTGATGTGTGTGAAGTGCAGGGGGGTGATGTGTGTGAAGTGCAGGGGGGTGATGTGTGTGATGTGCAGGGGGGTGATGTGTGTGATGTGCAGGGGGTGATGTGTGGATGTGCAGGGTGGGGATGTGTGTGATGTGGAGGAGGGGGTATTATGTGTGTGATGTGGAGGGGGAGTGTTATGTGTATGGGAGAGAGGTGGGGGCAAAAGGAAGAGAGTTGGAGGCATGGGAGGGAAGAGAGAGGCGGGTGGGAGAGATGTAGTGAAGAGAGAGGTGGGTGGGAGAGATATAGGGTGGGAGGGTCTCGCAAGGCCACGACACTGGGATGGGGGAGTGGGAGAGAGAGGTGGGTGCGAGAGGGGAGTGTGAGATAGAGGGGAAGCCTCACAAGGCCATCGACACAGGGGGTGGGTTGCTTGTGGAGGGGACTGCCCAGGGGAAACTGTAGTCCTTGGCCCCAAGAAAGCTGTCTGTGGTCCTGTAAGGCTGATCAGGGGGTATCGCACAGAAGCCCCCATTGTCTTTTATTGGAGTTTCCATACCATAGTTTCCGTACCATAGTGCGCCGATCGGCACTATCGCATCTTAATGAATAACCTCTATTGACTATGTTTTCCAGTTATGTTATGGATGTCCTATTTTTAGGGCCTTAAAGCAACATAATCAATATAGGAAGTTATCATGCAGAACATCTCATTACAGATGTGTTTATATAGCAGACATGGAGGAACAACACTCAGTATTATATTACAATACTATGTAGAATATAGCATTGTAATATAATACTGAGTGGTTTTCTACCTGTTGTTGGTAATGTATGTTACTTGTTTTTTCATGGAAGACATTGGCTATAATGCTTATGGTATCACTTTTACTGGGAGTGCACAGATAACGTACAAAGGGCAAAAACTGGTATTTAGTATCTAGCTCTGACAAGAATGGTATCTGCTGATGGATATATGGTTCATGCTGTAACTTTCTCACTATCCCCTCTCCCAGGCCTCCTACATATCTTCTGTCTTAGATTTTTACATTTCTGTTAGACTCTTAAATTCAACAATTTTTAATAAACACAGTTTAGATCTAGTTCACACTGTATATACGGAATAAGAGCTATATTATAATACTTACTTTCTTCCGGTTTCGGTGCTGTTGTTGGTTGCCCCTTATGTATGATCCATTCTCCTAAAAGCAAGAAACACAGAAATAATTTGTCTTTGTATAAAATCGCTGATCGAGCTGACAAGGTAAAACGTTAGATATAAATAGCTCCAAGGTACATAACACCCAACCATTTAATTACATTAAGAACCCTCATACACAACACGAGGTAATGCAATGCAAGATGGGACACGGGGGGTATTTATAAACGTCTCTCAGCTGCAAATTGGGGCCACAATTACAGTAGTGTAAACACAGGGAACCAGGTTTCTTATCTGCTTTGGGATATTTTTGCTTTGATAAATCTGCTTCTGTTTTTCCCCAGGTTTAGAAGCTAAGGATTCTGACTAAATAAATAAGAGAAATGTGTAAGAAAATGAATAAATGAAATAAGATGAGTGCCATGCTGTTTTATACTTAACAGGTATTTCATACGTACTCACCACTTGGCTTCTTAATATTTCCACCAGGTAACGTTTCAATGACTATTATTTCTGAAACATCAGGGAATATGTTAACATGTTAGAACTGATTGATTCATTTCCTATGCCGCACCTTGTTATCCTCTATCCCCTTACTCACTAACATATCGCTGCCACAAAGGACGATGATACAGACATTCCCTTTCTACTCTCTGTCTTATACATCTTCCACTGATCAAGCACGAGGTCTCAACAATATTTATTTAAAGCAGCAGAACACCGTGCGCTACGGCCCATCTTTTCCCCTCTTTCTTTGTTATAGGATAGAAGCCGGGGGTCGCCGGAGCTGAACACCATTCATTTCAGCTCCAGAGACTCACTGTTCCCAGAGATACTTACCTCCGTAGGTGCTGCCGGTATCGCTGAGGAGTTTAACGGTCCTGGTCACGCTGGCCAATAGGAAGCCGCGCCGGAAACATTATGGCTTCCTAATGGCCCATGTGACGCGCACCTTTAAACGCCGCCATTATATTCGGCACACAGTTTCTCTGCTGCATAGATACCTGCACTGCTACAGAGGTAAGTGTTTATGGTTGCGGGGGCCCCCGGAGCTGATATTAAAGGGGTTTAGCTCCCCTAATACATCATCCATTTATTGCCCGGTCTGTTCATCCATCCCCTCTCCCAGGCCTCCTGCATATCTTCTGTCTTAGATTTTTACTTCTCTGTTAAAACTCTTAAAATTCAACAAACTTTAAAAAAAGCACACAGTTTAGATCTAGTTCACACAGTATATACGGAATAAGACATATACTATAATACTTACTTTCTTTCGGTTGCAATGGTTGCCCCATTTGTATGATCCATTTTCCTAAAAGCAAGAAACCCAGTAATAATTTGTCTTATATAAAACCGCTGATCGAGATGACAAGGTTCAGTGTCATGAAGGATATGTCTAATTGTTGATGTTATTAAATACTTGCTATGCTATAACAACATATGGTAATGTATCACATCATATAACTATGGGATTTACATAGGATTTAGTGGGAATGCTTAAGCAGTTAAAAAAAAAACATTTAATTGTTCATCATGTCCACATGGCCAATGGCCAATGGCCAATAGCGTTGGTTGCAAGTAATGAGGAATTCTGCATTATACATAGATGCGCAAACTCATTAATGTTAGAAACTGGATTGATTTTCCACTACACGTTTCTCAACATCTCTCCTCCCAGGACATTCTTCCACATATTCACTCATCTCAAAGGACCATGTGCAATTTTGACTTACCATTTATCCATGAACCCAGAGCTCTAGGACCTAATAAAAAAAAGGATTAGACTCATAAAATGACATTTTTAAAATTCCAACTCAAAGTCATACTCTTAAAATGGTGCCAACAAAATTTGTATAGAAATAAAATGGTAGAAATTAAAACAGAGTTATTGGAAAAGAAAATGAATACGGTAGAAAGTCAGATAATTTACCATTGATGCAAGGTGCCACAGACCCATAGCCAATGCGCTCAGAGTAGCCAATGCTCAGAAGTCCAAACGCTACTGTAAGGTGCTGCATCTTGTGGATGCTGAAGCCACCACCATAGCTATATTCTCCCCAAGAGTACTCTGATCCAGGGAATACCTTCCACTTAATTTCTCCTGGAGCTTTTCCATCAAAAGTGATTCCTGGTGCCGCCAAAGTCTTGGTTAAAATAATAGCCAGATTGGTTTCAAACTTGGCTTG
Organism: Ascaphus truei; assembly: GCF_040206685.1. Lineage (NCBI taxonomy): Eukaryota > Metazoa > Chordata > Amphibia > Anura > Ascaphidae > Ascaphus > Ascaphus truei. The sequence goes on along the minus strand of NC_134488.1, from coordinate 121,459,755 downwards.
TCCAGTAAGTTCATAAGTGAAACAAAATTGTTCAATGTCAGGTACGTTGGTAAGGAAAGGGTCAAAGGATTTATCTTTGAATGTCCCACCAGTGCCATAAAACAAGACCTGAATCTTGTCACTTGCATGGATGGATAGAGGTGATGTTTGTTTAATTTCAATCTGGATCACTTCTCCAGCTTTCACATTTTTGGTTCTTTTTTCTGTCCCAGATTGGTGATCAATACGTGTGTTTTGGGAAGCCACAACAAATACAACATCAGACTTAGGCTGGAAGGACAAGGGCGGCACAAAGAATGTGGTTCCCCAGCTGTCAACAGGTAAGAGCTGTTCATAGACGTGGTCACATTCTCCATTCTTTTTAGAGCAGGTGTGCCCACTCAGGACTGCTACAGGATGTCGAGAAATCACCTTAGTGCCTGAAAGGTCATCTGGGCTCTGAAACTGGACAGCTTGGAATGGTTCCAGGGTCAGTGTTAGCTTGCTACCCTTTGGGTAAACCTTTCCTTGGAAATTTACAGCTCCTTTTAGGTAGACATCAACAGTTGTGCTCTTATCGTATGTGACCACAGAGAACTCTTTGTATGTGGACTCAGGTCCCCACGGAGGGGTAATTATATAATACTGAACTCCCAACTGATGCACTGGGTAAAGTAAACTTGTATCAGCACTGGCATATTTATAGTTACGCGAAACCACTGCAATGTCAGCATCAGCTTTAATCACCACGGAATGCGGAAATTTGCCAGTCCCGTGCATCTCTACAGGTTCTGTAATAGGAATTGTCACTGTTTCCCCTTTCCCAACCTTTAGGTGTTTCTTAAAGTTAGATTTGTTAATGGTGACAGAGACCGAGGTGGATGGTGAGGAGCCGGTAACCAGAAGCTCCAGTTGAGGAGTCTCCTTGGGGTTGTGATTCTGCATAAACACTGTGATAAACTCTTTGCCCATGGGAGTCACTGCTCCAGGCCCTGAAAAAGAATACAGTCAGCATGAGAATTTCATCATTCTCTGTTAAGTAAAACGTTAGATATAAATAGCTCCAAGGTACATAACACCAACCATTTAATTACATTAAGAACCCTCATACACAACACGAGGTTATGCAATGCAAGATGAGACAAGGGGGTTATTTATAAAAGTCTCTCGGCTGCAAATTGGGGCCACAACTACAGTAGTGCAAACACAGGGAACCAGGTTTCTTATCTGCTTTGGGATTTTCTTTGCTTTGATAAATCTGCTTCTGTTTTTCCCCAGTTTTAGAAGCTAAGGATTCTGACTCAATAAATAAGAGAAATGTGTAAGAAAATGGATAAATGAAATAAGATGAGTGCCATGCTGTTTTATACTTAACAGGTATTTCATACGTACTCACCACTTGGCTTCTTATTTTTTCCACCAGGTAACGTTGTTTCAGTGATTATTATTTCTGAAACATGAAGGAATATGTTAAAATGGTAGAACTGATGGACTCTTATTTCATATGCCTTGTTATCTGCTATCCCCTTGCTCACTATCACATTGCTATATTGTTCTGCTGATTTAGATCACAGGTGGGTACAGTTGTATACACACTAACTTTCCACAGAGCAAAAGCAAAAACATCTATGTGTTGGTACTGAACATGATGACTTCATTGTGAGCTATTGCTGGTGTTCCCCACAGTTTGCCTTGGTTATGGGGAATATTAGTGGGGCTACAACACAGTTCCACAGCTGAAGGGAAAATACAAGAAAATGCTAAATGTGCCATTAATGACTGGCAATTAAGGCTGTTATAGAAAAGATATGTATCAATTGTCATTTATCACATGTGAAAGGCGTAGCATGTCCTGCTTATTGGCAGGCTTTTATAAAGTTTGGTCCAGATGTACTAAGCGGTGCTACCTTCCAGCTAAATCACTTCAACGAGCAATAAGATGCCCCGTGTATTAGCACCACTTAGAAATGATTGCCTTGTATTGCTACAGTGAACCAGGAATGAAGTATTACTTAGCGGGCGTTATTCATTAAGCTGCAATAGGGCTCAGAGCCGCCAACAGGGGGAAGAGCTGGGACAGTCGTCCCCGGCCCGGAGGCTGCGGGGGACCTGGGCGGCTGGAGTTGGACCCGACCTCTGGCCTGGGTTGGCATCTACGTGTCCAGTTGCCAGGCCCCAGATTCCCCCCCCCCCCCCCTGCAGCAGGCCTCTCTCTGATGCTGTTACAGCCTCCCATGTAGCCCCCGCCCCCACACGGGAAGTTTGGCGGCTGCACTGCACGGCTCCGAATGTGCGCGCGCGTGATGAGTGGATGTGATGTTCAGGAGGAGGGGAGGTGATGTGATGTGCAGGGGGGAGGTGATGTGGTGTGCAGGGGGGGGGAGGTGATGTGGTGTGCAGGGGGGGGGAGGTGATGTGGTGTGCAGGGGGGTGATGTGGTGTGCAGGGGGGGAGGTGATGTGATGTGCAGGGGGGTGATGTGGTGTGCAGGGGGGGAGGTGATGTGATGTGCAGGGGGGGAGGTGATGTGTAGGGGGGAGGTGATGTGCAGGGGGGAGGTGATGTGATGTGCAGGGGGGAGGTGATGTGATGTGCAGGGGGGAGGTAATGTGATGTGCAGGGGGGAGGTGATGTGCAGGGGGGAGGTGATATGATGTGCAGGTGTGATGTGATGTGCAGGGGGGAGGTGATGTACAGGGGGGAGGTGATGTGATGTGCAGGGGGGAGGTGATGTGCAGGGGGGAGGTGATGTGCAGGGGGGATGTGATGTGCAGAGGGGAGGTGATGTGATGTGCAGCGGTGATGTGATGTGCAGGGGGGAGGTGATGTGATGTGCAGGGGGGAGGTGATGTGCAGGGGGGAGGTGATGTGATGTGCAGGGGGGATGTGATGTGCAGGGGGGAGGTGATGTAGTGCAGTGGCAGGGGATGTGATGTTATGGGGAGGTGATGTGATGTGCAGGAGGGGATGTGGTTTGCAGGGGATGGGATGCGATGTGCTGGGTGGGGGGGGGTTTTGATGTGCAGGGTCGGGGGTGTGAAGGGGGGTTGGTGATGTGCAGGTGAGGGGGGGATGTGCAGGGGGGATGTGATGTGAAGAGGAGTTGATGTGATGTGCTGGGGATGTGATGTGCTGGGTGGGAGGGATTGTGATGTACAGGGTAGGGGGGAGGTGATGTGCAGGGGGGAGGTGATGTGATGTGCAGGGGGGAGGTGATGTGCAGGGGGGAGGTGATGTGATGTGCAGGGGGGAGGTGATGTGTAGGGGGGAGGTGATGTGCAGGGGGGAGGTGATGTGATGTGCAGGGGGGAGGTGATGTGATGTGCAGGGGGGAGGTGATGTGATGTGCAGGGGGGATGTGATGTGCAGGGTGGAGGTGATGTGCAGGGGGAGGTGATGTGATGTGCAGGGGGGAGGTGATGTGATGTGCAGGGGGGATGTGATGTGCAGGGGGGAGGTGATGTAGTGCAGTGGCAGGGGATGTGATGTTATGGGGAGGTGATGTGATGTGCAGGAGGGGATGTGGTTTGCAGGGGATGGGATGTGATGTGCTGGGTGGGAGGGGTTTTGATGTGCAGGGTCGGGGGGTGTGAAGGGGGGTTGGTGATGTGCAGGTGAGGGGGGGATGTGCAGGGGGGATGTGTGTGATGTGCAGGGGGGATGTGATGTGAAGAGGAGTTGATGTGATGTGCTGGGGATGTGATGTGCTGGGTGGGAGGGATTGTGATGTACAGGGTAGGGGGGATGTGATGGGGAGAAGTGATGTGAAGGGGAGGGGGTGATGTGTGTGATGTGCAGGGGAGAGGTGTGTGATATACAGGGGTGGGACGGGATGTGATGTGCAGGGGGTGATGTATGTGTGATGTGCAGGGGGTGATGTATGTGTGATGTGCAGGGGGGAGTAATGTGTGTGATGTGCAGGGGGATTTATATGTGTGTGATGTGTGTGATTTGCAGGGTACGCGATACAGATATTTCAAACATACTCACCACTTGGCTTCTTATTTTTTCCACCAGGTAACGTTGTTTCAATGACAATTATTTCTGAAACATGAAGGAATATGTTAAAATGGTAGAACTGATGGACTCTTATTTCATATGCCATGTTATCTGCTATCCCCTTGCTCACTATCACATTGCTATATTGTTCTGCTGATTTAGATCACAGGTGGGTACAGTTGTATACACACTAACTTTCCACAGAGCAACAGCAAAAACATCTGTGTGTTGGTACTGAACATGATGACTTCATTGTGAGCTATTGCTAGTGTTCCCCACAGTTTGCCTTGGTTATGGGGTATATTAGTGGGGCTACATCAGAGTTTCAACAACACATGGGAAAAGACAAGAAAATGCTAAATGTGCCATTAATGACTGGCAATTAAGGCTGTTGTAGGTAAAATATTAATCAGTTGTCATTTATGACATGTGAAAGGCGTAGCATTTCCTGCTTATCCTGCTTATTTTCGAAAACTGGATTTCCCAAAACAAACTGTTTTTAAACACTGACAAGACTGTAACAATGGTATTTGGGACCAAGACTAAATTTGTAAAGCTTCCAGTGACTGAGCTCCTGATTAGAACCAACGCTAACACCACCCTAACACCTGTCCCTAGTTTTAAATACCTGGGCTTATGGTTTGACTTCCACTTAACATTCGGGATGCACATTGATACCCTGACAACCAAGACCTATGCCAAACTAGGGGTACTTTACAGGAACAAATCCTACCTAAGTCTCCTGGTCAGAAAGCGTATTGCACAGCAGATGCTAATGCCAATTATTGACTATGGAGACATAGTATATGGCTCGGCTCCTCAAACCCACCTTAGCAAACTTGACACCCTCTACAATTCAATTTGTCATTTTGTTCTCCAATGCAACTACAACACACATCACTGCGAAATGCTCAAAGAAATAGATTGGTCATCACTAGAGTCTAGGCGCAAAGTTCACCTTTCCTGTCTCACCCTCAAATACTTTCTGGGCAAGCTACCCAGCTACCTGAACAAGCTCCTCACCCCTACCACATGCAGCACCTATCACCTGAGATCAGACTCCAAAAGACTATTCATGGTCCCAAGGCTCAACAAAGTATCCGGACGTTCCTCCTTCTCCTTCCGTGCACCCCAAAACTGGAACAACCTACCAGAGACTCTCACATCCACCACCAGCTTAAGTTCTTTCAAATCTAAGGCTGTTTCACACTTTAACCTGGTCTGTAACTGTTTCATACGCTCATAATATATATTTTCTTTAACTGTGCACGCAATGTCTTTTATATAATGTATACCTTGTTCATTTATGTAACTGTACTTGTAACCATGTACTATTTGTTTTACTCTGTGCCCAGGACATACTTGAAAACGAGAGGTAACTCTCAATGTATTACTTCCTGGTAAAATATTTTATAAATAAATAAATAATATTGGCAGGATTTTATAAAGTTTGTGTGTGAAGTGCAGGGGGGTGATGTGTGTGAAGTGCAGGGGGGTGATGTGTGTGATGTTCAGGGGGGTGATTTGTGTGATGTGCAGGGGGTGATGTGTGGATGTGCAGGGTGGGGATGTGTGTGATGTGGAGGAGGGGGTATTATGTGTGTGATGTGGAGGGGAAGTGTTATGTGTATGGGAGAGAGGTGGGGGCAAAAGGAAGAGAGTTGGAGGCATGGGAGGGAAGAGAGAGGTGGGTGGGAGAGATATAGTGAAGAGAGAGGTGGGTGGGAGAGATATAGGGTGGGAGGGTCTCGCAAGGCCCCAACACTGGGATGGGGGAGTGGGAGAGAGAGGTGGGTGCGAGAGGGGAGAGATGGGGATGTGAGATAGAGGGGAAGCCTCACAAGGCCATCGACACAGGGGGTGGGTTGGTTGTGGAGGGGGGCCCAGGGGAAACTGTAGTCCTTGGCCCCAGGAAAGCTGTCTGTGGTCCTGTAAGGCTGATCAGGGGGTATCGCACAGAAGCCCCCATTGTCTTTTATTGGAGTTTCCATACCATAGTTTCCTTACCATAGTGCGCCGATCGGCACTATCGCATCTTAATGAATAACCTCTATTGACTATGTTTCCAGTTATGTCCTATTTTTAGGGCCTTAAAGCAACATAATCAATATAGGAAGTTATCATGCAGAACATCTCATTACAGATGTGTTTATATAGCAGACGTGGTAGAACAACACTCAGTATTATATTACAATGCTATGTAGAATATAGCATTGTAATATAATACTGAGTGGTTTTCTACCTGTTGTTGGTACTGTATGTTACTTGTTTTTTCATGGAAGACATTGGCTATAATGCTTATGGTATCACTTTTACTGGGAGTGCACAGATAACGTACATAGGGCAAAAACTGGTATTTAGTATCTAACTCTGACAAGAATGGTATCTGCTGATGGATATATGGTTCATGCTCTAACTTTCTCACCATCCCCTCTCCCAGGCCTCCTACATATCTTCTGTCTTAGATTTTTACATTTCTGTTAAACTCTTAAAATTCAACAATTTTTAATAAACACGGTTTAGATCTAGTTCACACAGTATATACGGAATAAGAGCTATATTATAATACTTACTTTCATTCGGTTTCGGTGCAGTTGTTGGTTGCCCCTTATGTATGATCCATTCTCCTAAAAGCAAGAAACACAGAAATGATTTGTCTTTGTATAAAATCGCTGATCGAGGTGACAAGGTAAAACGTTAGATATAAATAGCTCCAAGGTACATAACACCCAACCATTTAATTACATTAAGAACCCTCATACACAACACGAGGTTATGCAATGCAAGATGGGACACGGGGGGGTATTTATAAACGTCTCTCAGCTGCAAATTGGGGCCACAATTACAGTAGTGTAAACACAGGGAACCAGGTTTCTAATCTGCTTTGGGATATTTTTGCTTTGATAAATCTGCTTCTGTTTTTCCCCAGGTTTAGAAGCTAAGGATTCTGACTAAATAAATAAGAGAAATGTGTAAGAAAATGAATAAATGAAATAAGATGAGTGCCATGCTGTTTTATACTTAACAGGTATTTCATACGTACTCACCACTTGGCTTCTTAACATTTCCACCAGGTAACGTTTCAATGACTATTATTTCTGAAACATCAGGGAATATGTTAAAATGTTAGAACTGATTGATTCATTTCCTATGCCGCACCTTGTTATCCTCTATCCCCTTACTCACTAACATATCGCTGCCACAAAGGACGATGATACAGACATTCCCTTTCTACTCTCTGTCTTATACATCTTCCACTGATCAAGCACGAGGTCTCAACAATATAAATTTAAAGCAGCAAAACACCGTGCGCTACGGCCCATCTTTTCCCCTCTTTCTTTGTTATAGGATAGAAGCCGGGGGTCGCCGGAGCTGAACACCATTCATTTCAGCTCCAGAGACTCACTGTTCCCAGAGATACTTACCTCCGTAGGTGCCGCAGGTATCTCTGAGGAGTTTAACGGTCCTGGTCACGCTGGCCAATAGGAAGCCGCGCCGGAAACATTATGGCTTCCTAATGGCCCATGTGACGCGCACCTTTAAACGCCGCCATTATATTCGGCACACAGTTTCTCTGCTGCATAGATACCTGCATTGCTGCAGAGGTAAGTGTTTAATATTAAAGGGGTTTAGCTCCCCTAATACATCATCCATTTATTGCCCGGTCTGTTTATCACCCATCCCCTCTCCCAGGCCTCCTGCATATCTTCTGTCTTAGGTTTCTACTTCTCTGTTAAACTCTTAAAATTTAACAAACTTTTAAAAAAAGCACACAGTTTAGATCTAGTTCACACAGTATATGCGGAATAAGACATATACTATAGTACTTACTTTCTTTCGGTTGCAATGGTTGCCCCATTTGTATGATCCATTTTCCTAAAAGCAAGAAACCCAGTAATAATTTGTCTTATATAAAACCGCTGATCAAGATGACAAGGTTCAGTGTCATGAAGGATATGTCTAATTGTTGATGTTATTAAATACTTGCTATGCTATAACAACATATAGTAATGTATCACATGATATTATAACTATGGGATTTACATAGGATTTAGTGGGAATGCTTAAGCAGTTTAAAAAAAACATTTAATTGTTCATGTCCACATGGCCAATGGCCAATAGCGTTGGTTGCAAGTAATGATGAATTCTGCATTATACATAGATGCGCAAACTCATTGGTGTTAGAAACTGGATGGATTTTCCACTACACGTTTCTCAACATCTCTCCTCGCAGGACATTCTTCCACATATTCACTCATCCCAAAGGACCATGTGCAATTTTGACTTACCATTTATCCATGAACCCAGAGCTCTAGGACCTAATAAAAAAAAGGATTAGACTCATAAAATGACATTTTAAAAATTCCAACTCAAAGTCTTACTCTTAAAATGGTGCCAACAAAATTTGTATAGAAATAAAATGATAGAAATTAAAACAGAGTTATTGGAAAAGAAAATGAATACGGTAGAAAGTCAGATAATTTACCATTGATGCAAGGTGCCACAGATCCATAGCCAATGCGCTCAGAGTAGCCAATGCTCAGAAGTCCAAACGGTACTGTAAGGTGCTGCATCTTGTGGATGCTGAAGCCACCACCATAGCTATATTCTCCCCAAGAGTACTCTGATCCAGGGAATACCTTCCACTTAATTTCTCCTGGAGCTTTCCCATCAAAAGTGATTCCTGGTGCCGCCAAAGTCTTGGTTAAAATAATAGCCAGATTGGTTTCAAACTTGGCTTGTCCAGTAAGTTCATAAGTGAAACAAAATTGTTCAATGTCAGGTACGTTGGTAAGGAAAGGGTCAAAGGATTTATCTTTGAATGTCCCACCAGTGCCATAAAACATGACCTGAATCTTGTCACTTGCGTGGATGGATAGAGGTGATGTTTGTTTAATTTCAATCTGGATCACTTCTCCAGCTTTCACATTTTTGGTTCTTTTTTCTGTCCCAGATTGGTGATCAATGCGTGTGTTTTGGGAAGCCACAACAAATACAACATCAGACTTAGGCTGGAAGGACAAGGGCGGCACAAAGAATGTGGTTCCCCAGCTGTCAACAGGTAAGAGCTGTTCATAGACGTGGTCACATTCTCCATTTTTTTTAGAGCAGGTGTGCCCACTCAGGACTGCGACAGGATGTCGAGAAATCACCTTAGTGCCTGAAAGGTCATCTGGGCTCTGAAACTGGACAGCTTGGAATGGTTCCAGGGTCAGTGTTAGTTTGCTACTCTTTGGGTAAACCTTTCCTTGGAAATTTACAGCTCCTTTTAGGTAGACATCAACAGTTGTGCTCTTATCGTATGCGACCACAGAGAACTCTTTGTATGTGGACTCAGGTCCCCACGGAGGGGTAATTATATAATACTGAACTCCCAACTGATGCACTGGGTAAAGTAAACTTGTATCAGCACTGGCATATTTATAGTTACGCGAAACCACTGCAATGTCAGCATCAGCTTTAATCACCACGGAATGCGGAAATTTGCCAGTCCCATGCATCTCTACAGGTTCTGCAATAGGAATTGTCACTGTTTCCCCTTTCCCAACCTTTAGGTGTTTCTTAAAGTTAGATTTGTTAATGGTGACAGAGACCGAGGTGGATGGTGAGTTGCCGGTAACCAGAAGCTCCAGTTGAGGAGTCTCCTTGGGGTTGTGATTCTGCATAAACACTGTGATAAACTCTTTGCCCATGGGAGTCACTGCTCCAGGCCCTGAAAAAGAATACAGTCAGCATGAGAATTTCATCATCCTCTGTTAAGTAAAATGTTAGATATAAATAGCTCCAAGGTACATAACACCAACCATTTAATTACATTAAGACCCCTCATACACAAGAAGAGTTTATGCAATGCAAGATGGGACACGGGGGGTTATTTATAAAAGTCTCTCGGCTGCAAATTGGGGCCACAATTACAGTAGTGTAAACACAGGGAACCAGGTTTCTAATCTGCTTTGGGATTTTTTTGCTTTGATAAATCTGCTTCTGTTTTTCCCCAGGTTTAGAAGCTAAGGATTCTGACTAAATAAATAAGAGAAATGTGTAAGAAAATGGATAAATGAAATAAGATGAGTGCCATGCTGTTTTATACTTAACAGATATTTCATACGTACTCACCACTTGGCTTCTTATTTTTTCCACCAGGTAACGTTGTTTCAGTGATTATTATTTCTGAAACATGAAGGAATATGTTAAAATGGTAGTACTGATGGACTCTTATTTCATATGCCTTGTTATCTGCTATCCCCTTGCTCACTATCACATTGCTATATTGTTCTGCTGATTTAGATCACAGGTGGGTACAGTTGTATACACACTAACTTTCCACAGAGCAAAAGCAAAAACATCTATGTGTTGGTACTGAACATGATGACTTCATTGTGAGCTATTGCTGGTGTTCCCCACAGTTTGCCTTGGTTATGGGGAATATTAGTGGGGCTACAACACAGTTCCACAGCTGAAGGGAAAATACAAGAAAATGCTAAATGTGCCATTAATGACTGGCAATTAAGGCTGTTATAGAAAAGATATGTATCAATTGTCATTTATCACATGTGAAAGGCGTAGCATGTCCTGCTTATTGGCAGGCTTTTATAAAGTTTGGTCCAGATGTACTAAGCGGTGCTACCTTCCAGCTAAATCACTTCAACGAGCAATAAGATGCCCCGTGTATTAGCACCACTTAGAAATGATTGCCTTGTATTGCTACAGTGAATCAGGAATGAAGTATTACTTAGCGGGCGTTATTCATTAAGCTGCAATAGGGCTCAGAGCCGCCAACAGGGGGAAGAGCTGGGACAGTTGTCTTGGGCCCGGAGGCTGCGGGAGACCTGGGCGGCTGGAGTTGGACCCGACCTCTGGCCTGGGTTGGCATCTACGTGTCCAGTTGCCAGGCCCCAGATTCTCCCCCCCCCCCCCACTGCAGCAGACCTCTCTCTGATGCTGTTACAGCCTCCCATGTAGCCCCGCCCCCGCACAAGAAGTTCGGCGGCTGCACTGCGCGGCTCCGAATGTGCGCGCGCGTGATGAGTGGATGTGATGTTCAGGAGGAGGGGAGGTGATGTGATGTGCAGGGGGGGAGGTGATGTGTAGGGGGGAGGTGATGTGTAGGGGGGAGGTGATGTGCAGGGGGGAGGTGATGTGATGTGCAGGGGGAGGTGATGTGCAGGGGGGAGGTGATGTGCAGGGGGGAGGTGATGTGATGTGCAGGGGGAGGTGATGTGCAGGGGGGAGGTGATGTGATGTGCAGGGGTGATGTGATGTGCAGGGGGGAGGTGATGTGCAGGGGGGAGGTGATGTGCAGGGGGGAGGTGATGTGATGTGCAGGGGGGAGGTGATGTGCAGGGGGGAGGTGATGTGCAGGGGGGAGGTGATGTGCAGGGGGGAGGTGATGTGCAGGGGGGAGGTGATGTGCAGGGGGGAGGTGATGTGATTTGCAGGGGGGAGGTGATGTGCAGGGGGGAGGTGATGTGATGTGCAGGGGGGAGGTGATGTGCAGGGGGGAGGTGATGTGATGTGATGTGCAGAGGGGAGGTGATGTGATGTGCAGGGGTGATGTGTTGTGCAGAGGGGAGGTGATGTGATGTGCAGGGGGGATGTGATGTGATGTGCAGGGGGGAGGTGATGTAGTGCAGTGGCAGGGGATGTGATGTTATGGGGAGGGGCAGGGGATGTGGTTTGCAGGGGATGGGATGCGATGTGCTGGGTGGGAGGGGTTTTGATGTGCAGGGTCGGGGGGTGTGAAGGGGGGTTGGTGATGTGTGTGATGTGCAGGGGAGAGGTGTGTGATATACAGGGGTGGGACGGGATGTGATGAGCAGGGGGTGATGTATGTGTGATGTGCAGGGGGGAGTAATGTGTGTGACGTGCAGGGGGATTTATATGTGTGTGATGTGCAGGGGGGAGTAATGTGTGTGATGTGCAGGGGGATTTATATGTGTGTGATGTGTGTGATTTGCAGGGTACGCGATACAGATATTTCAAACATACTCACCATTTGGCTTCTTATTTTTTCCACCAGGTAACGTTGTTTCAATGACAATTATTTCTGAAATATGAAGGAATATGTTAAAATGGTAGAACTGATGGACTCTTATTTCATATGCCTTGTTATCTGCTATCCCCTTGCTCACTATCACATTGCTATATTGTTCTGCTGATTTAGATCACAGGTGGGTACAGTTGTATACACACTAACTTTCCACAGAGCAACAGCAAAAACATCTGTGTGTTGGTACTGAACACGATGACTTCATTGTGAGCTATTGCTGGTGTTCCCCACAGTTTGCCTTGGTTATGGGGTATATTAGTGGGGCTACATCAGAGTTTCAACAACACATGGGAAAAGACAAGAAAATGCTAAATGTGCCATTAATGACTGGCAATTAAGGCTGTTGTAGGTAAAATATTAATCAGTTGTCATTTATCACATGTGAAAGGCGTAGCATTCCCTGCTTATCCTGCTTATTTTCGAAAACTGGATTTCCCAAAACAAACTGTTTTTAAACACTGACAAGACTGTAACAATGGTATTTGGGACCAAGACTAAATTTGTAAAGCTTCCAGTGACTGAGCTCCTGATTAGAACCAACGCTAACACCACCCTAACACCTGTCCCTAGTTTTAAATACCTGGGCTTATGGTTTGACTCCCACTTAACATTCGGGATGCACATTGATACCCTGACAACCAAGACCTATGCCAAACTAGGGGTACTTTACAGGAACAAATCCTCCCTAAGTCTCCTGGTCAGAAAGCGTATTGCACAGCAGATGCTAATGCCAATTATTGACTATGGAGACATAGTATATGGCTCGGCTCCTCAAACCCACCTTAGCAAACTTGACACCCTCTACAATTCAATTTGTCATTTTGTTCTCCAATGCAACTACAACACACATCACTGCGAAATGCTCAAAGAACTAGATTGGTCATCACTCGAGTCTAGGCGCAAAGTTCACCTTTCCTGTCTCACCCTCAAATACTTTCTGGGCAAGCTACCCAGCTACCTGAACAAGCTCCTCACCCCTACCACATGCAGCACCTATCACCTGAGATCAGACTCCAAAAGACTATTCATGGTCCCAAGGCTCAACAAAGTATCCAGACGTTCCTCCTTCTCCTTCCGTGCACCCCAAAACTGGAACAACCTACCAGAGACTCTCATATCCACCACCAGCTTAAGTTCTTTCAAATCTAAGGCTGTCTCACACTTTAACCTGGTCTGTAACTGTTTCATACGCTCATAATATATATTTTCTTTAACTGTGCACGCAATGTCTTGTATATAATGTATACCTTGTTCATTTATGTAACTGTACTTGTAACCATGTATTTGTTTTACTCTGTGCCCAGGACATACTTGAAAACGAGAGGTAACTCTCAATGTATTACTTCCTGGTAAAATATTTTATAAATAAATAAATAATATTGGCAGGATTTTATAAAGTTTGGTCCAGATGTACTAAGCGGTGCTACCTTCCAGCTAAATCACTTCAACGAGCAATAAGATGCCCCGTGTATTAGCACCACTTAGAAATGATTGCCTTGTATTGCTACAGTGAATCAGGACTGAAGTATTACTTAGCGGGCGTTATTCATTAAGCTGCAATAGGGCTCAGAGCCGCCAACAGGGGGAAGAGCTGGGGCAGTCGTCCCCGGCCCGGAGGCTGCGCGGGACCTGGGCGGCTGGAGTTGGACCCGACCTCTGGCCTGGGTTGGCATCTACGTGTCTGGTTGCCAGGCCCCAGATCCCCCCCCCCCCCTGCAGCAGGCCTCTCTCTGATGTTACAGCCTCCCATGTAGCCCCCGCCCCCACACAAGAAGTTTGGCGGCTGCACTGTGCGGCTCCGAATGTGCGCGCGCGTGATGAGTGGATGTGAAGTTCAGGAGGAGGGGAGGTGATGTGATGTGCAGGGGGGAGGTGATGTGATGTGCAGGGGGAGGTGATGTGATGTGCAGGGGGGAGATGTGGTGTGCAGGGGGGGAGGTGATGTGATGTGCAGGGGGGTGATGTGATGTACAGGGGGGGAGGTGATGTGATGTGCAGATGGGTGATGTGGTGTACAGGGGGGGAGGTGATGTGATGTGCAGGGGGTGATGTGGTGTACAGGGGGGGAGGTGATGTGATGTGCAGGGGGTGATGTGGTGTACAGGGGGGAGGTGATGTGATGTGCAGATGGTGATGTGGTGTGCAGGGGGTGATGTGGTGTGCAGGGGGGGAGGTGATGTGATGTGTAGATGGTGATGTGGTGTGCAGGGGGGGAGGTGATGTGATGTGCAGATGGGTGATGTGGTGTGCAGGGGGGGAGGTGATGTGCAGGGGGGTGATGTGGTGTGCAGGGGGGAGGTGATGTGATGTGCAGATGGTGATGTGGTGTGCAGGGGGGAGGTGATGTGATGTGCAGGGGGGTGATGTGGTGTGCAGGGGGGGAGGTGATGTGATGTGCAGGGGGGTGATGTGGTGTGCAGGGGGGAGGTGATGTGATGTGCAGATGGGTGATGTGGTGTGCAGGGGGGGAGGTGATGTGATGTGCAGGGGGGTGATGTGGTGTGCAGGGGGGGAGGTGATGTGATGTGCAGATGGGTGATGTGGTGTGCAGTAGCAGGGGATGTGATTTATGGGGAGGTGATGTGATGTTTAGGGGAGGTGATGTGATGTTTAGGGGAGGTGATGTGCAGGGGAGATGTAATGTGAAGAGGAGTTGATGTGATGTGCAGGGGATGCGATGTGCAGGGGGGGTGTGATGTGCAGGGGATGCGATGTGCTGGGTGGGAGGGGTTGTGATGGGGAGAAGTGATGTGCAGGTGATGTGATGTGCAGGTGATGTGATGTGCAGGGGGGTGTGATGTGCAGGGGGGTGTGATGTGCAGGGGGGTGTGATGTGCAGGGCAGGTGAAGCTCCGCGGGGGATGTGATGCGCAGGGGAGGAGATGTGACATGCATGGGAAGGGATTGGATGTGCAGAGGATGGGGTTGTGAAGGGGGAGGAGGTGTGCAATGTGCATGGGTGGGAGGGGATGTGATATGCAGGGGTGTGATGTGTGTATAATGTGCAGGGGGGAGTAATGTGTGTATGGGGGTGATGGGGGAGTAATGCAGGGGGGTGATGTGTGTGTGATGTGCAGGAGAGGTGATGTGTGTGTGATGTGCAGGGGGTGATGTATGTGTGTGTGTGTGTGTGTGTGTATGTGGATGTGCAGGGGGGATGTGTGTGATATGCAGGGGAGATATGTATATGTGGAGGGGGGAGATGTGTGCGATGTGCAGGGGGGTGATGTGAGTGAAGTGCAGGGGGGTGATGTGTGTGAAGTGCAGGGGGGTGATGTGTGTGATGTGCAGGGGGGTGATGTGTGTGATGTGCAGGGGGTGATGTGTGGATGTGCAGGGTGGGGATGTGTGTGATGTGGAGGAGGGGGTATTATGTGTGTGATGTGGAGGGGGAGTGTTATGTGTATGGGAGAGAGGTGGGGGCAAAAGGAAGAGAGTTGGAGGCATGGGAGGGAAGAGAGAGGCGGGTGGGAGAGATGTAGTGAAGAGAGAGGTGGGTGGGAGAGATATAGGGTGGGAGGGTCTCGCAAGGCCACGACACTGGGATGGGGGAGTGGGAGAGAGAGGTGGGTGCGAGAGGGGAGTGTGAGATAGAGGGGAAGCCTCACAAGGCCATCGACACAGGGGGTGGGTTGCTTGTGGAGGGGACTGCCCAGGGGAAACTGTAGTCCTTGGCCCCAAGAAAGCTGTCTGTGGTCCTGTAAGGCTGATCAGGGGGTATCGCACAGAAGCCCCCATTGTCTTTTATTGGAGTTTCCATACCATAGTTTCCGTACCATAGTGCGCCGATCGGCACTATCGCATCTTAATGAATAACCTCTATTGACTATGTTTTCCAGTTATGTTATGGATGTCCTATTTTTAGGGCCTTAAAGCAACATAATCAATATAGGAAGTTATCATGCAGAACATCTCATTACAGATGTGTTTATATAGCAGACATGGAGGAACAACACTCAGTATTATATTACAATACTATGTAGAATATAGCATTGTAATATAATACTGAGTGGTTTTCTACCTGTTGTTGGTAATGTATGTTACTTGTTTTTTCATGGAAGACATTGGCTATAATGCTTATGGTATCACTTTTACTGGGAGTGCACAGATAACGTACAAAGGGCAAAAACTGGTATTTAGTATCTAGCTCTGACAAGAATGGTATCTGCTGATGGATATATGGTTCATGCAGTAACTTTCTCACTATCCCCTCTCCCAGGCCTCCTACATATCTTCTGTCTTAGATTTTTACATTTCTGTTAGACTCTTAAATTCAACAATTTTTAATAAACACAGTTTAGATCTAGTTCACACTGTATATACGGAATAAGAGCTATATTATAATACTTACTTTCTTCCGGTTTCGGTGCTGTTGTTGGTTGCCCCTTATGTATGATCCATTCTCCTAAAAGCAAGAAACACAGAAATAATTTGTCTTTGTATAAAATCGCTGATCGAGCTGACAAGGTAAAACGTTAGATATAAATAGCTCCAAGGTACATAACACCCAACCATTTAATTACATTAAGAACCCTCATACACAACACGAGGTTATGCAATGCAAGATGGGACACGGGGGGTATTTATAAACGTCTCTCAGCTGCAAATTGGGGCCACAATTACAGTAGTGTAAACACAGGGAACCAGGTTTCTTATCTGCTTTGGGATATTTTTGCTTTGATAAATCTGCTTCTGTTTTTCCCCAGGTTTAGAAGCTAAGGATTCTGACTAAATAAATAAGAGAAATGTGTAAGAAAATGAATAAATGAAATAAGATGAGTGCCATGCTGTTTTATACTTAACAGGTATTTCATACGTACTCACCACTTGGCTTCTTAATATTTCCACCAGGTAACGTTTCAATGACTATTATTTCTGAAACATCAGGGAATATGTTAACATGTTAGAACTGATTGATTCATTTCCTATGCCGCACCTTGTTATCCTCTATCCCCTTACTCACTAACATATCGCTGCCACAAAGGACGATGATACAGACATTCCCTTTCTACTCTCTGTCTTATACATCTTCCACTGATCAAGCACGAGGTCTCAACAATATTTATTTAAAGCAGCAGAACACCGTGCGCTACGGCCCATCTTTTCCCCTCTTTCTTTGTTATAGGATAGAAGCCGGGGGTCGCCGGAGCTGAACACCATTCATTTCAGCTCCAGAGACTCACTGTTCCCAGAGATACTTACCTCCGTAGGTGCTGCCGGTATCGCTGAGGAGTTTAACGGTCCTGGTCACGCTGGCCAATAGGAAGCCGCGCCGGAAACATTATGGCTTCCTAATGGCCCATGTGACGCGCACCTTTAAACGCCGCCATTATATTCGGCACACAGTTTCTCTGCTGCATAGATACCTGCACTGCTACAGAGGTAAGTGTTTATGGTTGCGGGGGCCCCCGGAGCTGATATTAAAGGGGTTTAGCTCCCCTAATACATCATCCATTTATTGCCCGGTCTGTTCATCCATCCCCTCTCCCAGGCCTCCTGCATATCTTCTGTCTTAGATTTTTACTTCTCTGTTAAACTCTTAAAATTCAACAAACTTTAAAAAAAGCACACAGTTTAGATCTAGTTCACACAGTATATACGGAATAAGACATATACTATAATACTTACTTTCTTTCGGTTGCAATGGTTGCCCCATTTGTATGATCCATTTTCCTAAAAGCAAGAAACCCAGTAATAATTTGTCTTATATAAAACCGCTGATCGAGATGACAAGGTTCAGTGTCATGAAGGATATGTCTAATTGTTGATGTTATTAAATACTTGCTATGCTATAACAACATATGGTAATGTATCACATCATATAACTATGGGATTTACATAGGATTTAGTGGGAATGCTTAAGCAGTTAAAAAAAAAACATTTAATTGTTCATCATGTCCACATGGCCAATGGCCAATAGCGTTGGTTGCAAGTAATGAGGAATTCTGCATTATACATAGATGCGCAAACTCATTAATGTTAGAAACTGGATTGATTTTCCACTACACGTTTCTCAACATCTCTCCTCCCAGGACATTCTTCCACATATTCACTCATCTCAAAGGACCATGTGCAATTTTGACTTACCATTTATCCATGAACCCAGAGCTCTAGGACCTAATAAAAAAAAGGATTAGACTCATAAAATGACATTTTTAAAATTCCAACTCAAAGTCATACTCTTAAAATGGTGCCAACAAAATTTGTATAGAAATAAAATGGTAGAAATTAAAACAGAGTTATTGGAAAAGAAAATGAATACGGTAGAAAGTCAGATAATTTACCATTGATGCAAGGTGCCACAGACCCATAGCCAATGCGCTCAGAGTAGCCAATGCTCAGAAGTCCAAACGCTACTGTAAGGTGCTGCATCTTGTGGATGCTGAAGCCACCACCATAGCTATATTCTCCCCAAGAGTACTCTGATCCAGGGAATACCTTCCACTTAATTTCTCCTGGAGCTTTTCCATCAAAAGTGATTCCTGGTGCCGCCAAAGTCTTGGTTAAAATAATAGCCAGATTGGTTTCAAACTTGGCTTGTCCAGTAAGTTCATAAGTGAAACAAAATTGTTCAATGTCAGGTACGTTGGTAAGGAAAGGGTCAAAGGATTTATCTTTGAATGTCCCACCAGTGCCATAAAACAAGACCTGAATCTTGTCACTTGCATGGATGGATAGAGGTGATGTTTGTTTAATTTCAATCTGGATCACTTCTCCAGCTTTCACATTTTTGGTTCTTTTTTCTGTCCCAGATTGGTGATCAATGCGTGTGTTTTGGGAAGCCACAACAAATACAACATCAGACTTAGGCTGGAAGGACAAGGGCGGCACAAAGAATGTGGTTCCCCAGCTGTCAACAGGTAAGAGCTGTTCATAGACGTGGTCACATTCTCCATTCTTTTTAGAGCAGGTGTGCCCACTCAGGACTGCTACAGGATGTCGAGAAATCACCTTAGTGCCTGAAAGGTCATCTGGGCTCTGAAACTGGACAGCTTGGAATGGTTCCAGGGTCAGTGTTAGCTTGCTACCCTTTGGGTAAACCTTTCCTTGGAAATTTACAGCTCCTTTTAGGTAGACATCAACAGTTGTGCTCTTATCGTATGCGACCACAGAGAACTCTTTGTATGTGGACTCAGGTCCCCACGGAGGGGTAATTATATAATACTGAACTCCCAACTGATGCACTGGGTAAAGTAAACTTGTATCAGCACTGGCATATTTATAGTTACGCGAAACCACTGCAATGTCAGCATCAGCTTTAATCACCACGGAATGCGGAAATTTGCCAGTCCCGTGCATCTCTACAGGTTCTGAAATAGGAATTGTCACTGTTTCCCCTTTCCCAACCTTTAGGTGTTTCTTAAAGTTAGATTTGTTAATGGTGACAGAGACCGAGGTGGATGGTGAGGAGCCGGTAACCAGAAGCTCCAGTTGAGGAGTCTCCTTGGGGTTGTGATTCTGCATAAACGCTGTGATAAACTCTTTGCCCATGGGAGTCACTGCTCCAGGCCCTGAAAAAGAATACAGTCAGCATGAGAATTTCATCATTCTCTGTTAAGTAAAACGTTAGATATAAATAGCTCCAAGGTACATAACACCCAACCATTTAATTACATTAAGAACCCTCATACACAACACGAGGTTATGCAATGCAAGATGGGACACGGGGGGGGGGGGGGGGTTATTTATAAAAGTCTCTCGGCAATTACAGTAGTGTAAACACAGGGAACCAGGTTTCTAATCTGCTTTGGGATTTTTTTGCTTTGATAAATCTGCTTCTGTTTTTCCCCAGGTTTAGAAGCTAAGGATTCTGACTAAATAAATAAGAGAAATGTGTAAGTAAATGGATAAATGAAATAAGATGAGTGCCATGCTGTTTTATACTTAACAGATATTTCATTCGTACTCACCACTTGGCTTCTTATTTTTTCCACCAGGTAACGTTGTTTCAGTGATTATTATTTCTGAAACATGAAGGAATATGTTAAAATGGTAGTACTGACGGACTCTTATTTCATATGCCTTGTTATCTGCTATCCCCTTGCTATATTGTTCTGCTGATTTAGATCACAGGTGGGTACAGTTGTATACACACTAACTTTCCACAAAGCAACAGCAAAAACATCTGTGTGTTGGTACTGAACATGATGACTTCATTGTGAGCTATTGCTGGTGTTCCCCACAGTTTGCCTTGGTTATGGGGTATATTAGTGGTGCTACTTCAGTATCCACAGCAGAAGGGAAAAGACAAGAAAATGCTAAATGTGCCATTAATGACCGGACATTCAGGCTGTTGTAGAAAAAATATTTATCAATTGTCATTTATCACATGTGAAAGGCGTAGCATGTCCTGCTTATTGGCAGGCTTTTATAAAGTTTGGTCCAGATGTACTAAGCGGTGCTACCTTCCAGCTAAATCACTTCAACGAGCAATAAGATGCCCCATGTATTAGCACCACTTAGAAATGATTGCCTTGTATTGCTACAGTGAATGAGGAATTAAATATTACTTAGCGGGCGTTATTCATTAAACTGCAATAGGGCTCAGAGCCGCCAACACGGGGAAGAGCTGGGGCAGTTGTCTTGGGCCCGGAGACTGCGGGGAAACTGGCCGACTGCAGCTGGAACGGACCTCTGGCCTGGGTTGGCATCTACGTGTCCAGTTGCCAGGCCCCAGATTCCCCCCCCCCCCTGCAGCAGGCCTCTCTCTGATGTTGCAGCCTCCCATGTAGCCCCCGCCCCCACAGAAGAAGTTTGGCGGCTGCACTGTGCGGCTCCGAATGTGCGCGCGCGTGATGAGTGGATGTGATGTTCAGGAGGAGGGGAGGTGATGTGATGTGCAGGGGGGGAGGTGATGTGTAGGGGGGAGGTGATGTGTAGGGGGGAGGTGATGTGATGTGCAGGGGGAGGTGATGTGATGTGCAGGGGGGAGGTGATGTGATGTGCAGGGGTGATGTGATGTGCAGGGGGGAGGTGATGTGCAGGGGGGAGGTGATGTGCAGGGGGGAGGTGATGTGCAGGGGGGAGGTGATGTGATGTGCAGGGGGAGGTGATGTGCAGGGGGGAGGTGATGTGATGTGATGTGCAGAGGGGAGGTGATGTGATGTGCAGGGGTGATGTGATGTGCAGGGGGGAGGTGATGTGCAGAGGGGAGGTTATGTGATGTGCAGGGGGGAGGTGATGTGATGTGCAGGGGGGAGGTGATGTGATGTGCATGGGGGAGGTGATGTGATGTGCAGGGGGGAGGTGATGTACAGGGGGGAGGTGATGTGATGTGCAGGGGGGAGGTGATGTGATGTGCAGGGGGGAGGTGATGTGCAGGGGGAGGTGATGTGATGTGCAGAGGGGAGGTGATGTGATGTGCAGGGGTGATGTGATGTGCAGAGGGGAGGTTATGTGATGTGCAGAGGGGAGGTTATGTGATGTGCAGGGGGGAGGTGATGTGATGTGCAGGGGGGGGTGATGTGCAGGGGGGATGTGATGTGCAGTGGGGAGGTGATGTAGTGCAGTGGCAGGGGATGTGATGTTATGGGGAGGTGATGTGATGTGCAGGAGGGGATGTGGTTTGCAGGGGATGGGATGCGATGTGCTGGGTGGGAGGGGTTTTGATTTGCAGGGTCGGGGGGTGTGAAGGGGGGTTGGTGATGTGCAGGTGAGGGGGGGATGTGCAGGAGGGATGTGTGTGATGTGCAGGGGGGTGTGATGTGAAGAGGAGTTGATGTGATGTGCTGGGGATGTGATGAGCTGGGTGGGAGGGATTGTGATGTACAGGGTAGGGGGGATGTGATGGGGAGAAGTGATGTGAAGTGGAGGGGGTGATGTGTGTGATGTGCAGGGGAGAGGTGTGTGATATACAGGGTGGGACGGGATGTGATGAGCAGGGGGTGATGTATGTGTGATGTGCAGGGGGTGATGTATGTGTGATGTGCAGGGGGGAGTAATGTGTGTGATGTGCAGGGGGATTTATGTGTGTGTGATGTATGTGTGATGTGCAGGGGGGAGTAATGTGTGTGATGTGCAGGGGGATTTATATGTGTGTGATGTGTGTGATTTGCAGGGTACGCGATACAGATATTTCAAACATACTCACCACTTGGCTTCTTATTTTTTCCACCAGGTAACGTTGTTTCAATGACAATTATTTCTGAAACATGAAGGAATATGTTAAAATGGTAGTACTGATGGACTCTTATTTCATATGCCTTGTTATCTGCTATCCCCTTGCTCACTATCCCATTGCTATATTGTTCTGCTGATTTAGATCACAGGTGGGTACAGTTGTATACACACTAACTTTCCACAGAGCAACAGCAAAAACATCTGTGTGTTGGTACTGAACAAGATGACTTCATTGTGAGCTATTGCTAGTGTTCCCCACAGTTTGCCTTGGTTATGGGGAATATTAGTGGGGCTACTTCAGAGTTTCAACAACACATGGGAAAAGACAAGAAAATGCTAAATGTGCCATTAATGACTGGCAATTAAGGCTGTTGTAGGTAAAATATTAATCAGTTGTCATTTATGACATGTGAAAGGCGTAGCATTTCCTGCTTATCCTGCTTATTTTCGAAAACTGGATTTCCCAAAACAAACTGTTTTTAAACACTGACAAGACTGTAACAATGGTATTTGGGACCAAGACTAAATTTGTAAAGCTTCCAGTGACTGAGCTCCTGATTAGAACCAACGCTAACACCACCCTAACACCTGTCCCTAGTTTTAAATACCTGGGCTTATGGTTTGACTTCCACTTAACATTCGGGATGCACATTGATACCCTGACAACCAAGACCTATGCCAAACTAGGGGTACTTTACAGGAACAAATCCTACCTAAGTCTCCTGGTCAGAAAGCGTATTGCACAGCAGATGCTAATGCCAATTATTGACTATGGAGACATAGTATATGGCTCGGCTCCTCAAACCCACCTTAGCAAACTTGACACCCTCTACAATTCAATTTGTCATTTTGTTCTCCAATGCAACTACAACACACATCACTGCGAAATGCTCAAAGAAATAGATTGGTCATCACTAGAGTCTAGGCGCAAAGTTCACCTTTCCTGTCTCACCCTCAAATACTTTCTGGGCAAGCTACCCAGCTACCTGAACAAGCTCCTCACCCCTACCACATGCAGCACCTATCACCTGAGATCAGACTCCAAAAGACTATTCATGGTCCCAAGGCTCAACAAAGTATCCGGACGTTCCTCCTTCTCCTTCCGTGCACCCCAAAACTGGAACAACCTACCAGAGACTCTCATATCCACCACCAGCTTAAGTTCTTTCAAATCTAAGGCTGTCTCACACTTTAACCTGGTCTGTAACTGTTTCATACGCTCATAATATATATTTTCTTTAACTGTGCACGCAATGTCTTGTATATAATGTATACCTTGTTCATTTATGTAACTGTACTTGTAACCATGTACTATTTGTTTTACTCTGTGCCCAGGACATACTTGAAAACGAGAGGTAACTCTCAATGTATTACTTCCTGGTAAAATATTTTGTAAATAAATAAATAATATTGGCAGGATTTTATAAAGTTTGTGTGTGAAGTGCAGGGGGGTGATGTGTGTGATGTGCAGGGGGGTGATGTGTGTGATGTGCAGGGGGTGATGTGTGGATGTGCAGGGTGGGGATGTGTGTGATGTGGAGGAGGGGGTATTATGTGTGTGATGTGGAGGGGGAGTGTTATGTGTATGGGAGAGAGGTGGGGGCAAAAGGAAGAGAGTTGGAGGCATGGGAGGGAAGAGAGAGGTGGGTGGGAGAGATGTAGTGAAGAGAGAGGTGGGTGGGAGAGATATAGGGTGGGAGGGTCTCGCAAGGCCCCAACACTGGGATGGGGGAGTGGGAGAGAGAGGTGGGTGCGAGAGGGGAGAGATGGGGATGTGAGATAGAGGGGAAGCCTCACAAGGCCATCGACACAGGGGGTGGGTTGGTTGTGGAGGGGGGCCCAGGGGAAACTGTAGTCCTTGGCCTCAGGAAAGCTGTCTGTGGTCCTGTAAGGCTGATCAGGGGGTATCGCACAGAAGCCCCCATTGTCTTTTATTGGAGTTTCCATACCATAGTTTCCTTACCATAGTGCGCCGATCAGCACTATCGCATCTTAATGAATAACCTCTATTGACTATGTTTCCAGTTATGTTACGGATGTCCTATTCTTAGGGCCTTAAAGCAACATAATCAATATAGGAAGTTATCATGCAGAACATCTCATTACAGATGTGTTTATATAGCAGACATGGTAGAACAACACTCAGTATTATATTACAATACTATGTAGAATATAGCATTGTAATATAATACTGAGTGGTTTTCTACCTGTTGTTGGTACTGTATGTTACTTGTTTTTTCATGGAAGACATTGGCTATAATGCTTATGGTATCACTTTTACTGGGAGTGCACAGATAACGTACATAGGGCAAAAACTGGTATTTAGTATCTAACTCTGACAAGAATGGTATCTGCTGATGGATATATGGTTCATGCTCTAACTTTCTCACCATCCCCTCTCCCAGGCCTCCTACATATCTTCTGTCTTAGATTTTTACATTTCTGTTAAACTCTTAAAATTCAACAATTTTTAATAAACACGGTTTAGATCTAGTTCACACAGTATATACGGAATAAGAGCTATATTATAATACTTACTTTCATTCGGTTTCGGTGCAGTTGTTGGTTGCCCCTTATGTATGATCCATTCTCCTAAAAGCAAGAAACACAGAAATAATTTGTCTTTGTATAAAATCGCTGATCGAGCTGACAAGGTAAAACGTTAGATATAAATAGCTCCAAGGTACATAACACCCAACCATTTAATTACATTAAGAACCCTCATACACAACACGAGGTTATGCAATGCAAGATGGGACACGGGGGGGTTATTTATAAACGTCTCTCAGCTGCAAATTGGGGCCACAATTACAGTAGTGTAAACACAGGGAACCAGGTTTCTAATCTGCTTTGGGATATTTTTGCTTTGATAAATCTGCTTCTGTTTTTCCCCAGGTTTAGAAGCTAAGGATTCTGACTAAATAAATATGAGAAATGTGTAAGAAAATGAATAAATGAAATAAGATGAGTGCCATGCTGTTTTATACTTAACAGGTATTTCATACGTACTCACCACTTGGCTTCTTAACATTTCCACCAGGTAACGTTTCAATGACTATTATTTCTGAAATATCAGGGAATATGTTAACATGTTAGAACTGATTGATTCATTTCCTATGCCGCACCTTGTTATCCTCTATCCCCTTACTCACTAACATATCGCTGCCACAAAGGACGATGATACAGACATTCCCTTTCTACTCTCTGTCTTATACATCTTCCACTGATCAAGCACGATGTCTCAACAATATTTATTTAAAGCAGCAAAACACCGTGCGCTACGGCCCATCTTTTCCCCTCTTTCTTTGTTATAGGATAGAAGCCGGGGGTCGCCGGAGCTGAACACCATTCATTTCAGCTCCAGAGACTCACTGTTCCCAGAGATACTTACCTCCGTAGGTGCTGCCGGTATCGCTGAGGAGTTTAACGGTCCTGGTCACGCTGGCCAATAGGAAGCCGCGCCGGAAACATTATGGCTTCCTAATGGCCCATGTGACGCGCACCTTTAAACGCCGCCATTATATTCGGCACACAGTTTCTCTGCTGCATAGATACCTGCATTGCTGCAGAGGTAAGTGTTTATGGTTGCGGGGGCCCCCGGAGCTGATATTAAAGGGGTTTAGCTCCCCTAATACATCATCCATTTATTGCCCGGTCTGTTTATCATCCATCCCCTCTCCCAGGCCTCCTGCATATCTTCTGTCTTAGGTTTCTACTAAACTCTTAAATTCAACAAACTTTTAAAAAAAGCACACAGTTTAGATCTAGTTCACACAGTATATACGGAATAAGACATATACTATAGTACTTACTTTCTTTCGGTTGCAATGGTTGCCCCATTTGTATGATCCATTTTCCTAAAAGCAAGAAACCCAGTAATAATTTGTCTTATATAAAACCGCTGATCAAGATGACAAGGTTCAGTGTCATGAAGGATATGTCTAATTGTTGATGTTATTAAATACTTGCTATGCTATAACAACATATAGTAATATATCACATGATATTATAACTATGGGATTTACATAAAATTTAGTGGGAATGCTTAAGCAGTTTAAAAAAAACATTTAATTGTTCATGTCCACATGGCCAATGGCCAATAGCGTTGGTTGCAAGTAATGATGAATTCTGCATTATACATAGATGCGCAAACTCATTAATGTTAGAAACTGGATGAATTTTCCACTACACGTTTCTCAACATCTCTCCTCCCAGGACATTCTTCCACATATTCACTCATCTCAAAGGACCATGTGCAATTTTGACTTACCATTTATCCATGAACCCAGAGCTCTAGGACCTAATAAAAAAAAAAGGATTAGACTCATAAAATGACATTTTTAAAATTCCAACTCAAAGTCTTACTCTTAAAATGGTGCCAACAAAGTTTGAATAGAAATAAAATGGTAGAAATTAAAACAGAGTTATTGGAAAAGAAAATGAATACGGTAGAAAGTCAGATAATTTACCATTGATGCAAGGTGCCACAGATCCATAGCCAATGCGCTCAGAGTAGCCAATGCTCAGAAGTCCAAACGGTACTGTAAGGTGCTGCATCTTGTGGATGCTGAAGCCACCACCATAGCTATATTCTCCCCAAGAGTACTCTGATCCAGGGAATACCTTCCACTTAATTTCTCCTGGAGCTT
The DNA here is from genome assembly GCF_040206685.1 of Ascaphus truei. NCBI lineage: Eukaryota > Metazoa > Chordata > Amphibia > Anura > Ascaphidae > Ascaphus > Ascaphus truei. The sequence goes on along the minus strand of NC_134488.1, from coordinate 121,432,959 downwards.
TTCCGTCAAAAGTGATTCCTGGTGCCGCCAAAGTCTTGGTTAAAATAATAGCCAGATTGGTTTCAAACTTGGCTTGTCCAGTAAGTTCATAAGTGAAACAAAATTGTTCAATGTCAGGTACGTTGGTAAGGAAAGGGTCAAAGGATTTATCTTTGAATGTCCCACCAGTGCCATAAAACAAGACCTGAATCTTGTCACTTGCGTGGATGGATAGAGGTGATGTTTGTTTAATTTCAATCTGGATCACTTCTCCAGCTTTCACATTTTTGGTTCTTTTTTCTGTCCCAGATTGGTGATCAATGCGTGTGTTTTGGGAAGCCACAACAAATACAACATCAGACTTAGGCTGGAAGGACAAGGGCGGCACAAAGAATGTGGTTCCCCAGCTGTCAACAGGTAAGAGCTGTTCATAGACGTGGTCACATTCTCCATTCTTTTTAGAGCAGGTGTGCCCACTCAGGACTGCTACAGGATGTCGAGAAATCACCTTAGTGCCTGAAAGGTCATCTGGGCTCTGAAACTGGACAGCTTGGAATGGTTCCAGGGTCAGTGTTAGCTTGCTACCCTTTGGGTAAACCTTTCCTTGGAAATTTACAGCTCCTTTTAGGTAGACATCAACAGTTGTGCTCTTATCGTATGTGACCACAGAGAACTCTTTGTATGTGGACTCAGGTCCCCACGGAGGGGTAATTATATAATACTGAACTCCCAACTGATGCACTGGGTAAAGTAAACTTGTATCAGCACTGGCATATTTATAGTTACGCGAAACCACTGCAATGTCAGCATCAGCTTTAATCACCACGGAATGCGGAAATTTGCCAGTCCCGTGCATCTCTACAGGTTCTGCAATAGGAATTGTCACTGTTTCCCCTTTCCCAACCTTTAGGTGTTTCTTAAAGTTAGATTTGTTAATGGTGACAGAGACCGAGGTGGATGGTGAGTTGCCGGTAACCAGAAGCTCCAGTTGAGGAGTCTCCTTGGGGTTGTGATTCTGCATAAACACTGTGATAAACTCTTTGCCCATGGGAGTCACTGCTCCAGGCCCTGAAAAAGAATACAGTCAGCATGAGAATTTCATCATCCTCTGTTAAGTAAAATGTTAGATATAAATAGCTCCAAGGTACATAACACCAACCATTTAATTACATTAAGAACCCTCATACACAAGAAGAGTTTATGCAATGCAAGATGAGACATGGGGGGTTATTTATAAACGTGTTTCGGCTGCAAATTGGGGCCACAAGTACAGTAGTGTAAACACTGGGAACCAGGTTTCTAATCTGCTTTGGGATTTTTTTGCTTTGATAAATCTGCTTCTGTTTTTCCCCAGGTTTAGAAGCTAAGGATTCTGACTAAATAAATAAGAGAAATGTGTAAGAAAATGGATAAATGAAATAAGATGAGTGCCATGCTGTTTTATACTTAACAGATATTTCATACGTACTCACCACTTGGCTTCTTATTTTTTCCACCAGGTAACGTTGTTTCAGTGATTATTATTTCTGAAACATGAAGGAATATGTTAAAATGGTAGAACTGATGGACTCTTATTTCATATGCCTTGTTATCTGCTATCCCCTTGCTCACTATCACATTGCTATATTGTTCTGCTGATTTAGATCACAGGTGGGTACAGTTGTATACACACTAACTTTCCACAGAGCAACAGCAAAAACATCTGTGTGTTGGTACTGAACAAGATGACTTCATTGTGAGCTATTGTTGGGGTTCCCCACAGTTTGCCTTGGTTATGGGGAATATTAGTGGGGCTACTTCAGTATCCACAGCAGAAGGGAAAAGACAAGAAAATGCTAAATGTGCCATTAATGACTGGCAATTAAGGCTGTTGTAGAAAAAATATTTATCAGTTGTCATTTATCACATGTGAAAGGCGTAGCATGTCCTGCTTATTGGCAGGCTTTTATAAAGTTTGGTCCAGATGTACTAAGCGGTGCTACCTTCCAGCTAAATCACTTCAACGAGCAATAAGATGCCCCGTGTATTAGCACCACTTAGAAATGATTGCCTTGTATTGCTACAGTGAACCAGGAATGAAGTATTACTTAGCGGGCGTTATTCATTAAGCTGCAATAGGGCTCAGAGCCGCCAACAGGGGGAAGAGCTGGGACAGTCGTCCCCGGCCCGGAGGCTGCGGGGGACCTGGGCGGCTGGAGTTGGACCCGACCTCTGGCCTGGGTTGGCATCTACGTGTCTGGTTGCCAGGCCCCAGATTCCCCCCCCCCCCCTGCAGCAGGCCTCTCTCTGATGTTACAGCCTCCCATGTAGGCCCCGCCCCCGCACAAGAAGTTTGGCGGCTGCACTGTGCGGCTCCGAATGTGCGCGCGCGTGATGAGGGGATGTGATGTTCAGGAGGAGGGGAGGTGATGTGATGTGCAGGGGGGGAGGTGATGTGGTGTGCAGGGGGGAGGGGAGGTGATGTGGTATACAGGGGGGGAGGTGATGTGATGTGCAGGGGGGTGATGTGATGTGCAGTGGCAGGGGGGAGCTGATGTGCGGGGGAGCTGATGTGCAGGGGGGGATGTGATGTGCAGGGGGGATGTGATGTGCAGGGGATGGGATGCGATGTGCTGGGTGGGAGGGGTTGTGATGTGCAGGGTGGGAGGGGTTGTGAAGTGCAGACTCGGGGTGTGTGAAGGGGGGTTGGTGATGTGCAGGGTGGGAGGGGTTGTGATGAGGAGAAGTAATGTGCCGGTGTTGTGATGTTATGTGCAGGGGGGTGTGATGTGCAGGGGGGTGTGATGTGCAGGGGGGTGTGATGTGCAGGGCAGGTGAAGCTCCGCGGGGGATGTGATGCGCAGGGGAGGAGATGTGACATGCATGGGAAGGGATTGGATGTGCAGGGGATGGGGGGTGTGAAGGGGGAGGAGGTGTCAATGTGCAGGGGTGGGAGGGGATGTGATATGCAGGGGGGTGATGTGTGTATAATGTGCAGGGGGGAGTAATGTGTGTGATATGCAGGGGGGTGATGTGTGTGTGATGTGCAGTAGAGGTGATGTGTGTGTGATGTGCAGGGGTGTGTGTGTGCGTGTGTGTGTGTGATATGCAGGGTGGGTGTGTGGAAGTGCTGGAGGTGATGTGTGTCATGTGCAGGGGGTGATGTGTGGATGTGAAGGAGGGGGTATTATTTGTGTGATATGCAGTTGGGATGTGTGTGATATGCAGGAGAGACATGTGGATGTGGAGGGGGGAGACATGTGGATGTGGAGGGGGGAGATGTGTGCGATGTGCAGGGGGGTGATGTGTGTGATGCGCAGGGGGTGATGTGTGCGATGTGCAGGGGGTGATGTGTGTGATGTGCAGGTGGTGTGTGATGTGGAGGAGGGGGTATTATGTGTGTGATGTGGAGGGTGAGTGTTATGTGTATGTGAGAGAGGTAGGGGCAAAAGGAAGAGAGTTGGAGGCATGGGAGAGAGATGTAAGGAAGAGAGGTGGGTGGGAGAGATATAGGGTGGGAGGGTCTCGCAAGGCCACCGACACTGTGGTGGGGGAGTGGGAGAGAGAGGTGGGATCGAGAGGGGAGAGACGAGGGTGTGAGATAGAGAGGGAGTCTCACAAGGCCATCGACACTGGGGGTGGGTTCGTTGTGGAGCGGGGCCCAGGGGAAACTGTAGTCCTTGGCCCCAGGAAAGCTGTCTGTGGTCCTGTAAAGCTGATCAGGGGGTATCGCACAGAAGCCCCCATTGTCTTTTATTGGAGTTTCCATACCATAGTTTCCGTACCATAGTGCACCGATCGGCACTATCGCATCTTAATGAATAACCTCTATTGACTATGTTTTCCACTTATGTTATGGATGTCCTATTTTTAGGGCCTTAAAGCAACATAATCAATATAGGAAGTTGTCATGCAGAACATCTCATTACATAATTACATAGTTACATAGTAGATGAGGTTGAAAAAAGACGTACGTCCATCAAGTTCAACCTATGCTAAATTTAAACAGATACTTTATTCTATATCTATACTTACTTATTGATCCAGAGGAAGGCAAACAAAAAACCCCATTAGGGGGGAAAATTAATTCCTTCCTGACTCCAAGAATTGGCAATCGGATTAATCCCTGGATCAACATCCTTCCCATGTATACTTATTTGGTATATCCCTGTATACCTTTCCCATCTAAAAAGATGTCCAACCTTTTTTTGAACAAATCTATTGTATCTGCCATCACAGTCTCCATGGGTAATGAATTCCACATTTTAACTGCCCTTACTGTAAAGAACCCTTTCCTTTGTTGCTGGTGAAATTTCCTTTAAGGGATGGCCCCGAGTCCTTTGTACTGCCCGTGGGATGAATAGTTCTTTTGAAAGCTCCTTGTATTGTCCCTGAATATATTTGTATATAGTTATCATAACCCCTCTTAGACGCTTCTTTTCTAATGTAAATAAATCTAATTTAGCTAGCCTCTCCTCATAAGTTAGAATGTCCATCCCCTTTATTAATTTGGTGGCTCTTCTCTGCACTCTCTCTAGTTCCATAATGTCTTTTCTTAGGATTGGTGCCCAAAATTGTACTCCATATTCAAGGTGTGGTCTTACTAATGCTTTGTAAAGGGGCATAATTATGTTTACTTCCCTTCCATCCATTGCCCGTTTGATGCAAGATAAGATCTTGTTTGCCTTTGCAGCTACTGCATGACATTGGGCACTATTGCTATATCCTTTTTATTCTTGCATCCCAAATGCATAACCTTACATTTATCTGTATTAAACCTCATTTGCCATTTACCTGCCCACGTTTCCAGTCTCTCCAAGTCCTTCTGAAGAGAAATTACATCCTGCTCTAATTCTATTACCTTACACAATTTAGTATCATCAGCAAAGATGGAGACTTTGCTCTCGATCCCAACCTCAAGGTCATTAATAAACAAGTTAAAAAGCAGGGGTCCCAGTACCGATCCTTGAGGTACTCCACTCACGACTTTAGCCCAACCTGAAAAAGTTCCATTTATGACAACCCTCTGTTGTCTGTCCTTTAACCAGTTTTCAATCCAGGTGCATATATTATTACTGAGTCCAATTTTCTTTATTTTGTACACCAACCTCTTGTGTGAAACCGTATCAAAAGCCTTTGGAAAATCTAAGTAGACCACGTCAACTGCATTACCCTGGTCTAAATTCCTACTTACCCCCTCAAAGAAACAAATAAGGTTAGTTTGGCAAGATCTATCCTTCATAAATCCATGCTGACTATTACTAATAATTTTGTTTTCCATTTGGTATTCCTGAATATTATCCCGTATTAAACCTTCAAGTAGTTTCCCTACTATTGAAGTCACGCTTACAGGTCTGTAATTCCCCAGGTGTGATCTAGCTCCCTTTTTAAATATAGGCCCCACATCTGCTTTACGCCAATCTTGTGGTACTGAGCCTGTGGAAATGGAGTCCTTGAATATTAAATATAATGGTTTTGCTATTACTGAGCTTAACTCATTGAGAACTCTTGGATGTATGCCATCGGGGCCAGGTGCCTTATTTACTTTAATTATTTCAAGTCGCTTATGAACGTCTTCCTCAGTTAACCAATTGGTCATTAATATGGAGGTTGTGGCTTCCTCCTGTGGCGCTACTATTGAACTTGATTCTTCCCTGGTAAACACAGAGGCAAAGAATTTGTTTAATACCTCTGCTTTTTCCTTATCTCCAATAATCTGCCTACCCATCTCATACTGAAAGGGTCCTATATTTTCTTTTCTCATTTTTTTGTTATTAAGGTACTTAAAGAACTTTTTAGGGTTGACCTTACTTTCTATTGCAATCCTTTTTTCATTATCCATTTTTGCTAATTTAATTGAGCTTTTGCAATTTTTGTTACATTCCTTATAATTCTGATATGATGTCTCTGTCCCTTCTGACTGAAAGAATCTAAACGCCTTCCTCTTCTTGTCCATTTCCTCCCCTACCTGTTTATTTAGCCACATTGGTTTTGACTTATTTCTTTTATACTTATTACCCAAGGGTATACACTGATAAGTGTGCTTTTCTAACAATGTTTTAAAGACTGCCCATTTATCTTTTACATTTTTCCCTGCAAAAACATCATCCCATTGTATTACTACTATATTAGACCTCATGTTATGATCACTGTTAACCAAATGTTCCAGGACTTGAATATTTGTAATTACTTCTACATTGTTTGATATGACCAAATCCAGAACTGCCCCTCTCCTGGTTGGTTCCTCAATAATTTGGGTCATATAATTATCTTTAAGCACCCCCAAAAACCTGTTTCCTTTTGTTGTAACGCTAATCTCATTGCCCCAGTCTATGTCTGGATAATTAAAATCCCCCATTATGCAAACATGACCCAGTTTTGATGCCTTCTCCATTTGCAAATGTATTTTAGCTTCCTCAATCTCACAGATATTTGTTGGTTTATAGCATATTCCCACAAACATTTTCTTTATACTTTTACCTCCACTGATAATTTCTATCCACAAGGTCTCTACATTTTCATAATTCCCTTCATAGACATCATCCCTTATAATAGGTTTTAGATCTGGTTTAACATATAGACATACTCCACCTCCCCTTCTATTTGTTCGATCCTTCCGAAAAAGGGAATACCCCTTTAAATTAACTGTCCAGTCATGAGTTTCATCCCACCATGTTTCAGTAATGCCTATGATATCATACTGCTCCCTTGTGGCTATTAATTCAAGCTCCCCCATTTTATCTGTCAGGCTTCTTGCATTAGCAAGCATGCATTTAAGTTTTTTTTTCAGCCTGTATCACATTTTTCATCACATTACAGATGTGTTTATATAGCAGACATGGTAGAACAACACTCAGTATTATATTACAATACTATGTAGAATATAGCATTGTAATATAATACTGAGTGGTTTTCTACCTGTTGTTGGTAATGTATGTTACTTGTTTTTTCATGGAATACATTGGCTATAATGCTTATGGTATCACTTTTACTGGAAGTACACAGATAACGTATCTAACGTAATTTAGTATCTAACTCTGACAAGAATGGTATCTGCTGATGGATATATGGTTCATGCTCTAACTTTCTCACTATCCCCTCTCCCAGGCCTCCTACATATCTTCTGTCTTAGATTTTTACATCTCTGTCAAACTCTTAAATTCAACAATTTTTAATAAACACGGTTTAGATCTAGTTCACACAGTATATACGGAATAAGAGCTATATTATAATACTTACTTTCATTCGGTTTCGGTGCTGTTGTTGGTTGCCCCTTTTGTATGATCCATTCTCCTAAAAGCAAGAAACCCAGAAATAATTTGTCTTTGTATAAAATCGCTGATCGGGGTGACAAGGTAAAACGTTATATATAAATAGCTCCAAGGTACATAACACCCAACCATTTAATTACATTAAGAACCCTCATACACAACACGAGGTTATGCAATGCAAGATGGGACACGGGGGGGGGGGTATTTATAAAAGTCTCTCAGCTGCAAATTGGGGCCACAATTACAGTAGTGTAAACACAGGGAACCAGGTTTCTAATCTGCTTTGGGATATTTTTGCTTTGATAAATCTGCTTCTGTTTTTCCCCAGGTTTAGAAGCTAAGGATTCTGACTAAATAAATAAGAGAAATGTGTAAGAAAATGAATAAATGAAATAAGATGAGTGCCATGCTGTTTTATACTTAACAGGTATTTCATACGTACTCACCACTTGGCTTCTTAACATTTCCACCAGGTAACGTTTCAATGACTATTATTTCTGAAACATCAGGGAATATGTTAACATGTTAGAACTGATTGATTCATTTCCTATGCCGCACCTTGTTATCCTCTATCCCCTTACTCACTAACATATCGCTGCCACAAAGGACGATGATACAGACATTCCCTTTCTACTCTCTGTCTTATACATCTTCCACTGATCAAGCACGAGGTCTCAACAATATTTATTTAAAGCAGCAGAACACCGTGCGCTACGGCCCATCTTTTCCCCTCTTTCTTTGTTAAAGGATAGAAGCCGGCGGTCGCCGGAGCTGAACACCATTCATTTCAGCTCCAGAGACTCACTGTTCCCAGAGATACTTACCTCCGTAGGTGCCGCAGGAATCGCTGAGGAGTTTAACGGTCCTGGTCACGCTGGCCAATAGGAAGCCGCGCCGGAAACGTTATGGCTTCCAATTTCTCCAAAACATTCAGATTGATTGCAGGGGGAGAGCGCAGGGCCTCTGTGTCTCTTACCTGTTCTCCTGATGACGCATCGCCATGACAGTGTCAAATGGCATACACTGGCGACACAGTTTATTCGAGCTGGGCTAGTCCCACGAATTCGGGTATACCCGGGTGTATTGAGGTTTGTGACTGTTTTCTGCCCGAGTGCATTGAGGTATTTTCCAAGCAGGGATTGAAGCATTTTATTCCCGCTGGCTGCAATACTGCACAGTATATATATTTATACTGCATTAAAATTCATGAATTTATGCCATCTGGTAGACACGCGAAGCATTGCAGCCTATTAAATCCCAATCATTATCATTTAACAGATCAGCTGCCCGTCAGCCAGGCATGAACCCAGGCTGGGAAGGCAAACACAACGGGGCTTGTCAGAGGTGAGGAGCGGCGCATTCCAGGTATCTGCCAGGTACATACTGGGTATTTGCTCGAATAAAGTGTGTCGGTGCAGTATGTGACGTCACATGACACCGCAACGTCGCGTTGCCAAAGCTCACTATCGCAGTGTTAAGTGCTGTTTTCAAAATTGTGTTGTTATAACACACATTAGCACTAAGGAATTAGAGACCCAATATATATATATATATATATATATATATATATATATATATATATATATATATATATATATATATCCCCTCAAACAAGACATGGAGAGACCCCTGTGTTTCCAAAAACGCACACCTGAAATAACTGGGACATATGCCAATTGGACTCATTATAATATACTTTGGATATCCTATGAGCATCTCCCAGGTATCTCAGGGGTGCTCCTTTTTGTGCATTTTGTTCATGTTTAATTTCACCCCCCTCTGTGCCCTCTTCACGCTGCTAGTGGATATATGGTTCTTCATGCTCTAACATTTCTCACTATCCCTTTCATCCATTTATTGCCCGGTCTGTTTGTCATCCATCCCCTCTCCCAGGCCTCCTGCATATCTTCTGTCTTAGGTTTCTACTTCTCTGTTAAACTCTTAAATTCAACAAACTTAAAAAAAGCACACCATTTCGATCTAGTTAACACAGTATATACAGAATAAGACATATACTATAATACTTACTTTCTTTCGGTTGCAATGGTTGCCCCATTTGTATGATCCATTTTCCTAAAAGCAAGAAACCCAGTAATAATTTGTCTTATATAAAACCGCTGATCGAGATGACAAGGTTCAGTGTCATGAAGGATATGTCTAATTGTTGATGTTATTAAATACCTGCTATGCTATAACAACATATAGTAATGTATCACATCATATTATAACTATAGGCATTACATAGGATTTAGTGGGAATGCTTAAGCAGTTTTAAATAGCATTTAATTGTTCATCATGTCCACATGGCCAATGGCCAATAGCGTTGGTTGCAAGTAATGATGAATTCTGCATTATACATAGATGCGCAAACTCATTAATGTTAGAAACTGGATGGATTTTCCACTACACGTTTCTCAACATCTCTCCTCCCAGGACATTCTTCCACTTATTCACTCATCCCAAAGGACCATGTGCAATTTTGACTTACCATTTATCCATGAACCCAGAGCTCTAGGACCTAATAAAAAAAAAGGATTAGACTCATAAAATGACATTTAAAAAAGAAAACCTACTCTTAAAATGGTGCCAATAAAGTTTGTATAGAAATAAAATGGTAGAAATTAAAACAGAGTTATTGGAAAAGAAAATGAATACGGTAGAAAGTCAGATAATTTACCATTGATGCAAGGTGCCACAGATCCATAGCCAATGCGCTCAGAGTAGCCAATGCTCAGAAGTCCAAACGGTACTGTAAGGTGCTGCATCTTGTGGATGCTGAAGCCATCACCATAGCTATATTCTCCCCAAGAGTACTCTGATCCAGGGAATACCTTCCACTTAATTTCTCCTGGAGCTTTTCCATCAAAAGTGATTCCTGGTGCCGCCAAAGTCTTGGTTAAAATAATAGCCAGATTGGTTTCAAACTTGGCTTGTCCAGTAAGTTCATAAGTGAAACAAAATTGTTCAATGTCAGGTACGTTGGTAAGGAAAGGGTCAAAGGATTTATCTTTGAATGTCCCACCAGTGCCATAAAACAAGACCTGAATCTTGTCACTTGCGTGGATGGATAGAGGTGATGTTTGTTTAATTTCAATCTGGATCACTTCTCCAGCTTTCACATTTTTGGTTCTTTTTTCTGTCCCAGATTGGTGATCAATGCGTGTGTTTTGGGAAGCCACAACAAATACAACATCAGACTTAGGCTGGAAGGACAAGGGCGGCACAAAGAATGTGGTTCCCCAGCTGTCAACAGGTAAGAGCTGTTCATAGACGTGGTCACATTCTCCATTCTTTTTAGAGCAGGTGTGCCCACTCAGGACTGCTACAGGATGTCGAGAAATCACCTTAGTGCCTGAAAGGTCATCTGGGCTCTGAAACTGGACAGCTTGGAATGGTTCCAGGGTCAGTGTTAGCTTGCTACCCTTTGGGTAAACCTTTCCTTGGAAATTTACAGCTCCTTTTAGGTAGACATCAACAGTTGTGCTCTTATCGTATGTGACCACAGAGAACTCTTTGTATGTGGACTCAGGTCCCCACGGAGGGGTAATTATATAATACTGAACTCCCAACTGATGCACTGGGTAAAGTAAACTTGTATCAGCACTGGCATATTTATAGTTACGCGAAACCACTGCAATGTCAGCATCAGCTTTAATCACCACGGAATGCGGAAATTTGCCAGTCCCATGCATCTCTACAGGTTCTGTAATAGGAATTGTCACTGTTTCCCCTTTCCCAACCTTTAGGTGTTTCTTAAAGTTAGATTTGTTAATGGTGACAGAGACCGAGGTGGATGGTGAGTTGCCGGTAACCAGAAGCTCCAGTTGAGGAGTCTCCTTGGGGTTGTGATTCTGCATAAACACTGTGATAAACTCTTTGCCCATGGGAGTCACTGCTCCAGGCCCTGAAAAAGAATACAGTCAGCATGAGAATTTCATCATTCTCTGTTAAGTAAAACGTTAGATATAAATAGCTCCAAGGTACATAACACCAACCATTTAATTACATTAAGAACCCTCATACACAACACGAGGTTATGCAATGCAAGATGAGACACGGGGGGTTATTTATAAAAGTCTCTCGGCTGCAAATTGGGGCCACAACTACAGTAGTGTAAACACAGGGAACCAGGTTTCTTATCTGCTTTGGGATTTTTTTGCTTTGATAAATCTGCTTCTGTTTTTCCCCAGTTTTAGAAGCTAAGAATTCTGACTAAATAAATAAGAGAAATGTGTAAGAAAATGGATAAATGAAATAAGATGAGTGCCATGCTGTTTTATACTTAGATATTTCAAACATACTCACCACTTGGCTTCTTAATATTTCCACCAGGTAACGTTGTTTCAGTGACTATTATTTCTGAAACATCAAGGAATATGTTAAAATGGTAGAACTGATGGACTCTTATTTCATATGCCTTGTTATCTGCTATCCCCTTGCTCACTATCACATTGTTATATTGTTCTGCTGATTTAGATCACAGGTGCGTACAGTTGTATACACACTAAAAATTATGTATCAGTTGTCATTTATCACATGTGAAAGGCGTAGCATGTCCTGCTTATTGGCAGGCTTTTATAAAGTTTGGTCCAGATGTACTAAGCGGTGCTACCTTCCAGCTTAATCACTTCAACGAGCAATAAGATGCACCGTGTATTAGCACGACTTAGAAATGATTGCCTTGTATTGCTACAGTGAACCAGGAATTAAATATTACTTAGCGGGCGTTATTCATTAAGCTGCAATAGGGCTCAGAGCCGCCAACAGGGGGAAGAGCTGGGACAGTTGTCTTGGGCCCGGAGACTGCGGGGAAACTGGCCGACTGCAGTTGGAACGGACCTCTGGCCTGGGTTGGCATCTACGTGTCTGGTTGCCAGGCCTGAGATCTCCCCCCCCCCCCCCCTGCAGCAGACCTCTCTCTGATGCTGTTACAGCCTCCCATGTAGGCCCCGCCCCCACACAAGAAGTTTGGCGGCTGTACTGCGCGGCTCCGAATGTGCGCGCGCGTGATGAGGGGATGTGATGTTCAGGAGGAGGGGAGGTGATGTGATGTGCAGGGGGGAGGTGATGTGCAGGGGGGAGTAATGTGTGTGATGTGCAGGGGGATTTATGTGTGTGTGATGTGTGTGTGATGTGCAGGGGGATTTATGTGTGTGTGATGTGTGTGTGATGTGCAGGGGGTGATGTGTGTGTGATGTGTGTGATTTGCAAGGGACGCGATACAGATATTTCAAACATACTCACCAATTGGCTTCTTATTTTTTCCACCAGGTAACGTTGTTTCATAGACTTTTATTTCTGAAATATGAAGGAATATGTTAAAATGGTAGAACTGATGGACTCTTATTTCATATGCCTTGTTATCTGCTATCCCCTTGCTCACTATCACATTGCTATATTGTTCTGCTGATTTAGATCACAGGTGGGTACAGTTGTATACACACTAACTTTCCACAGAGCAACAACAAAAACATCTGTGTGTTGGTACTGAACATGATGACTTCATTGTGAGCTATTGCTGGTGTTCCCCACAGTTTGCCTTGGTTATGGGGAATATTAGTGGGGCTACTTCAGAGTTTCGACAACACATGGGAAAAGACAAGAAAATGCTAAATGTGCCATTAATGACTGGCAATTAAGGCTGTTGTAGAAAAAATATTTATCAGTTGTCATTTATCACATGTGAAAGGCGTAGCATGTCCTGCTTATTGGCAGGCTTTTATAAAGTTTGGTCCAGATGTACTAAGCGGTGCTACCTTCCAGCTAAATCACTTCAACGAGCAATAAGATGCCCCGTGTATTAGCACCACTTAGAAATGATTGCCTTGTATTGCTACAGTGAACCAGGAATGAAGTATTACTTAGCAGGTGTTATTCATTAAGCTGCAATAGGGCTCAGAGCCGCCAACAGGGGGAAGAGCTGGGGCAGTCGTCCCCGGCCCGGAGGCTGCTGGGGACCTGGGCGGCTGGAGTTGGACCCGACCTCTGGCCTGGGTTGGCATCTACGTGTCTGGTTGCCAGGACCCAGATTCCCCCCCCTGCAGCAGACCTCTCTCTGATGCTGTTACAGCCTCCCATGTAGACCCCGCCCCCACAGAAGAAGTTTGGCGGCTGCACTGTGCGGCTCCAAATGTGCGCGCGCCTGATGAGTGGATGTGATGTTCAGGAGGAGGGGAGGTGATGTGGTGTGCAGGGGGGGGAGGTGATGTGGTGTGCAGGGGGGGAGGTGATGTGGTGTGCAGGGGGGGGAGGTGATGTGGTGTGCAGGGGGGGGGAGGTGATGTGGTGTGCAGGGGGGGGGGAGGTGATGTGGTGTGCAGGGGGGGGGAGGTGATGTGGTGTGCAGGGGGGGGGGAGGTGATGTGGTGTGCAGGGGGGGGGGGTGATGTGGTGTGCAGGGAGGGGAGGTGATGTGGTGTGCAGGGAGGGGAGGTGATGTGGTGTGCAGGGGGGGGGGAGGTGATGTGGTGTGCAGGGGGGGGGGAGGTGATGTGGTGTGCAGGGGGGGGAGGTGATGTGGTGTGCAGGGGGGGGGGAGGTGATGTGGTGTGCAGGGGGGGGGGAGGTGAAGTGGTGTGCAGGGGAGGTGATGTGGTGTGCAGGGGGGGGAGGTGATGTGGTGTGCAGGGGGGGGAGGTGATGTGGTGTGCAGGGGGGGGAGGTGATGTGGTGTGCAGGGGGGGGGAGGTGATGTGGTGTGCAGGGGGGGGAGGTGATGTGGTGTGCAGGGGGGGGAGGTGATGTGGTGTGCAGGGGGGGGGTGATGTGGTGTGCAGGGGGGGAGGTGATGTGGTGTGCAGGGGGGGAGGTGATGTGGTGTGCAGGGGGGGAGGTGAAGTGGTGTGCAGGGGGGGAGGTGAAGTGGTGTGCAGGGGGGGAGGTGAAGTGGTGTGCAGGGGGGGAGGTGATGTGGTGTGCAGGGGGGGAGGTGATGTGGTGTGCAGGGGGGGGGGAGGTGATGTGGTGTGCAGGGGGGGGGAGGTGATGTGGTGTGCAGGGGGGGGGGAAGTGATGTGGTGTGCAGGGGGGGAGGTGATGTGGTGTGCAGGGGGGAGGTGATGTGGTGTGCAGGGGGGGGGTGATGTGGTGTGCAGGGGGGGGGGGTGATGTGGTGTGCAGGGGGGGGTGGTGATGTGGTGTGCAGGGTGGGAGGTGATGTGATGTGCAGATGGGTGATGTGGTGTGCAGTGGCGGGGGATGTGATTTATGGGGAAGTGATGTGATGTTTAGGGGAGGTGATGTGGTGTGCAGGGGGGGGTGATGATGTGGTGTGCAGGGTGGGAGGTGATGTGATGTACAGGGGGGGAGGTGATGTGATGTGCAGATGGGTGATGTGGTGTGCAGTGGCGGGGGATGTGATTTATGGGGAAGTGATGTGATGTTTAGGGGAGGTGATGTGCAGGGGATGGGATGCGATGTGCTGGGTGGAAGGGGTTGTGATGGGGAGAAGTAATGTGCAGGGGATGCGATGTGCAGGGGGGGTGTGATGTGCAGGGGATGCGATGTGCTGGGTGGGAGGGGTTGTGATGGGGAGAAGTGATGTGCAGGTGATGTGATGTGCAGGGGGGTGTGATGTGCAGGGGGGTGTGATGTGCAGGGGGGTGTGATGTGCAGGGGGGTGTGATGTGCAGGGCAGGTGAAGCTCCGCGGGGGATGTGATGCGCAGGGGAGGAGATGTGACATGCATGGGAAGGGATTGGATGTGCAGGGAATGGGGGTGTGAAGGGGGAGGAGGTGTGCAATGTGCATGGGTGGGAGGGGATGTGATATGCAGGGGTGTGATGTGTGTATAAAGTGCAGGGGGAGTAATGTGTGTGTGTGATGTGCAGGGGGTGATTGTGTGATGTGCAGGGGGTGATGTGTGTTTTGTGCAGGGGGAGATATGTGTGATATGCAGGGGATGAGTGATGTGTGTGCTGTGTGTGTGTGTGGGGGGGGGGGGGTTGCTATGTGCAGGGGGTGATTGTGTGATGTGCAGAGGGTGATTGTGTGATGTGCAGGGGGTGATGTGTGTTTTGTGCAGGGGGAGATATGTGTGATATGCAGGGGGTGATGTGTGTTTTGTGCAGGGGGAGATATGTGTGATATGCAGGGGGAGAGTGATGTGTGTGCTGTGTGTGTGTGTGTGGGGGGGGTTGCTATGTGCAGGGGGTGATTGTGTGATGTTCAGGGGGTGATTGTGTGATGTGCAGGGGGTGATGTGTGTTTTGTGCAGGGGGAGATATGTGTGATATGCAGGGGGAGAGTGATGTGTGTGCTGTGTGTGGGGGGGGGTGCTATGTGCAGGAGGTGATGTGTGTGATGTGCAGGGGTGGAGATGTGTGCCATGTGCAGGGGGGGAGATGTGTGTGATGTGCAGAGGGGGAGATGTGTGCGATGTGCAGGGGGGGAGGTGTGTGATGTGCAGGGATGGGACGGGTTGTGATGTGCAGGAGTGATGTGTGTGTGATGTGCATGGGGTGGCGATGTGTGTGTGATGTGCAGGGGGGGGGGGCGATGTGTGTGTGATGTCTAGGGGGTGATGTGTGTGTGATGTGTGTGTGATGGGCAGGGGAGGTGATGTGTGTGTGATGGGCAGGGGGTGATGTGTGTGTAATGTGCAGGGGGGGTGATGTGTGTGTAATGTGCAGGGGGAGTAATGTGTGTGATATGCAGGAGGGTGATGTGTGTGTGATGTGCAGGAGGGGTGATGTGTGTGTGTGTGTGTGTGTGTGTGTGTGTGTGCGCGCGCGCGCGTGCAGGGGGGATGTGTGTTATGTGGAGGAGGGGGTATTATGTGTGTGATATGCAGGGGTGATATACGGATGTGCAGGGTGGGGATGTGTGTGATGTGCAGGGGGGGATGTGTGTGATGTGGAGGGGGAGTGTTATGTGTATGGTTGAGAGGTGGGGGCAAAGGGAAGAGAGTTGGAGGCATTGGAGAGGGATGTAGGGAAGAGAGAGGTGGGTGGGAGAGATATAGGGCGGGAAGGTCTCGCAAGGCCACGACACTTGGGTGGGGGAGTGGGAGAGAGAGGTGGGTGCGAGAGGGGAGAGATGGGGGGGTGAGATAGAGGGGAAGCCTCACAAGGCCATCGACACGGGGTGGGTTGGTTGTGGAGGGGAGCCCAGGGGAAACTGTAGTCCTTGGCCCCAGGAAAGCTGTCTGTGGTCCTGATAAGGCTGACCAGGGCATATCGCACAGAAGCCCCCATTGTCTT
The DNA here is from genome assembly GCF_040206685.1 of Ascaphus truei. NCBI lineage: Eukaryota > Metazoa > Chordata > Amphibia > Anura > Ascaphidae > Ascaphus > Ascaphus truei. The sequence continues at coordinate 121,416,530 of NC_134488.1, read as the reverse complement.
TTATTGGAGTTTCCATACCATAGTTTCCGTACCATAGTGCACCGATCGGCACTATCGCATCTTAATGAATAACCTCTATTGACTATGTTTTCCAATTATGTTATGGATGTCCTATTTTTTTTTTAAACCAACATAATCAATATAGGAAGTTATCATGCAGAACATCTCATTACAGATGTGTTTATATAGCAGACATGGTAGAACAACACTCAGTATTATATTACAATACTATGTAGAATATAGCATTGTAATATAATACTGAGTGGTTTTCTACCTGTTGTTGGTAATGTATGTTACTTGTTTTTTCATGGAAGACATTGGCTATAATGCTTATGGTATCACTTTTACTGGAAGTGCACAGATAACATACATAGGGCAAAAACTGGTATTTAGTATCTAACTCTGACAAGAATGGTATCTGCTGATGGATATATGGTTCATGCTCTAACTTTCTCACTATCCACCTCTCCCAGGCCTCCTACATATCTTCTGTCTTAGATTTTTACATTTCTTTTAAACTCTTAAAATTCAACAATTTTAATAAACACGGTTTAGATCTAGTTCACACAGTATATACGGAATAAGAGCTATATTATAATACTTACTTTCATTCGGTTTCGGTGCAGTTGTTGGATGCCCCTTATGTATGATCCATTCTCCTAAAATAAAGAAACCCAGAAATAATTTGTCTTTGTATAAAATCGCTGATCGAGGTGACAAGGTAAAACGTTAGATATAAATAGCTCCAAGGTACATAACACCCAACCATTTAATTACATTAAGAACCCTCATACACAAGAAGAGTTTATGCAATGCAAGATGGGACACGGGGGGGGGGGATTTTATAAACGTCTCGAGGCTGCAAATTGGGGCCACAATTACAGTAGTGTAAACACAGGGAACCAGGTTTCTAATCTGCTTTGGGATTTTATTTTTTTGCTTTGATAATCTGCTCCTATTTTTCCCCAGTTATAGAAGAAAATGAATAAATGAAATAAGATGAGTGCCATGCTGTTTTATACTTAACAGGTATTTCATACGTACTCACCACTTGGCTTCTTAACATTTCCACCAGGTAACGTTGTTTCTGAAAGTTGAAGGAATATGTTAACATGGTAGAACTGATTGATTCATTTCCTATGCCGCACCTTGTTATCCTCTATCCCCTTACTCACTAACATATCGCTGCCACATAGGACGATGATACAGACATTCCCTTTCTACTCTCTGTCTTATACATCTTCCACTGATCAAGCACGATGTCTCAACAATATTTATTTAAAGCAGCAGAACACCGTGCGCTACGGCCCATCTTTCCATCTTTTCCCCTCTTTCTTTGTTATAGGATAGAAGCCGGGGGTCGCCGGAGCTGAACACCATTCATTTCAGCTCCAGAGACTCACTGTTCCCAGAGATACTTACCTCCGTAGGTGCCGCAGGAATCGCTGAGGAGTTTAACGGTCCTGGTCACGCTGGCCAATAGGAAGCCGCGCCGGAAACGTTATGGCTTCCTAATGGCCCATGTGACGCGCACCTTTAAACGCCGCCATTATGTTTGGCGCACAGTTTCTCTGCTGCATAGATACCTGCATTGCTGCAGAGGTAAGTGTTTATGGTTGCGGGGGCCCCCGGAGCTGATATTAAAGGGGTTGAGCTCTGGAGACCCCCTTATTTAATCCTACACAAAAAAAATGATGTACTATTGTGCAGGGGCGCACAATTTTTTAATGGAGGCGCTGCGATTACAGAGGCCCCGCGCTCTTCCACACAACATTGACATTGATTGCCGGGGAAGAGCGCAGGGACTCTGTCAGTGTCTCTTACCTACTCTCTGGCTTTCCTGATGATGCATCGCCATGTCAACACAGCATCACATGATGCCGTTGCGTTCAAATGGCAACGGGTTGCCGTAGAAACACAACATCACATGATGCAATGTTGCGTTGCCATAAGAATAACAAAAGATGTACCGTAGTGCATGGTGTTCTGCTGATTTAGACCACAGGTGGGTACAGTTGTATACACACTAACTTTCCACAGAGCAACAGCAAAAACATCTATGTGTTGGTACTGAACATGATGACTTCATTGTGTGAGGTATTGCTGGTGTCCCCACAGTTTGCCTTGGTTATGGGGAATATTAGTGGGGCTGCATCACAGTTCACAGCTGAAGGGAAAAGACAAGAAAATGCTAAATGTGCCATTAATGACTGGCAATTAAGGCTGTTGTAGAAAAAATATGTATCAGTTGTCATTTATCACATGTGAAAGGCGTAGCATGTCCTGCTTATTGGCAGGCTTTTATAAAGTTTGGTCCAGATTGTACTAAGCGGTGCTACCTTCCAGCTAAATCACTTCAACGAGCAACAAGATGCCTTGTGTACTAGCACCACTTAGAAATGATTGCCTTGTACTGTTACTGTGAATGAGGTATTACTTAGTGGGCGTTTCATTAAACTGTGATAGGGCTGATCAGGGCATATCGCAAAGAAGCCCCCTTTGTCTTTTATTGGAGTTTCCGTACCATAGTGCGCCGATCGGCACTATTGCATGTTAAGGATTAACCTCCATTGACTGTTTTCCAGTTATGTTATGGATGTCCTATTTCTAGGACTCAGTATTATATTACAATACAATATGCTACATATTTTAAGAGAATACATATATGCTTATGGTATCACTTTTACAGATAACGTACATTGGACAAAAACTGGTATTTAGTAACTATCTCTAACATGAATCTTACCTGCTCTGTTATTGACTGTTAATGAGTCATTAACACAACATTAAGTATTAACAGGTACCTTCATAGCTCACTATCGCAGTGTTAAGTGTTGGTTTCAGCCTTGCTGTGTAATAGCAGACATTGGTGCCAATGAACTACTGTAGACTAGAGTCTTAAGTGCTATATATATATATATATCCCCTCAAAAAACACATGGAGAGAGCCCTGTGCACAAACAGCACACCTGAGAAACCTGGGACATATGCTAATAGGAGAATATTAAATATATACTCTTAGGAGTATATTAAATATATACTTTGAATGTCCTATTAGCATTTCCCAGGTATGCTCCTTTTCACAGTAATCCCTCTACATGAAGGTGGGTTTGAGGGGATATATATATATATATATATCTTATCTTATACTATATTAGTGAAAGCACTGTATGTTTGCCTGCCTGCCTGGATGTCCGTTGTCCCTAGGGAAATCTCATTGGTCCCTTGGCCCGCCCGCCCCCGCACACCTCTCATTGGCCTGAGGCGGAGTGACGGGCCAAAGGACACACAGGGACACACACACACACAGGGAACACAGGGACACACACACACACAGGGAACACAGGGACACACACACACAGGGGGGGACACACACACACAGGGACACACACACACACACACACAGGGACACACACACAGGGACACACACACACAGTGACAGACACACACACAGTGACACACACACAGTGACACACAACACTGTTACATACATTAGCGGGGCTCACAGTGTTAGCAGCACCCGCGCGCACCTCCTCCTCTCCCCGTGTCTCCCGCTCTTTCACCCCGACCCCCCCCCCCTCCCCCGGCGCCGCTACAGTCAGCGGGACACACACACTATTATTACCCCTTCAGCGCGACCCCCCCCCACCCAGTGTCAGCGGCCGTGCGAGACCCCCCTCTATATCTCCCACCTCTCCCCCCCCCACACATATACATGCCCCCCCCTCCCCGGCGCTACAACTCACCCCTCCCCGGCGGGGGAACAGCCAGTGGCCAGGCAGGCTGCCTCGCGGCGCCGAGTGCCCAAGATGGCGGCGCCCGGGACACAGCGGGGGAGCGGCCACAACACGCTGCCTCCCGCCTCAGATCCACGTGGGACCTGCCGGATGGGTGAGTGAGCGGCCTTCACCTCCCCTCCACCCCCCCTTCACCTCCCTTCCACCCCCCCCCTTCACCTCCCTTCCACTCCCCCCCTTCACCTCCCCTCCACCCCCCCTTCACCTCCCCTCCACCCCCCCACCTTCACCTCCCCTCCACCCCCCCTTCCCACCGCCTCCCCCCCTTCCCACCGCCTCCCCCCCCCCTTCCCACCCCTTCCCACCGCCTCCCCCCCCCCCTTCCCACCGCCCCCCCCCCCCTTCCCCCGGGATGTAAATGCGTAATAGGTAGTATTATTTATAAATCGTGGAACAATAGGTGACTGTTTGTTGTAAAGGTTGGATAATAATATTGAAAAGAAAGATGGAAGAAAATGTAATACGATGTTGTATAAAAATGGTTTATTGTAACCACACCACAGTACAATGTATATT